>NC_044034.1:155568799-155877144 GCF_901765095.1 Microcaecilia unicolor | reverse complement strand
AGACCACTCTTCCACCGTTGATACTGGGTCAGACCAAAGGTCCAGCAAGCCCAGATTCTTGCATCCAACAGTGGTCAATTCAGATCACCTGGCAGGGATCCTCCGATTCCATGATATTCACATGAGGCCTGTGTCTTTAACTCCTCTCTGGACTGCTGAATTGTGCAGTTTACCCTTGAATTTCCCAGCAGCAAGAGCCACCTGTGAGCACCACTAGAACAGACCCATGGGTTTGGCAACTCTTCCTCTGATCACCAGATTACTCCAACCGAGTTACGGAGAATCTTTTCATGGCATGTGTATAAACAATCCTCAGCAACGGCACTGAAGACGATACTCCTGAGCTGATGGATCTGTTTTCCGTAGTATGGCCCTCCAAAGGCTCTTTGGAGGATTTCACAGCATTATTATTCAGCTTTTGTCCTTCATTTGTGTTCAACAACAAAATTGAGAGGTATAAATATGACAAGAGCAGTGGGAGGTTTGCCTTTCATATTTTGCAGCAAATGATGAGCATAAATTTTCTGATGAATCTCTGGATATTACTCAGGGTTATTGCATTTAACATCAGAGGATGCAATATTAGTTTTTCAAGGTTTTGGTTTTTTTTTTAACTATTTATTTTGCCCTGTATATACAGAATATCGTCTATGATTATTAAACAGAGTGCTGCTGAATGACTGGAAAGCCTCTGTAGGATACACTGAGGCATATTTTCAAAGCACTTAGCCTCCCAAAGTTCCATAGAAACCTATGGAACTTAGCCTCCCAAAGTGCTTTGAAAATATGCCTCACTGTAACACATGCAAGCTGTTCAAGAAGACCAAAGATCATACAAAAGTGAGCCCATTGGCTCAGTGGCAAAGCTTTTCACAAACATGCAGGATGTCCCGTTTGATCCTAGAATTGGATCTTCCACTTCAGGCTTGTCCAACTCATGGTCCATGGGCTAAAACCTGGCCCACCAACTTCATTTTTCAGACCTGCAGAAGCTCCACTGAAAATTTTGATTCCTCTAGCAGGATCCATGCATCCCCGTCATGACTCCTCTAACCGTGCGCTTCAGCCACACAATGTCAGAAGTTTGGGTTGGTCCCGCAGTTTATGAGACGTGATACCGCGAGACCATCACTAACTTCCAGCACCACACGGCTCAAGCTTGGAGTCGTGGAATGGAAGCCGGGATCCTGCTGGAGGAATCTGTAGATGAAGCCAGATAAGGTCACTGGAAACCACTTTGTTGTGGAAATGAAAGATCGCACAGTAAGGGCCCCTTTTACAAAGTGGGCTTACCGCTCCCTAAACAGGAAGTACCACCGGGTTACCACAGCAGCCCGGCGGTACTTCCCACACTCCCCACCCCCAGCACGCTGTCATATCCAGCGCTACAAAAATATCTATATATTTTTGTACCGCTGGTGTGTACCTGGCGGTAATCGGGCAGTGCCTTGTGCTGCCCAGTTACCGCCTGGTTAGCGCAGGAGTCCTTACCACCACCTCAATGAGTGGTGGTAAGGGCTCCCCCTGAAATGGCCGCGTGGCAAGTGCTTTACTTGCTGTAAGGACATTTCCTGCTGAAAAGAAAGACCGACCCTTTTACCCGCTGCAGAAAAAGGGGGCCTCAGCATGCATCAAAAACACGGGTTGATGCCAGTGCAGGCCCCCTTTTGCCACAGCTTGGTTAAAGAGGCCCTAAATAAATTAAACTAAGTCCCTCAAGTCTCAGTGACGAAGAGGTTATTAGAGACCTTAGTGAAGTCTAAAGGCAAAATGCAGACTGGAGGAAGTTGAGGCCATCTTGTGACACAAGAAAGCCAAGGAAGCGGAGGTAAATGGCTCATTCAAGAACTCTGAACACATAACGTTCCAAGTTAATTGAATGTTCTCCCTCAGCTCCTTTGAGGTACTGAGGCTTTAGTTTGGTTTAAGAGATTGCTTAAAGCTCATTATTTTTCTCAGGCTTTTTAGATGGTCACCCTGGTTATCAACTTGGGTTATTTGCCTTTTATTCTTCTACCTTTTGTTTTATGAATGGGACGACTGTTCTGTGTGGTTGTGCTATCTTATCTTTTAATGGAGTTCTTTTCTTTTTATATTGATTTTTATTGTAAATCTCTGTGATTGCCTCGGTAGATAAGCAGTATAGCAAATTCAATCAACTATAAATTATACATGTGTGTGGGGGGGGGAGAGGTTTCAATATATAGCGCCTAAAAAATCTGCACGGAAAACATTTTCGCCTAAGCGTATTCTATAAGTTGCGCCTAGATATTTAAGCATGGTAAACAGGATATGATTAGTTGATATCCTAGCACCTAAAACTATGTGCATCCATTTACACCAACAAAAGCATGGTGTAAGTCCCGGTGTGTAGATTTAGTCACAGAGGGCTATATTCTATAACTACGCACATAAATTTTGGAACGCCAATGAAATGCTCATTTTCCCACCTATAACCATGCCACCTTTTCTCTGCACTCATTAGAAGTTAGGCGCAGCGCATTAAATAGCTTAGCGAGTTGTACGCTTAAATTCAAATTATTGCCAATTAGTGCTCATTATTGCTTAAGTGCTGTTATCAATGATAATTAGCTTGTAAAGCCAATTAAGTTACGCGCATTTATAGAATCTGCCTGGATTTCGGCACAGATCTCTAGGCATGCTATATAGAATCCAGGGTATGAACCAAAAGAGCACCATTCTATAAGCTGCGCTTAAAGTTAGGTACAGTTTATAGAATCGTGCCTAACTTTAGGCATGGCCGTTTGTACCAACTGAAACATGGTGCAAATATATGTGCCAGAAAAACAAAGTGGGAAGTGGACCAATGACTTCAGGCCGCCGAGACTAAAGTGATATAAACTAGAATAAACTTTATTGTAGACTCGACACAGTACTGTGTTTCGGCCACAGGCCTGCCTCAGGAGTCTTGAGCGGTGTAAATATTTTTTTTTTTTTTTTTTTTTTAAATTTGAAATTGTTTATTGAACACAACATAATGGAAAAAATACACTGTTTGCCAGACCAGCCAACCGACTGCTCTGACATGTCCAGCAAATAAAATCCAACATCAACTGTAAATCACAATCTTTTTTGATAATTTTCTCCCTACCCACCCACCCTCCCACCCAAATCAACTCCCCCCCCCCCCCCCTGCTCCCCCCTTATTCCCTCTTGGCAAAATCTCCTATACAGGTAATTCACTACTCCATAATCGTTCTATTTGAGACCATTCTTTCGCATCTGGCTTATATCTGCCTTGTCTTTTGTCAGTCAATTGTTCTAGGCCCACAATGTTCTTGATTCTCATTGTCCAGTCTGTGATTGTAGGTCCCAGTCTTTGTTTCCAATGGGCTGCTATCTCCAGCTTGGCGGCTGCCAACCCCAGTCTTTTAAGCCTCTTCTGCCACTTCTGGCCCCTTTTATTTCCCCATCCCAACAAACACCACGTAGGTTCTACCGGGAACTTTGTGTCCAATATGCGCGTCAAATGCATAGCAATTTCCACCCAAAAAGTCTGTATAAGAGGACATGACCACCAGACATGTAAGAAATTTCCTATTTCTGCTTCACACCTCCAACATCGATTAGATGCCATAGGATACATTCGCTTTAGCCTATCGGGTGTGTAATACCATCTACTTAAAACTTTATATGCATTTTCTTTAATTAGTACACACACCGATGCTTTTTTCACCTCTAAACACATCCTCTCCCACTCCTTCACACTCATTTCCATATTTAAATCACGTTCCCATGCATTCATATAGGGCAATTTGAGCATCTTCTCTCCCCTAATGTATTTATATAACCTTGAAATTCCTTTCCTCCCACCTTCCAGGGTCTCCCAAATATTTTCCAATTGCTCCTTTTCCCTCGGGTCCGATGTCAACCACCCCTGTCCCGTCATGAAATGCCTAACCTGTATGTATGCAAAATAATCTGATTCTGGTAAATCAAATTTCCTCTTTAATGTCTTAAAGTCTCGCATTACCCCACCCGACATAAGATCCCTAAATCTCCGCAGGCCCTTTCGGTTCCACTCACGAAATACCCCCCCCCTCTTGTCCTGCGTGGAACTCATCTTCATGGGTTATATGCGCCAAAGTAGAGGTTTTCACCCCCTTCCGGAATTTATTTTTTAATACATCCCAGGTATGTTGCAGGTGTGACACAAAGGGACTACTATTCCCCTGAGGTAAACTGCACATCCGTCCGGACCCCCATACTCCTTTCTCCAAATTACCCCTTGGAACCAGGCTTTGCTCTAAGGTCGCCACTGGTGATCTATCTCCTTTACTCCACTCCGCCACTTGTTTCAATTGGGCTGCTTGGTAGTACCATATTAAGTTGGGTAGTCCTCTTCCCCCTTCCTCTACTCCCTTCCACATAATTCTTTTCGAAGTTCTTGCTCTCTTACCCCCCCATACAAACCGGGAAATATCTGATTGTAATTTATTCAAAACCACTGGTGGAACTTCCAAAGGCAACGTTTGGAAAAGAAACAACATTCGCGGGACCAAGTTCATCTTAACCACCGCTATCCTGCCCCACCAGGACAGCAGCCCATTCTTCCATCGACTCATGTCTGTGCGCAGTTCCCTAAATAGGGGATCGTAATTTAATCCATATAACTTTGTTAGGTCCCTAGGAATCCAAATGCCCAGATATTTAAAGTTCTCCCGAGCTTGCCTGAAGGGAAATTTTTCCAACATAGCTTCGGTATCTGAAGGGGGCCCCACCACTCCCAACACCTCTGATTTATCA
This sequence comes from Microcaecilia unicolor, assembly GCF_901765095.1. Classification (NCBI taxonomy): domain Eukaryota; kingdom Metazoa; phylum Chordata; class Amphibia; order Gymnophiona; family Siphonopidae; genus Microcaecilia; species Microcaecilia unicolor. Next base: position 155,872,377 of record NC_044034.1, on the reverse strand, counting down.
TAATTGACTTTAAATCCAGACATTTCCCCAAAAACTTTAATCTCTTTGCAGATGTTTGTTAACGACACCTCTGGGTGACTCACGTAAAAAAGAATGTCGTCTGCAAACAGAGCTATTTTATGTTCCCTATCCCCCACACAGAGGCCCTTTATTTGAGCTGTCTCCCTAACCTTCTGTGCAAGAGGCTCGATCGCAATGGCAAAAAGCAAGGGAGAGAGGGGGCAGCCCTGTCTGGTACCCCTTTGTATCTGCACTAGATCTGAATACCCTCCATTCGCCTTTATCCTGGCCACAGGTCTCGCATACAATCCCCTTAGCCATGATATGATCCCTGGCCCAAATCCCATAGCTTTTAATACCTCCCACAGATAAATCCACTCAACCCGATCAAAGGCCTTTTCTGCGTCAGTTGTTAACAGCACCAAGGCCTCCTCCCTATTTTGGCCCTCCCAAACAATATTTAGGGTTCTCCTTATGTTATCAGCTACTTGTCTCTTAGGTATAAAACCTGCTTGATCCGTGTGGATTAACTGAGGGAGAAATTTATTAATCCTCTCTGCCATTACCTTGGCTAATATTTTAATATCTATATTTATGAGAGAAATTGGCCTATATGAACCACATATTGTTGGGTCTCGCCCAGGTTTGGGAAGAACTGAAATCCCCGCCTCATACATGCTCCTCGGTAGGGTCCCTGATTTGAAGCATTCATTCCCTACCCGCACTAATAGTGGCCTTAGCTCCTGTCTCAGTATCTTATAGAATTTAGCCGTGTACCCGTCAAGTCCAGGTGCTTTACCCCCTTTCAAGCCCTTAATAGTTTTATCTATCTCATCTGCCGTTATGGGTTTGTCCAGGGACTCCCTCTGTTGCTCAGTTAGGCTACTTAATCCTATCCCACCTAGATATTCTTGAATCTTCTCCACTGTAATTTTCGCTTCTGATGAATAAAGAGCTGCATAATATCGGGCAAATTGTTCCCTAATTTCTTTGTCCTGATACATCAAACCGTCTCCCGCTCCCTTTATTTTAGTTATAGTGTTTCCCACTACCCTTTGCCGCAAATTGCGTGCCAACATCCTGCCAGCTTTATTGCTGAATTCAAAAAATTTTTGTTTTATTAACTTTCTATGGTATTCCATCTGTCTAATTTGTATTTGTTGTAGCTCTGCCCTGCATTCTCGCAGCTCCCTTATCGCTTCAGGACACCGCCCTCCCTGATGTTGGGCTTCCAAAAAAGCCAATCTTTGTCGTACCCTCAATTCCTGGGCTTGACCCTCTTTTTTCCGTTGACTACCTTTCTTAATCAAATGACCTCTTACCACCACCTTCAAGGCGTCCCATAGGGTCCCATCCGTTACATCCCCTGTATCATTGTCCTCCATATATTCCCATATCACCCTTCGAATCTCCCCACATGCCTCTGCAGAATCTAGTAAGGATTCATTTAATCTCCAAAATGTTTGTCCCCGTTCTCTCCCCAATCCCTTCCATGAAATCCATATAGGGGCATGGTCCGAGGTATGTATGCTCCCAATATCAGAGTCCCGAACCTTACCCCATAAGTTGCGGGATCCCCAGATTGTATCTATCCGTGTGTATGAGCGCTGCGCATGTGAGTAGAAGGAGTAGGTCCGCTGTCCGGGGTGTTGCATTCTCCAGACATCGATTAAATCTAGCTCCTTAACCAGTCTTAGTAATTTAGACGTATTAGCCTGTCTACCACCCTTCCTGCCTTTAGAGTAGTCAAGATCTGTTAATGCCCAATTGAAATCTCCCCCTAAAATTACATTGCCCGTCACAAATTGGAGTAAATCTAACCTTAGGGTCTCAAAGAATGCTCCCTGTCCCTCATTGGGTGCATAGATATTCACCAAAGTAATTAGCTGGTTATTGATCTTACCTTTAACCGCAATGCACCTGCCCTGTTTTTCTGAATAGGTCTGTTCATGAACAAAAGGGACCGTATCTTTTATATAGATTGCAAGACCTCCTTTTTTCCCCCCTCTAGGGTCCGCCAAAAAGTAGCTCTTCCCCAAATTCTTATATTGTATTAACCGCTCATCCTTCTTTTGAATGTGTGTCTCCTGCAACATACTGATATCCCATTGCATTTTACGAATTTCCCTGTTTATGATACTTCTTTTTTCTGGAGTATTCATGCCATTTACATTCCATGAACCAACTGTTATCCCTCCCACCTCCCCTTCCCTCCCCTGTCCCCCCCCCCTCCCCGAAAATCCCCTCGTCTGTTCACTAGCCTTAACTGCCAGTGATATCCCTAAGGAAGTGTCGTTCCGATGGGTTCCCTTTCCATTCTTTATCCCCAACATACCCCATCACTCATCAACATACATCATTCTTTTCCCCATTCATGCTCCCACATATCCCCTATATGCCAAAACCTTTTGTAAATCTTAACAGTAAGTCCCTGGTTGTAGAAGTGTTTTTACTCAGCTTTAACTCCGGGCCAATGCCCTCCAGCATTTTTTCCTTTTCAGGTGCCTGCAGCCGTTTCAGTCTCACTGTCCACACGTGGTGGACTCTTGTTAGTTCTTCCTCCAGCCCGTGTGGTCCAGCCCCCCTTACTATTAGGGGGCCTGTCTTTGCTAAAATTCTGGGAAGCCTCAGGTATCTCCGGCAGGTCCATACATCCAAGTGCAGCCAGAATCTTCCATGCTCCCTCAGGTTGCAAGATTTTCTTTGTCTGGCTTCCCACTGTTAGCAACAAACCCTTAGGATATATCCATCTGTAGCGCAGACCCGCTTTTTGCAGGTATCTCGTAATATCCTTAAAATCTCGTCTCTTTTGCAGAGTAGATCTCGCCAGGTCCTGAAAAATCTGCACTTGGACATTGCGCCATTTGATTTCTCCCAATGCACGTGCTTTTCTCCACACTGCTTCCTTCACCTGGAACTCATGGAAGCATGCCACGATGTCTCGAGGGAAATCCCCCCGCTGCGGCCCCAAGCTCCGATGGGCTCTATCAATTTTTATTGCAGGCCGTTCTAATCCTTCTTCAGGATCTGCTCCCTGTTCCAAAATAAAGTCACAAATCTCTCGCACCACTTTCTCCGCTTCCCTGAATTGTATTTCCTCGGGGATGCCTTTAATTCTCAAGTTACACCGCCGCGAGCGGTTCTCCAAGTCTTCCAAACGTTGCTCCATGAGTTTTCTTTCTTGCTGTTCTTTAAAAGCACTCTTCCTCAAAGTTTGCAGTTCTCCCGCCATCGTTTCAATCCGCTCCTCCGTCTCTACCATTCGGCCGCCCATATCTTTCACTTCTTCGCGGAGTTCCGTAACTGCAGCTTGAATGCTTTTCCTAGTATTAATCATCTCTGTTTTAAGTTCTTTAAACCATCGTATAATTTCGCTCCGCTCTACTTCTATCTCACCAGCGACTTGCTCCTCGTTTTCATTATCAGACTCCATTTCGTCCGGCGCCATTTTTGCTCCACGCGGGGGAAGTGGTGTTTTCGCCTTACTCGCTACTCTCGGCGATTCCCCTGCATATTTAAATTTTGCCAATTTCTTTTTGGCCGCCATTTACTATAGCTGCTTTGCTTCTTCTTTTGCGGGGAATCCCTCGCGCTTTATCGGGGTTTCTCACGCTTTTTTAATCCGTAACCCGCGGAGCTCTACAACCAGGCTACCGGCTACATCGGTGACGTCACTTCGTAAATATTTTTTTTTTTGAATTAGTGTCTTGTCTTGGACGTTACCAAAAAAAATTTTGTATCCAGCGCTGGATGGTCCAACGTGGCCACATATCACCCTCAGGCTGCGTCAGGGGTAAAAACTTTGTTTTTCTGTATCTGTACCCCGTGGAATTTTGTGTTCATCCACTATGTGGAGAGCCTTCCGCAAATATAAGTGCCTACATTAGGTGCATATCCCTATTATTTTATAACATGCGTGTTAATTTTAGGAACACCCTCCATTCTGCCCATGACCCTCACATTTCTGCACCCTTTTTTTCAGATAGCACATAATGCCAAATCTAATTAGTGCCAATAATTGCTTGTGAAAAAGCCAACTATTGGCACTAATTAGCTCATTATTCAATTAAATTGGACGCACAATTTTTGGCAACTTTTACAGAATCTGGGGACACTGGAGAAGATAAATGGGGGAGTAGGTGTCAGGGTATTAAGAGTCCACCGACAAGTTTTGAAAATTATGCTTGAAGGCAGCTGGGGAAATTCTGCAATCGAAAATGACAGACTGACAATACGGAATGACAACATTAAAGATAGCATTGAGAAGATGGGAAAGGATAGGAATGTGAGGAAGGAGGTAAGTACTTTGGAAAATGAAGCCAGGTGAGGTGAACCAATATAAAAATGAACCAGTTGTACTGATCTGGCAGGGAAGAGTGTTAAGGAATTGGTGTATTTGTAAACTGTTAAGGTGTTCACAATATGTATTTACTTTTAATTGTGGGAAAAAGTTTATAAAAGTTAGCAGTTTCACTAATTTTTTTTATTTTTTTTTTTACTTGATTCAGGGCAGCCGAGAGACTGAACTGGGCCCGGGACAGGGCCACCGCTCCCCCCCCCCCCCCGGATCGCTGCCGCATTTGAAATACCGTGTTTCCCCGAAAATAAGACACTGTCTTATATTAATTTTTGCCCCCCAAAATGTGCTAGGTCTAATTTTCAGGGGCTGTCTTATTTTTCATGGAAACAACGGGGTTGGATCGGGGTTGGCCCGCCCGCCCTCCGTCGCTCCCGGAACTAACCCTAAACGCCTCCTTTCACCTTCGCAGCAGCAGGGCAGGCCACTCCTTCCTTCCATGTCCCGCCCTCGCCTAACGTAACGTCCGCGAGGGCGGGGCATGGAAGGATGGAGAGGTCTGCCCTGCTGCTGCTTGCTGCAAAGGTGAAAGGAGGCGTTTAAGGTTAGTTCCGGGAGCGACGGAGGGTGGGTGGAGTGGGGGGGGGGGGGCGGCCCGGGGGCAGCCTTGTCCGGCTCTCGGCGGCCCTGCTTTCAAACAAAAATTTACTAGGTCTTACTTTCGGGGGAGGCCTTATATCTACCAATTCAGGAAACCCTCTACTAGGTCTTATTTTCGGGGGATGTCTTACTTTCGGGGAAACAGGGTACCTTGTTGGCTGGTGGGGATCCTGAGGCCCCACCAGCAGAAGACATCTTCCTCCAGTGCAGCTCTTCTGCCGATTGCCTGTCCCTGCGGCTGCATTTTCTCTCACAGCATGCTTGGTTTCAAAACCGAGCATGCACACCTGAAAGGAAAAGCAGTCGTTCAGCTGGGCAGAAGAGCAGCGCTGGAGGTGCTCCTCTGGGTCCTCCCCAGCCTCCAAGGGGCCTGCGGTGCTGGAATTTTCTCTCTCCTGCTTCTGTCGGGAAATGATCACTCGGGTCCCATCAGGAGCAGGAGAGAGACAGACCCTGGTGCCGGGCCTCGGGGAATTTCGCCCTTACCTCTCTGCGGCCCCGACTTGATAAGAGGCAGAACTGGCATATGTGTTGCAGTGCCTTCCTGTGGCTGGGAATCTGTGTGAGAACTTTTTAACTATTTGAAGAAAAGTATTACTGGTGCAGTGTGTGGCATTTGGTGCCTAGCCAAGGCTCCATAAGTGCAGCTCTTTCTGCAGTATTTCTGAGTAGTTTCAAGAACAGGGGCATGAGTCACTTTTTTAAGATGGCAATTTTTTTCCATATATGCAAATGGTATACTGTACGGAGAGAGCTTAGAAGGGGGGGCTCTTGGGGGTTTGCCGTATCAGAAAAGCAGCAACTATAGAGTTAACAATAAATGTTACAGCTTTTGGTTTGTTTCCAAATAAAATACATTTTTTTGTAAGAAAAGAAGGGGGCATGAAAGCATTTTGGCAACAGGCTATTGAGGAGAGGAATGGAATAGGCTGCAACATGAGATCAGGAAACTGTTCTCATTTTCAGAAAGACACTTAAATGTTATTTATTTCCTAGATGTTGAATTTTAGGACTGTTTATTATGCATTTCCTTTAATTTTATTGTATACCATCTAAAATGGGTATATAAATGTTTATAAGTAAATAATGTGTAATTAAAAATTCATTCTGGGTGTTCTCAGATAGTACATGAGTATGTGATTCTCAGAAAGAAAGCATGAGTGCATACACATGTGTTTTGGCCCTCTGAATATTACAGAATATAAAATGTGGCCCATGATAGAAAAAAGTTGGACAAGCCTGCTCTACTTCTTGGATGGGCTGGGGCTGCTATAGAAGTAGCATTCATAGCCCCCAGGGCAGGGAATCATGGTTATCACTTAACAGTGATGCCTATTGGGTGGAGGAGTGGCCTACTACTACTATTTAGCATTTCTATAGCACTACAAGGCGTACGCAGCGCTGCACAAACATAGAAGAAAGACAGTCCCTGCTCAAAGAGCTTACAATCTAATAGACAAGAAATAAAGTAAGCAAATCAAATCAATTAATGTGTACAGGAAGGAAGAGAGGAGGGTAGGTGGAGGCGAGTGGTTACGAGTCAAAAGCAATGTTAAAGAGGTGGGCTTTCAGTCTAGATTTAAAGGTGGCCAAGGATGGGGCAAGATGTAGGGGCTCAGGAAGTTTATTCCAGGCGTAGGGTGCAGCGAGACAGAAGGCGCGAAGTCTAGAGTTGGCAGTAGTGGAGAAGGGAACAGATAAGAAGGATTTATCCATGGAGCGGAGTGCACGGGAAGGGGTGTAGGGAAGGACGAGTGTGGAGAGATACTGGGGAGCAGCAGAGTGAGGCCTAGTGGTTAGTGTGGTGGACTTTGGTCCTGGGGAACTGGGTTCGATTCCCACTGCAATCACGGGCAGCTCCTTGTGACTCTGGGCAAGTCACTTAACCCTCCATTGCCCCAGGTACAAATAAGTACCTGTATATAATATGTAAGCCGCATTGAACCTGCTATGAGTGGGAAAGCGCGGGGTACAAATGTAACAAAAACAAAAAAAATTTAGGGCCCATGATTATAAAGTTCCAGAAGAAGTCCCTGCATGGTCCCTGGGCCACCACTATCACTGCAGAGACCAGTGGATCATTCTTTCAGCTTCTGACCAAGTTCCCTGATTTACTCTAGAACCAAAGTGGGCTCCACAGCTGATGCTGGAAGAATCTGTAAGCGTACAAAAATATTTTGGTGGTGCAAACGAGACACTCTGAGCAGACCGATTTCAGACAACCACAATCTGGTCTGACAGCACTTAACAGAAGAACTCTGTTAAAGGGAAAGGGAAATGGGACTTGATATACCACCTTTCTGAGGTTTTTGCAACTACATTCAAAGTGGTTTACATATATTCAGGTACTTATTTTGTACCAGGGGCAATGGAGGGTTAAGTGACTTGCCCAGAGTCACAAGGAGCTGCAGTGGGAATCGAACTCAGTTCCCCAGGATCAAAGTCCACTGCACTAACCACTAGGCTACTCCTATGTTGCCTATGTTGAATCCAGCAGAATCTGAGGTTCTATTTTGTCTTTCTCATTTTGAGGTAAGCAAAATGCACTGCAGTGGCCAAATTGCCCAACATCTGCAACTAGGTTCTGGCTGTGTCCCATGGGGCACCTTGGACCTTGTGGACACAGTGCTTTAATCCATATGTCTAAATGAGCTCCTGTATATGATATCATCTTTGAAGGCTGAAGGGTTGCCTTTTTGAAATTGATGAGAAAGCCAAGATTTTGAAGGAGATGGATTTATTTATTTAAACATTCTTATATCCCACGCTATCTTCAAATGTAGGCACATCTTCTGTTTGCATCCAGGTCATTGTTTTTAAACTTAAAATTATTTGCTTAGAATAGATAACAGGCTAATTACTCTCTTTTGCCAGCGGCTTTGATTTACAAGAAAGGAAAGGAATTGCAAATCAGGAACTAATCTCTGCCCTTGATCACTGATTTACAGCAAATCCTGTTCAAATGTGTAAAAAAAAAAAAAAAAAGACAGCAAAGGGAGATATAGGGCATGGTCATCCCAACTGTACCACAGATAAAAAGATAACTTACTTGAAGCAAAGACTTAGGAGTAGTCTAATGGTTAGTGCAGTGGGCTGAGAACCTGGGGAAATGGGTTCAATTCCCACTCCAGCCTCTTGCAGTCCTAGGCAAGTCACTTAACCCTCCATTGCTCCAGGTGCAAAAAGATTGTGAGCTCACTAGAGACAGAGAAAGAACCTATATATTATATAATGTGTAAACCCTTTGGCTGTACCACAGAAAGGCGGTATATACCTTTCCTTACTAATGATGCTAGTGAACAGCACAGTGGCTTAGAAAGACCTGGACAGCATAAAACACAATACACAAAAAAACACAATACACAAAGAAAGAGAAAATCTAGACATCAAGGAGAAATTAGACCTTACCTGCTAATTTGCTTTCCTTTAATCCCTCCGGACCGGCCCAGGATTGGACTGATGGGTTGTGCTCGCCTACCAGCAGGTGGAGACTGAGAAAAAAACTCTGACTCTAGAGAGCCAATAAGAGCCCTGGTCATGTGACCCTAGCCTCAGTATTTGAATAACAAAGCAGAAAGGAAAAGAAGAACCTATATTCTGTGCCATGAGGAATCCAAGCAGCCAGGAAGCACCAGATAAACGTGCTTACAACTACGGCTTAGCCGTGACAGAGGGCTCACCAACAACTCGATTCAGAGCTGAGGTATGGCCAATTATGTACAGCTTTTTGTACTTGTTTAAATTGTTCAACTTGCATAACATAAAACTATGAAATTCTTGAAACTGTTCAACTTGCATAACATAATGAAGTATATAACCATTTAACTTGGAGAACAGTATGCAAATCCTTTAACTGTCTAACTTGCAGAACAGCTCTGAAGACGACAGTTGAATATCTGTACACAGCAATGTAGAATGAAAAATAGCACTCGGGAGGGGCCTGGGCCGGTCCGGAGGGATTAAAGGAAAGCAAATTAGCAGGTAAGGTCTAATTTCTCCTTCCTTAGCATCCCTCCGGACCGGCCCAGGATTGGACTGATGGGACGTAACAAAGCAGTAGTCCTACGGGAGGGACCCCAGCAAACCCGCTGTGAGCACTCGGGATGCAAAGACCGCCTCTTGACGACACTGAACATCAAGTCTGTAATGCTTAGAGAAGGAATGAAGAGAAGACCAAGTCGCCGCCTTACAGATCTCCTCTGGAGGCACCAAGGAGCACTCCGCCCATGAGGCTGCCTGCCCTCGTGTTGAATGAGCCTTAAGCGCCTCAGGAACCGTTTTGCCTGCTAAAAGATAAGCAGACGCTATCATCTCCTTAATCCACCGAGATAAAGTGGGCTTAGAAGCTGACAAGCCCTTGCGGTGCCCAGCGAAAAGGAGAAAAAGATGGTCCGAGCGACGGAAATCGTCCGTAACTGCGATATATCGTTTAAGAACTCTCTTAACATCCAGAGTACGCAAGTTCTGCTGCTCCCTCGTGCCTGAGGCCGATCCTAGCACAGGAAGGAAAACCGACTGGGACATATGAAACCGAGACACGACCTTGGGTAAAAAAGAAGGAACAGGTCGAAGTACCACTCGCTCTTTAGAAAATTCCAGAAATGGAGATCTACAGGAAAAGGCTTGCAACTCTGAGACTCTCCTGGCCGATGCAATAGCCACCAAAAACACTGTCTTAAGCGTCAAATCCTTCAGAGAACACGCTAGTAACGGCTCAAAAGGCGGCTTCGTTAGAGCCGAAAGGACCAGATTAAGGTCCCAAGATGGAAAGATTGGCCTGACCGAAGGACGAAGAAGACTAACTCCCTTCAAAAACCGGGCCACCTCGGGAATACTGGCCAAAGACTTACCACGAATCCTTCCTCTGAAACAGGACAGAGCTGCCGTCTGCACTCTTAGAGAAGAAAGCGAAAGTCCTTTATCAAAGCCTCGCTGCAGAAAATCTAACATCTGAGGTACCGACGCACGAAAAGGAACAATGCCAGCATCTGTACACCAAGCCTCAAAAATTCTCCAGGTGCGAATATAGCTCAGAGAGGTGGAACGCCGACGAGAGCGAAGCATAGTGGAAATTACTGGAGCTGAGAAACCCTTCTTAGCTAAGCGGGCCCGTTCAAGAGCCAGGCCGTAAGACAAAATCGAGCCGGGTCTGGATGAGGAACAGGCCCTTGTACCAGCAAGGTCTTGTGCACTGGAAGTCGGAGAGGAGTCGTCCCCAACAGACGTTGCAGATCCGCATACCCAGTCCGGTGCTACCAACACTACCGGCTCCCCGTGTTCCTCGATCCTCTGCAGGAGACGACCTATTAGTGGCCATGGAGGAAACGCGTAAAGAAGACCGGAGGGCCACCTCTGTAAGAGGGCGTCGACCCCTTCCGCTTTTGCATCTCTTCGGCGACTGAAGAAGCGAGGAGCTTTGGAATTGAGACTTGAGGCGAAAAGATCTAACACTGGAAGACCCCAGTGGAGTACTATCAACTGAAACGCCTGATCGCTGAGAGCCCATTCCCCTGGATCGAGAGTGTGACGACTGAGAAAGTCTGCCTGGACGTTGTCCACTCCTGCTACATGGGAAGCTGAGAGGCTTGTGAGGTGCAACTCTGCCCAGGCGAGAAGACTTTCCGCTTCTCGACACAGCAGACGGCACCTCGTTCCTCCCTGGCGGTTGATGTAAGCCACCGCTGAGGCGTTGTCCGAGAGCACTCGTACTGCTTTGCCCACCAGGAGAAACTTGAAGTGCTGAAGAGCCAACCGAATCGCCCTGGTCTCCAAAAAATTGATGGACTGAGCTGCTTCCAGCGGAGACCAGAGACCCTGGGTCCACTGACCTAGGCAATGAGCCCCCCAGCCTCGGAGACTGGCGTCTGTCGTCAACGGAATCCACCGAGGAGACTCCAATGGCATCCCTACCGTGAGATTCTGCATCTTTAGCCACCAAAATAGCGAGACGCGTTCCCGGTTGCGCAGAGGCAACTTTTTCAGAAGCGAATCCGTTTGCGCCGACCACCGAGACAGAAGAGACCACTGAAGAGACCTCATGTGAGCTCTGGCCCAAGGCACCACCTCTATCGTGGCAGCCATGGATCCGAGAACCTGAAGATAATCCCGAGCACAAGGGACCTTGTGATGTATCAAATTCAGAATCTGCGACCGGAGCTTCAGAATCCTGCCCTGCGGAAGCAAAACTTGACCCCTCGCCGTATCGAAGATAACTCCCAGATACTCGAGAGACTGCGAGGGAGCCAAACTGCTCTTGGATAGATTCACCACCCAACCTAGGGACTGTAAGAACACTACCACTCGTTCCGTGACCTGGCAACTTTCTTGATAAGATTTCGCCCTTATCAACCAGTCGTCCAAGTAAGGATGGACGAGAATGCCCTCTTTCCGGAGGGCCGCTGCCACCACCACCATAATCTTGGTAAATGTGCGCGGTGCTGTCGCAAGACCGAAAGGCAGCGCTCGAAACTGGAAATGATGACCTAGAACCGCAAATCGCAAGAACTTGTGGTGAGCCGGACGAATGGGAACATGCAAATACGCCTCTGTAAGATCTAATGCAGTGAGATATTCCCCTTTGCGCACCGCTACTATTACTGACCGAAGAGTCTCCATACGAAAACTTGTCACCTTGAGCGCCCGGTTGACAGCTTTGAGGTCTAGAATAGGACGAAAGGAATCTTCTTTCTTTGGGACCACGAAATAAATGGAATAACGACCCCGCTTGCGCTCCGCCGGCGGGACAGGGCAAATGGCCTGAAGGTCCAAGAGCCTCTGTAGAGTCTCCCGAATCGCCTCCGCCTTGAGACGAGAGCAACAGGGAGACTCCAGAAAGGCGTCTGAAATGGGCCTTGCGAATTCTAAGGCATAACCGTCTCGAATAACTTCCAAGACCCATTGATCCGAAGTAATTTGGGCCCACCTCTGATAGAACTGAGCCAGCCGAGCTCCAACGGGAATCAGAGGAGAGCCCTTCGCACCTTCATTGGGAAGCCCGCGAAGGGGAGCGAAAACTCGCCGCTGAGAATCTACCTCCTCTGCGGAAACCGCGAAAGGACTGAGTCCTGTTGAAAAAACGAGGTTTCTGAGACTGAGGACCCCTATCAGATTGAAATCTACGGAAAGAACGCATGCGACCACGACCAAAGAAAGCCCCGCGACTAGACTGCCGAGGTCTATCCTCCGGAAGACGCGGGACCTTAGAATCCCCCAGGGACTGAACCAACTTATCCAACTCTTCACCAAATAAAAAGGAGCCTCTAAAAGGGAATTTACTTAATTTAGACTTGGACGCCCCATCCGCCGACCAACCTTTCAACCAAAGAGAGCGACGGGCAGCGACCCCCAAGGCCAAGGACTTAGAAGAAGCCCTCAACAGATCATACAGAGCATCAGCTAAAAACGCAGAGCCCGTCTCAATCTTAGCCACTTCCACATCAATGGCTCCTAAATCATCAGAAGAGCGGTCCAAAACTCTTTCCGCCCAACGAAAACAAGCTCTGGCCACCAGAGAACCACAAATAGCCGCTTGAACCGCCAGAGAAGAAACATGAAAACTATTCTTAAGAAGAGTGTCAAGTCTCCTGTCCTGAGCATCGCGCAACGCGGTTCCGCCATCCACTGGAACCGTGTTGCGCTTGGTAACAGCCGAGACCACAGCATCTACCACCGGAAGCTTAAGTAAGGCTCTATCAGCCTCTGGCAGAGGATAAAGAAACTGCATCGATTTAGAGGGGCGAAAGGCCGCATCCGGGACTTCCCATTGAGGTTTAATAACCTCCCAAATATCTTGATGCATAGGGAAAGTTTTTGTGGAGGCTCTGGAACCCTTAACCAAAATATCCACCTTTCGGACCCCTGAGTCAGGAAGGGGATCCTCAAAATGCAAAGTAGAGGATACCATAGAAATGAGATCCTGCAAATCCTCTCTATGGAACACTCTAGCCACCGCAGGATCCTCCCCCTGAGCCAAAGGTACAGCGTCTGGATCTAAAGAAGAATCTTCCCAAGAATTGTCCACTAATTCCTCTTCCTCCTCTAAAAGGGGCATATCATGATCCTGATTTGAAAGAGATTCCAATTGCATGTCCCAAACCCTAGGTCTCTTGGGAGGGAGGGTAGTAGTGACAGGTTCTTGTGACACTGCTGTACCAGAATTGCCCCTCTGCATTAAAAACGCCTGATACATCTGTAGAACAAACTCAGGAGGAAACCCCCCTGCCTGAGAGCTGGCAGCCTGTAAAATAACTCCCGATTCTGTATCAGCTAAGGTCGCAGAGCTGCGCAAAGCAGACGGACCCCCTGCAGAAAGAACCGGAGCTGGGCTCAAAATGGCCGCCGTTCGCGCCAAAACTCCAGCGCTACCCCCCGAATCTGAGGCCTCCACTGTCGACGCTAACACCGTCGCGGGAGAAGAAGGGCCAACCGCCAAAACGGACCCCGAAGTCGACGGAGGGAGAGGGGCAGAAGAAACATCAATCGCCGTGCAGTATTTACAAGCGCCTGAGGCATTAACGCCTCGCCGCTGACATACAGCGCACCTCTTCAACTTCTCCGACATTTCGGAGGGAAAACCCGTGCACGCGCCGACGCGGTTCGCGCAAGTTCCCGGCGAGGTATTGCTAAATAAATAAATAACGGCACTACAAACGGCACTGCTAAAGCAAAAACAGCACTACTCTGAAAGAGGGCTGAAACACAATGCTGCAGCTTTACTTTTCAGTTTTCCCCTTTTTTTTTTTTTTTTTTTTTTTTTACACAGCTGAATCACAGCCAACAAGGCATTCCCCTGCAATCAAACGGAGCTGTCTGCTCATTCAGTCAGTGGGGCAAGTTCTCTCGATTTTTTTTTTTTTTTTTTTTTTTACAACCTGGCTGCCTCTCCCAAAGGCAAAACACCTTTCCTCAGAAAGGGTGGCCCTTCCCTTTTAATAATTTTGAGAGAACATTAGGGAGATGGGGAGGATTGGGGGAGGGACCCGGAAACATCCGAGTGCGACACCCCAGAGGCTGACAACAGCAGAGAAAAGCACCAAAAAGCCTCTAATAAACTTCCCCAGGCACAGAAATAAATGAGAGAGAAAAAACCAGAATACCAATCTACATAGATATAAATCCTATAAAGAGAGACTAATGGGCTCGCTTCCTACCTGCTGGGAGACTGAGAAAATACTGGGGCTAGGGTCACATGACCAGGGCTCTTATTGGCTCTCTAGAGTCAGAGTTTTTTTCTCAGTCTCCACCTGCTGGTAGGCGAGCACAACCCATCAGTCCAATCCTGGGCCGGTCCGGAGGGATGCTAAGGAAATAGCTGTTTTCTCTGCTCTCTGGAGGAAGATGTACTGTACACCCATAGGGGGGAGTGAAAGGATTGCATATTAATATGTGGGCTGCAGGGTTCTAACGCTGCTCTGGAAATATAAAAGAACACCGGATTATGCATGTTTGAACAGAACAGACAAAGCAAACAAGCAAGTAAAAGACAGATCTAAATTAGTATTGACAAGACAAGAAGGTCTTTGTTAGCAGCTTCATAGGTTAAGACCTGTATTTTTTTTTTTTTTAAACAGAAGATTCTGGCCTCTGGTCACAGCTCTTCTCATTAAAAGACAAGAGCTACAGCCTGGCAGTTACATAAAACCTCAGACATATCTAAACACATATTCTGCCAGAATAGCAATGGGAGAGAGGAGGAAGGAAGGCACCCCACAGACACATGGCATTTTTAATGCAAATGTAATTTATTATTGTGCAACAGACCAGATGTAAAATGAGAATTTATTGCTCTCCAAATGTAGATCAAAATCCAAGTTGCTGCTACCTTCCTCTCCCACTTCCAAACATGTCTTTCTGCAGCTTGCAATAAGCAGGGAGATTATCAAAGGAGGTAACACAGAATTAACCCCCTTTGCCGCGCCTTGGAAGAGCAAAGATTTGGCTCAGCCCACCAGTCTCCATAGAAACCTTGGTTTGAATCTCCTATCCACTAAGGGCTTGTCAGTTAATCTGTCCACTGTGACGCACCTTCTTTCACTCTCTCCAGCCTTTTTTTTTTTTCTTCAGTTTTCTCTGAACCCAGAGAAATCACTCAGTCAAAAATACATGTCAGGGGCCCTTTTACCTAAACACATAAGCATCTACGCATGCATAACAACCTCCAAAATGGAGTTATCACCCAAATACCGAGTGGCTCTTGCGGTAATTTCATTTTTGGCACTCATCCGATACGCGCGTCTGAAAAATATTTTTTTTATTTTATGCACGCTCGCCAAGTGGCATTTGACGCCAGTAGGTCATCACTGCCCGGATTCTTTACCGCTAGGTCAATGGCAGGCGGTAACGTCTCAGACCCAAAATGGACGTGAGGAAATTTTGATTTTGCCGTACGTTCATTTTCGGCAAAAAAAAGTCCTTTTCTACAGGCGCACGCCCAAAACCCGTGCTTACATTATTGCAAGCCATTTTTCAGCACAACTTTGTAAAAGGACCCCTCAATGATTTCCAAAGTTCAAATTCAGTATCGAGGGCAAGAGTGAACCTCCCAGCTGCAAACCCACAGTCACACACACCCGTTAACAAGATTTACAGATCCACAAGGGGGCACCTGCAGTTCCTGGAGGAATCCATTCACTTCATCCCTGGTCCTAGGAAGTATATCAGCCAAAGAGCATTTGCTGATAATTTCAGGCTGATGTCTCCCATATTCTACAGCACAAGTTCAAAAAAATGTTGTATCTATCATTAGGATAGGTTAACCGAGGGCCAGCTTAGGGCTCAGTGGTAGTGCTATGCATTGCCATGCAGAGGGTCAGCAAGAAAAAGCACAAAAGGACCTCCAAGACTGGAACGATGGTATAATCTTTAATGAAATGGACCATGCAGAAGGTTGCCAGTTCAATCCCAGGTCAGCTGGGAATGAGGATGCTACAGAGACAGTGTTCAAAGACCTTGGGGAAGGAAGTCAGTCATCACAGAACAGTGACATCTAGTGGCCAAATGTAGGCTCCGTCATTGCAGGAGGAGCTTGTTGTGTGGCCCCCAACTGATTGTTGTTGTTACAGTAACTAAGCTAAAGTCAGTTGAAAAGGAACAAAGTTGAGGAAAATCTCTGGGTAATGAAGGCTCATGGCACCAGATCCCAGTCCTGAATTCAATTGAGCTGGAAGAAGAAATGGCGCAAGAGTATATGATGCTCTATGTAAGCCTTCAACTCTGTCTCCACCACCTTCCCTCCACCACCAATGGCAGTTCAACTTTCAACCTGTCCTTCCCTTGTTGCCCAGCATGTTCCCCTTCTCCTTCCCATGGTGTATAACATTTTCCCGTCTCTTCCCTTGCATCCCCCCCAGATGCCCACCATATCCTCTTCTCTTCTCTAGCCTCCCCCAGGCACCCAGCATTTCACTTCTCCTCCCCAGCTTCCCCACTCCAAGTTAGCCAGAATCTCTGCCTTAGCCTCCTCTGGATGGCCAGTACATCTCCTCCTTCCTAGTCCCTTGAGGGATCCAGCATCTCCTATTCCCCTTCTCTACACACACCCCCAAGATGTCCAGCATCTCATCTCCCCTTCCCTAACCTCCCTTGTCAAGCATCTCTGCCTTCTCCCCCACCCCCAGCACCTCTCCCCTGTTCCCTTCCCCTTTGGCAAGCCTACTATCACAGCCATCTTATCTCCATCTAGGCCAGAAAAAACAAAGGTGAATCAGTGCAGTGCATCCTGCCTCCTCCAATGTAAGCTTCCTGGGGGAAAGGACAGGATGAGACAGGGCTTCAGCATGGGCCTGTGCTGGAAGACCTCACACTGTGCTGACAGCAGCTCTATAGTGCTGCTCTCCTGCTGGGTCGCCACATTCTGCCATCTTAGTCCACACCTAGTGGTAAGACCATTGCTGACTGGAAGCCCAAAAGGAGCAGGAGGAAACTGCCAGGTCCACATTAAATTTCTCTCCGACTTACTGTTTGATTTCAACCACTGAGGAGGTATGAATTATTCTGTGTTGTAGGATTTGATGACCTAAACTGACAACTGTAGGCCTGGAAATCCCCAAATGGTATGGTACCATCTAAAAGACCTGTTGCTGATCCCTGTGGATACAGCTGTTAACATAACGTATGCAGCACCTTACACATCTGCAAAGGGGACAGCACCATTGGTCCACAAGTTTGAATTTCAAGCCAAAGAAGACATGTTAATTTATTCATTCAAAGGCATCCTATGCCTGTGTACTTCATGCATATTCAGTGGGGATTTGGTGAAAACCAGACTGATTAATGCAGTGGTTTTCAACCTTTTGTTTTTGGCTAAGAAGATCTATTATATCATGCATGGGCTACACAAATCATGATAATGAAAATATTATAAAACACTGTGAAATTCTGCTGAATCCCACCCTCTGTTCCACCTCCTCCCCACTCACCCTATATATAATTGCACTGAACCCTTTATGGATGCTTGTGGAACCCCAGCTGAAGCACACCGGGTTAACCAGAGCTGGGAACAAGAAAGACATGTTTATAACTGAATGCCAGTTAAGAGGTATTTTTCAGCTTCACTGACTCAAGGGATGGGTGTTGCTGAAAGTGGATTATCACCCAGCTGCATGATTTCAGGGAAGAGAGAGTCAGTCCAGGTTTCGTTTCATTACATCCATTTATGAACAGAAAGACTGGCACGTCCATAGCGGTAGCGGGGTTAAAGCAGGACTGGCTCAGTGAATCCTTAGTGACAGTCAGCCAACTGGCAACTCTATGCTGAAATGCAACCGGAGCACAGAGTCTTACCATATGGTACTTACAATGCCATCAAATGGAGCCAGGAACTTGCAGATTAAGTTATTTTCCTTGTGATACTCAGCTTTGCATTCGGTTGCAAAACTGACATAGCAAAGCAATCAAAACCAACACACAAACCAGATCACTTGCCATCTAGCCACCACCAAATCACCCAAACCTGTTTGCTGATCTGTGGCTACACAGAAAGAGGAAGCAGTAATGCTGGAAAGAGGGAGAGACAGAAAACAAAGGACTTTGGTGGCAATAAAAAGACTAGATTGGAAAAAAAATCACTCAATTTAAAAGCCACCATGTAAAAAGCATAAATGACTGGCACAAACCCCACACAGCTGGATGAAATGTAGGGCTGTGCTCTCTGCTCTCTCATGAATTCTTCTCCTTTATTTTTGATTGTAAACCGCTTTCTTGAGATCTCCTGAAAGACGTTATATCAGGCTTAATAAAGCCAGAAAAAAAAAAGAAATGTCAATTGTCATACTGTTAATAATAGTACACCCTATTCTTCAACAGTGCATGCTATCGAAAAAAGAAATGCACTACAGACAGCATAAGAAACTAAAATGAAGAAAACATCTTACAACAAAACTCAAATGAGAAAAAAAAATGGAAACATGACAAATGAAATGGATAATTTTCCAGTATCCCTAATGAATGCATGCCACCCACTCTGTGGAGTTTGACAAAAGAAGGCTTTTTAAATAATTACTGTATCACACTAGTCAGCTTACATAATACCTGCTCCTGAGACTAGAGCTGTGCAGTAACGACAGACAATCTAACAGGAACCCACTACTGAGAGCCTCTTGCACCGAGAGATACACAAATCATGCATCAGACGCACCAGTAATTAGCACTTACGTGTGCATGTGCTAGGCGTTATTCTACAAAGTATGAACCAAACTCACCTAGCACTTAACTGTCGGGGGTGGCACATGTGGGCACAGCATGGGTGAGTGGCGCACACAGCTTACAGAATATTAACAGTTGTACACATTTTAGTGTAAACATGGTTTTGCACTACACTTCTATAATGACTTAGGGATACCTAAGTGCCATTATAGAACTGGCACTAAGCACACTCCATTGTGGCACCTCCATCCTGGTCAAACAAAACAAAGCAGAGATAGTCCAGAGAAGAAGAGATCTCAAATTCAGCCACAAATGAAGTTTAGTGTAAAATGACCTGACTTGGCCAAGTTAGAAACATAGAAACATGACGGCAGATAAAGGCCATATGGCCCATTCAGTCTGCCCATCCTCTGTAACCCCTAACTCTTCCTTTTCCTAAGTGATCCCACATGCTTATCTCATGCTTTTTTAAATTCTGACACAGTCCTCGACTCCACAACCTCCACTGGGAGGCCATTCCACGCCTCCACCCTTTCCGTGAAATAATACTTTCTTAGATTACTACTGAGCCTATTCCCTCTTAACTTCATCATATGCTCCCTCGTTCCAGAGCCCTCCTTCAGTTGAAAAAGGCTCACTTCCTGTACATAAATGCCCTTGAGATATTTCAACGTCTCTATCATGTCTACTCTCTTCCAGCGTATACAAGTTGAGGTTCATAAGCCTGTCCCTATATTTTTTTGTGTTCAAGACCGCTTACTAATTTTATAGCCGCCCTCTGGACCGACTCCATCCTGTTTATATCTTTTCGTAGGTGCAGTCTCCAGAACTGCACACAGTACTCCAAAAGGGGCCTCAACAGAGACTTATACAATGGCACTATCACCTCCTTTTTCCTGCTGGTCATCCCTCTTTTTATGCACCCTAGCAGCCTTCTGGCTCTGACCGTTGCTTTTTCTACCTGTTTGGAAGCTTTAAGGTCATCAGACAGAATCAGCCCCAAATCCCGCTCTTCCTTCGTACACTGAAGCACTTCACCCCCTATACTGTACCGTTCCCTCAGATTCTTGCGACCCAAATGCATGACCCTGCATTTTTTGGGATTAAATCTTAGTTGCCAAATATCGGTCCATTCCTCTTATGCCTTCGTCAGGGGTCACACTCACAATTCTTCACTGGCATAACAGAACATAAAAGGTACAAACTGACAGGGCTGGAAGAGCAACAGCGTCACAATATGTCAGCACAACGGACATGTGTTTGTTGCTCTTCCGGTCCTGGCAGTTTGCCGAAACTTGACCAAGTCGGGTCATTTTCCAGTAAACTTCCACTTGTGGCTGAATTTGAGATCTCTCATTCTCTGGACTATCTCTGCTTTGTTTTGCTTGCTTGTGGTGTTTGTGCAGAGTATTTTGCTTCTGGGGTTTGTTTGTTTTTTGCTTTACTTACATCTTAGTGCCAACTTACAGAATTGCCCCCTTATAGTCTTGCTTTTGATTATTTAACCTCTCCCCATGCAGTGTTTGCCCTTTATAATTTGCACTACACACCATTCTGATTTCAAATGATAAAAGACTGATTTATTCTTAGCTCCCCGAAAGGAAAAGTGTGTATCCATCGCTTGATCTAAAATAAATCTGCCTTTTCTTATAGGAACTACCAAGCTGTACATGCAATGCAGATGAAGTAGACTCTGGCCCTTGAAAGCTCATGCCTTGATAAATTGGTTAGTCTAGAAGATGCCACCTGCTTCTGTCATTTATGCAATACAGTGGTTTGCTATATCCAATACTCCCCTGGATTCTATAAATGACGCCCATATTTTCTCTTATTTGTTTTAAAAGTATTACTATGCAACTTCAGTCATGCCCCTAGTTTTGTACTTTCTGAACAAGTAAACAATCGGTTCACGTTTACCCACTCCACTCAAGTTTTTGTAGACCTCTTTTCTCCAAGCTGAAAAGCCCTAACCTCTTAAGCTGTTCCTCATATGAGAGGAGTTTCATCTCCTTAATCATTTTGGTCACCCTTCTTTGGACCTGTTCTAATTCTGCTATACCTTTTCTTGAGATGAAGCAATCAGAATTGCACACAATACTCAAGGTGAGGTTGCATCATGGAGCAATATAAAAACATTACATTATTTTATTTTACTGTTTTCTTCATTCAGGTCCGTTCTCCATTTTTTGAAAGCATTCTTTTGCCTCTTACAGCTCTTTCACCACACCTTTTAACCATGCTGACAGTTGTTTGTCCAACCTTCCATGTTTTTTAATACATGGAATTCATTTGGTCTGGGCTTCCAATGTGGTATTTTTAAACAACATCCATCCCTGATTTAAAATCCTAACTTTTGCAGCTGCTCCTATATACTTCTACAATCACATAGTTGTTTGACTAAATTTTTTATAATCCAATAGACTTAATAGCATTTGAAAGTTCCATCTATTGTATTGAGGACTATCTATATAAATAATTCTCACCTCCAACGTTCTGAACCTCATTGTGTGGCAGGGAAACACTGAAGCCCTGTAGTCTTCTAGGCTGTCAGCACCACTCACTCTCACTCATAGCCCCGCCCTCAGCCACGCCCCATCCACACATAATTCACAACCCCAACATTCTAAATGTAAATTTGTAGTTGCATGATCCCATGAGTGTCTGCCCCGCCCTCGCGTCACAACGTGATGTGGCGAGCGGGGCTATGACACTCAGCCAATCGCCACGTCCACCGCCCTCCGACGCTCCCCCCCCCCGACGCACAGCGAGAAACACCCACCTGCGCAGGGCCTCCACCCCCCCCCCCCCGACACACAGCGACAAACACTGAGTCCTTGCGATACACACAGACTGAAAATCCAGTGGAATATTTTACTTTTACCCTATTACTTTTAAGTAATTGGACGACATGCAGCCGCTCCGCCCCGCTGCCCCGAGATAATGAGAACGAGGAACAGGAACTGCAGGGATTTACTCAGAAAAGGGGCCTCTCTCCCGGCCGTTCCTTAACTGCCGCCTGAAAGGAAAGAGAAAGCCATAGGGTACAGCCCTTCGACATTTCAACCCATTCGCTCGCACTTTATTACCACAGCCTTTTTGGTGACGACAAAGGTTGTGGTAGGTATAACAGCCGTGATTCCAAAGCTGAAGCATATCAAGGTCCTTCAGGCGTTCGCTGTGGGCAACCGAAACGGACAATGGAGGCAATAGAATGATCCACTGGGACCCCGAAGCTGCCGCCCTCAAAAAAAACCTACCCACCTGCACCCTCCCCACGCTGCCGCAGGTAAACCTTGCTAGCGCCCGTTTCATTCCTCACAGAAACGGGCCTTTTTTACTAGTATCAAAATATTATATGTCTATGGCAAACTTCCATGCACCTATTTTGAGGCTGTATTATTGTTCACTAGGATTTCTATTAGAGGCACTGCTACTACACTATATTTTTAATGTTTAACCTGTACATTCATTCACTATGTACTTTAAACTTAATCCCTGTATAATATGATCATATGCAATCTTCCTACCATTGTATCATCAAGTATCTGGTTTCATCTTCAGGAATACTTCTATATCCTTTGGCTCTGCATCAGATATCTATCTATCTATCTTTATTTATTATTGAGAATGTTTTTTTGATTAACCTTTTGTGAATTTTAATGTATTTTGCCTATACTTTTTATATATTTATTATTATGACATTTTTTTCCTTTTTATGCATTTGTCATTTCTTGTTTATTATGACATTAAGTTGTTCTATATGTATTGCATAGACTCCTGAGGCAGGCACTTCAACACCGAAACAAGGAACCATGCCAATTTTTTAGGTGTATCCCATAAATACTGTATACAAGGATCTTCTGTCTTCTTCGCGTTTTTGGAAGGACCATTCTTTTTGTATTCTACTCCTTGGTTTGCCACAGCTTTTTTTTTTTTTTAATCCTAGCTGCCCTTTTGAAAGTTAAATGCTGATGCAGTAGATTTCCTTAGAGCAGTGGCTCCCAAACCTGGTCCTGGAGGCACCCCTGCCAGTCAGATTGTCCATATACCCACAATGAATATTCATGAGAGAGAAATGCATGCAATGGAGGCAGTGCATGCAAATCTCTCTCATGAATATTCATTGTGGGTATCCTGAAATCCTGACTGGCTGGGGTGCCTCTAGGACCAGGTTTGGGAACCACTGCCTTAGATTCTTTATTCAGATTTGATCATGTTATGATCATTATCACCAAGTGGAATGGGACACCTATTACCTCTCACACCAAATTCTGCATTCCACTAAATTCTTCCTCTCTTGTCAGTTCCTGAACCAGCTGCTCAGTCATTTATTTCAGCTAGGATCTTTACCTTCCTAGCATTTCCTTATTGACATTTACCCAGTCAATACTGAGGAAACAGAAATCACAAAAATTTCTACTGCTATCCAATGTAAGATCTGGACTAACGAACTGGATAGTGGTGGGAATTTTTGTGATTTTCTGCGTTATCTACTTCTACTACTTAACATTTCTAAAGCGCTACTAGGGTTACGCAGCGCTGTACAATTTAACATAAAAGGACAGGCCCTGCTCAAAGAGCTTACAATCTAAAGGACAAGTGAGTAGTCAATTCGATAGGGGCAGTCAAATTGGGGCAGTCTGGATATCCTGAAGGTAAGAGTTAGGTGTTGAAGGCAGCATTGAAGAGGTGGGCTTTAAGCAGAGACTTGAAGATGGGCAGGGAGGGGGCTTGACGTAAGGGCTCAGGAAGGTTGTTCCAGGCATAGGGTGAGGCGAGGCAGAATGGGCGGAGCCTGGAGTTGGCAGTGGTGGAGAAGGGTACTGAAAGGAGGGATTTGTCCTGTGAACGGAGGTTTCGGGTGGGAACATAAGGGGAGATGAGGGTAGAGAGGTAGTGAGGGGCAGCAGATTGAGTACATTTGTAGGTAAGAAGGAGAAGCTTGAACTGAATGCGGTATCGGATTGGAAGCCAGTGAAGTGACCTGAGAAGAGGAGTGATATGAGTATATCGGTTCTGGCGGAATATAAGATGTGCAGCAGAGTTCTGAACAGATTGAAGGGGGGATAGATGGCTAAGTGGGAGTCCAGTGTTCTGGTAACAGAAATCACTTATTATTATAGCATTGCCAAATTTGTTAACTTCCCAAATTTCTGTTAACATATCATCTTGTGTGTTTGTTCTGGCTAAGTGGACAATAGCATAGCTCTATCAGTATTCTCTTTTCTTTCACACCTGGAATTTCTACCCGTAAGGATCTAACATTGCAATCTGTTTCCTGCTGAATTTTTATTCTGTTGACTCAAAACCCTGTAACATATAGTGCCACCCTCCCAAAATGTGGTCCACCTTTTCATTGCAATATAATTTGTACCCTGGTAACACAGTGTCTCTTTGTTTACCCTCCTTCCACACCATATCTCTAAGATACAATACAATACAAAGTTGGTCTTATATACCACTAAAATCCCCAGAAGGGTTTGGTGCAGTTTACAAACGGGTATGAAAACCTGTCAAGTGGTAGACTTTAGGGTTGGAGAGAGTAGAGGTGAGGTGGTAGCAGTGGGACTGGGTTAGGTAGGTAGGGAAAGGAAGGGCTTGGAAGTTGGAGTGGGGCTACATTGATGGTGTTGTGAGGGGTGATCAATGAGGAGTTTTAGGGAAAAGGAATGTTTTCAGCTTCCTCCTAACGCTGAGTGAGGTAGATGTTGTCTGTTATAATGTCAGTTGGAAGAAGGTTCCAAAGTGATGTGCCAGCTACACAGAACAGTGAGTTGAAGGATGCCTATTATATCTACTTTTTCATTTAGTGCTATATGCTCTAACTTTCCAATCTTATTTTTTAGGCTTCTAGCACTTGTATGTAGACATTTCAAAATGGATTTTGTTTTTATCTACAAGTTGCTTAAGCAAGGATTACTTGCTATCTTTGTCTGTTCTTCCCTTAAAGGCACTTGGCTTACTTTTACCATTGTTGCTACCTCTCTATTGAGATGCCCTATTTTCTCTGTTTTGATAATATTCTTCAAAGATACTTTACTCTAAGCCATGTGCTCCTGAGTGACTGTCAGCTTTCTCCTGTGTTATAGTTTAAAAGCTGCTTTATTTCTTTTTTTAAAAGTTAGCACCAGCAACCTAGTTCCATTTCGATTAAAGCATAAAGGTAGGCTCTCTCAGAACAGGCTAGTCAGATAACTAGCTCTGGATATTGACTTCAAAATATTTAGACAGTTCGGTAAAATCTTGAATTCATCAGCACATTGACTGGAGCATGTGGCCATGGAATGGCCTTTCTTCCGCAACAGCGAGCAGCACACACTGGTGGCGGCGGCGGTGAGATTAAAGGGACATCTCTGACTACCGCAGTCATCTGTACACAATTGCTGTCTTTCACCAGAGCTGAACCGGCTAACGCTCTTACAACTTAAAAGTCTTTCAGAAGTTTCATGATAATGCTGCCAGATCCAGACAGTGTTCAGTAAACTATCACTTTCACAGTATGAGAATGCATGCTTGCTGCTCAAGCACTTTAATGTTAGACTCTTCCCTCCCTACAGTGCTGCACAGTTACAGACAGACTGTGAAAGACTAGATACAAAAGAACACACAGCTTCAAGGTAAAATGCTATTACGTGCCACACACTGGGCTAGATTTACTAAAAAGTGCTACCACTTGTTAACGTATGTTATTTAGCACAGGCCCCATTTTGTGCATGGGACAGATTTACTCAGTGCTTTTTTTTGTAGGAAAAAAAGGTACTGGTACTCATTATGGGTGGGGCCACACCCATGGCCCCACCCCTATGATAGCCACACCTGCTAGCCACACCCCTTATACCAGCCATGGCGCATATAAACAGGCATCATTGAAAATATTATACCAATATAGGAGAAGAAAATAACTTGAATAACTCTCTATATAAAACGCATCTCCAACGTTCTAATGAAGCCAGAAGCCGGAAGTAGTGTGTAGTTGTGTAGATCGCTGTTTGCCCATGAGTGTCTGCCCCGCCCTCGTGTCACAACATGATGACGTCGAGGGCGGATCAATGACACTCACCGAATCGCATCACTCACCCTACGCACATCACACGCAACAGCTGACCAACCACAGGTGGGAGAGCGGGTGCACCGCGACGAATTGATGCGGCAGGGGAGACAGCAGATTTGCCGGGTGCCTGGAAGGGGGAGCACAGCCCAGGGAGAGAAGAGCATCAGTGGGAGCAAGGGAAAACGGAGAATCGCTGGATAGCTGGAGGGGGGGGGGGGGCAACAGGAAAAACTAGAATCACTGGGTGTCTGGAGGGGGGGGGCAGGGGAGAGAGGACAATCGCTGGGTGGCTGGAGGGGGAGCAGGGGACAGAGGAGACTCACAGGGTGGCGGGAGGGGGGGCAGGGGAGAGAACAGCTTCCCTGGGTGGATACGGGGGGGTGGGGGGGCAAGAAAAAGGATAATCGCTGGGTGGCTGCAGGGGGAGCAGGGGAGAGAGGAGAATCGCTGGGTGGCTGCAGGGGACAGAGCACACACACTCGCACCCAGCAGTCTCACTCTGTCACAAACACATTCACTCTCTCTCTCTCACACACACAGTCACTCTCACACACACTCTCAAACACACACACTCCGACAAAAACCTTGCTAGCACCCGATTCATTTGTGTCAGAAACGGGCCTCATTTACTAGTTATAAATAATTTTTGTAAGATGTTATAGCTCCAGTATACCCAGTGCAAAATAAGGCAGCAGATGTAAATTCTCAAATTGGACATATTCCAAACACTAAAATGAAAATAAAATGATTTTTTCTACTGTTGTCTGGTGACTTTGTTTTTCTGATCATGTCGGTCCCAGTCTCTGATTCTGCTGCTCTCTGTTCCCTTAACTCTGTTTCCAGGGATTCCTTTCCATTTATTTCTTTACTTTCCTCCTTTCTTGCTCTACATCCATAAGTAAAAGCTGGGTCCTCCGCAGACTTGACTGGAGGAGGTACAGAGTGGATCCAGTTTTTGCCCATTTTTTCCATCCATGTGCTTTTTTTCTCCCCTTTTCCCTTTCTCTCATCTCCGTCAGTATGCATCTCCTTCCTATTCTTCCCTCCCCTCCATCCATATGCATCTCCTGTCCTTCCTCTCTCTTCACTCTCATCCATCCATGCCCAGCACTTCTTCTCTCTTCTCTCCATCCATGTTCGTCTCACTTCCTCTCTTTTCCATCCCCTCCATCCATATTCATCTCACTTCCTCTCTCTTCCCTCCCCTCCATCCATGTCCAGCATTTCAACTCTCTCCCCTCCATCCGTGTCCAGAATTTCTCATCTCCCCTAAATCCATGTGCATCTCCTCCTTTGTCTTCCCTCCCCTCCATCCATATACAGCATTTCTCCTCTCCCCCCTCCATCCATGTTCATCTCACTTCCTCTCTCTTTCCATCCATGTCCAGCATTTCAACTCTCTCCCCTCCCCACCATCCATGTGCATCTCCTTCCTCTGTCTTCCCTCTCCTCCATCCAAGTCCAGCATTTCTTCTCCCTCCCTTCCCCTCCATTCGTGTGCATCTCCTTCCTCTGTCTTTCCTTCTCTCCAACATTTCTCTTCCCTGCCCTCCACTCCATCCATGTCCAGCAACTCTCCTCTCTCCCCTGCCCTCCCCTCCCATCCATGTCCAGCAATTCTCCTTTGCCCCTATTCTTCCCTCCCATCCATGTCCAGCGATTCTCCTCTCCCCTGCCCTCCCATCCCATCCATGTCCAGCATTTCTCCTCTCTCCCCTCCCCTCCATCCATGTGCATCTCCTTCCTGTATTCTCTCTCCTCCATCCATGTCCAACATTTCTCTTGCCCTCCCCTCCATCCATCCATGTCCAGCAACTCTCCTCTCTCCCCTGCCCTCCCATCCCATCCATGTCCAGGATTCTCCTTTGCCCTCCCCTCCATGTCCAGCAATTCTCCTCTCTCCCCTGCCCTCCCCTCCATGTCCAGCGATTCTCCTTTGCCCCTATCATTCCCTCTCATCCATGTTCACCAATTCTCTGCCCTCCCCTCCATGTCCAGCAATTCTCCTTTCTCCCCTATCCTCCCCCTCCCTTCCATGTCCAGTGACTCGCCCCAGCCTCCACCTGCCCCCCCCCGAGATCGTTCCAACCCAATCAACACCTGCCCGCCATCAGCTCACCAACTTTCAGTTCTGCCCTTGCAAATCTAATATTTACCGAAGTCGCAGTGCGAACCGGCGGTAGTGAAACCAGCAAGCAGGCAGGCTCGCTTCCTCCTCGCTTCCCTGCTCTCTCTCAGCACAGTGTCCCACCTTTGTCACTTAGTTCCCTGCCATCTCAGCACAGCGTCCCGCCTTCTTCTGATGTAATTTCCCTTCCGTGAGGGCAGGACGCTGTGCTGAGAGAAGGCAGGGAAGCGAGGAGGAGGCGAGCCTGCCTGCTTTCTGGTTTCACTACTGCCGGTTCGAGCTGTGACTTCGGTAAATATTAAAGATTTGCAAGGGGCAGAATGGAAAAAACAGAAAAAAGGTGCTGGTACGCCATACCGGCGCATACCGGCACAAAAAAGCACTGGATTTACTAATAGTGTGTTAATGGTGCTGGGTTGCACTAAGGCACTTTCACTGGTCAAAATCAACACCGTTGCTATTGAAGCTGACTAGGAGCAAACTATGGAGTAGCCTAGTGTTTAGTGCTGCGGGCTTTGATCCAGGAAGTGGTGTTCCTTGGTTGGCTGCCACAAGGGGCGGATTGCCGCTTCGCACCCCCCCCCCCCCCCCGTGTGCATGGTCAGCCCCCAAGGTGCAGCGTCCCCCACCCCCCAGAGTGCATTGCCCTTACCTCCTGGGGTGCTGGTAGCAGTCGCGCAACTGTCGGCTCCACCGGTTCCCTGCTTCCTCTGCCCCAGAACAGGAAGTAACATCAGAGGGAACAGGGAACCGGTGGAGCTGACAGCCGCGCGACTGCTCCCTGCAGCTTCCACTCGGGGTGGACCGCCCCCACCGTCCCGCCCTGGATACGCCGCTGGGTCCTGGTGAACTGGGTTCAATTCCCACTGCAGCTCATTATGACTCTGGGTAAGCCACTTATCCCTCCGTTGCCACAGGTACAAAATAAGTACCTGAATATAATATGTTAAACCGTTTTAATTGTAACCACAGAAAGGCGGTATAAAAAGTCTCATCCCCTCCCCCCCACCTTTCCCCTTCTGGCAAGTGCTGCAGCCTTCTTATTGGGTCCAGGGCACCAAAGTTTGGTACTTTATTATTGGTTCTGATAACCTAGTGTTGGTGTAACCTGCTTTCATATTGGGTCTGGAATATCAAAATACTGGTGTAAGTTACCTTGTGATTGGTGACAGTGCGCTGTCTTGCCACTGATTCTAGTCAGGACAAATGGCTCCCGGGGGAGGGTTGCTTTCAGCACCTGCTTTCCTTCTGGGCTTGTATGTTCTCAGATTCACAGAGTGACTCAAAAGGGCAGCACGGCATCCCCTTCCCTCTCATTCCCTCCCCCAAATTGGCACCCTAGGCAGTCACCCTGTTTGCCCACTCCACACAACAGCCCCTGTTCTGGTTCACCAATGCAAAACCACCTTGTCTCAGATTCTCATATACAAGAAAAGAACAAAATAGAAGGGTTTATACAGAACGTGCTTAAAATAATGAGAAAGTGTTTTTATAAATTCTATTCATCCAGGCATTCCATTCTTGTCATGGAAATAATGGGTTTAGGTGGTGACATGTTCTTTGCTGGCTGTTGTATTCTGTATCTAGCTGTCTCTTTGTTTATCTAGGTATCTCAATGGCTGCTTCATTCAATATATATACGGCACAATGATCTCTGTTTGTAACAAGCAGGGAAAAAAACCACAAATACTGAACAGGATCTGTTACAGGAGATGCAGAACTATAATAAAAACAGCTCAAAATGCAAGGGAGAAGCCTTCAATGAGCTATCAATTGCAATAAAGAGGGTCTCTCCCTCACCCCTCTTCCCCCAATCTATCTGTCCAGGCAGTTAGGCATCCACCATGGTGTTACAAAAAGACTGCACCTTACATTAACTCAACCAGATAGGATGGTCCAGTCCAACTCTGAACCTTTTACTAGAACTTCAGATCTACGAATCCATGTATGTGATGGGTTAAAATCAGGAATGATAATCAGCTATCCCATAAGAATATAAAGATGCATCAGTCAATACTGGGTCACACCAAAGATTCACTGAGCCCAGCCCAGCAGATTCTAAAGAGTAGATCCAGTTTTAAGGGTAGGCATAGTAACATAACAACACAGTAAGTGACGGCAGAAAAAAAACCTGAACGGTCCATCCAGTCTGCCCAATTATCACACTCATGATTAAATCAATAAGGAATGTGATGTAAAATGCTTGATCATGGTTTCTCTTTGGCATTTCTGGGATACAGACCGTAGAAGTCTGCCCAGCCCTGTCCTTACGTTCCAGCTACTCGAGTTGTTGTCGAAGCCCACTCCAGCCTATCTTGTCTTTGCGGGACACAAACCGTAAAAGTCTGCCCAGCACTAAAGTTGCTGTTGAAGACCTTTCCAGCCCATCCTATATGGGACACAGACTGTACAAGTCTGCCCAGCACAGGCCCTACCTCATCACAGCCGGAGTCGCCATTTAAGTGTCTCTAGGCACATTCACACACATGCAGCTATTTAAGTTTAGGGTTTTTTTTATACCATCCACTTTATAATTAGGGATCTTCTGTGTTCATCCCATGCCATTTTGAATTCTGTCACCGTTTTTGTCTCTACCACCTCCCTTGGGAGGGCATTCCAGGCATCGACCACCCTAAAGAATTTCCTGATATTACTCCTAAGTCTACAGCCCCACAACCTTAATTCATGTACTCTAGCTTTACTGTTTGCCCTTCTCTGGAAAAGATTTGTTTCTATATTAATACCTTTCATGTATTTAAACGTCTGTATCATATCTCCCCTGTCCCTTTTTCCCCCAAGTCTATCTACCTAATAACTGTTTATGAAAATTTTTGTCAGGAACTTGTCTTACTCTTTTAAACCCAGCTATGCTAGATGCCTTGACGACATGCTCAGATACATTCCACAGCTCTATTAAGAGCATAAGTCTTGCAACAATGGGTCAGACCAAAAATCGGAATGATAATCTCCTTTTTATCCTTTCCGAATTGGCGCTCAACTCCGGAGCAGTCAGAATTCTGACTTCTATATCTTGGCTCCTGTGCTTTGGAATTCAGTTCCTAGACACCTTCGATCTGAATCATCTTTATCCAGTTTTAAGGTGGCTCTGAAGGCCTATTATTTTTTACAAGCTTTTCGAGAATGATCCTGCTCCATCAGCCTTGATACTCTTGGTTTGACCTCTAGGCTATAGGTACTATTTTTTTTTTCATATTTCAATTTTATTTTAAACTATTTATAAACCACCCTGATGTTTCTAGAGTGGCCCATAGAGGTCACAAGTATCTGGCAGAATCCCAAAAATTGATGCTGCTTACCACTGCCCCTCCCCCCTCCTGGATAACCAGTGGCTTTTGCCAAGTCTATCTTAATAGCAGTTTATAGACTTTTCCTCCAGGAACTTGTCCAACTCTTTTTAAAACTCAAATACACTAACTGCTTTTACAATAAGCACTGGCAACAAATTCCAGATCTTAGCTGTTCATTGATTGAAAAATACTCCAACCTAGTTTAAATCTGCTTCTTGTTAGTTTCACAACATATTCCGTAGTCCTGGCACTATTTGAAACGTTAAACAACCATTCCCCGGTTACTCATTTTCACTCTACTCATGATTTTATAATTCTCCATCATATCCCTTTTCTCATCTCTCCAAGCTGAAGAGCTCTAACTTGTTTAGTGTTTATTCATAAGGGAAGTGTTTCACCTCCTGTATCATTTTTGTTGCTCTTCTTTCTACATTATCTAGTTCTCATAAACCCTTTTTTTGTAATTGGGAGCTATATGGTCATCCTATGTATAAAAAACCCAATTGTTCAAAATTAATGCTTGGGTCAAGGTCTTGATTAGTTATAATTTGTAATAAAGAGGGTCTCTCCTCTGTATCTCTCTGTCCATGTACTTCAGGATCTACCATGCTGACCGGAATCACTTACCAAAGAGAAACAGGACTTCTTTTTTCTAGTGACATTTCAAAGTCTTTTTATTCAGCCTTGCCAGAAGAAAGGAACTTGCCCATAAAACACAGCTCTTTTCTCATGCTCCTGCCATTGACTTCCAAGCCTGGATTGCCATGACAACACCAACATGATGGCAGCAACCCAACAGATTAATGCGTAGAGGATGCATCCACTCCAGTCTCCTGAAGAGCATGGTCTTAAACCTGTCAGTGCCAAACCAGCACAATAATCCCATTAGGTCACCAGGGACCTCTAGCAAAAAAAAAAAAAATGATGCTTCCTGCTGAGAGCAGTCACACAACGGTAACATGACCAAAATGATAAGGAGGATGGAATGACTTCCCTGTAGAAAGGCTAAACAGGTTAAGGTTCTTCAGCCTGGAGATGAGACAGCTGAGAGAAGTATGACAGAGGTCTATAAAATCTTGAGCGAAATGGAACGGCAAATTTGTGAATCGATTGTTTATTCTTTCAAAACATTCAAAATTTAAGTGGCACATGCCATGAAATTACAAAGTAGCACATTTAAAACAAATAGGAGACAATAGTTTTTCATTCAATGCACCATGTAAGTTCTGGAATCTCTTGCCAGAGGATACGATAAAAGCAAATAGTCCATAAACAGTTATTAACCAGGCAGATCTAGGGAAAGCCACTGCATATCCCTGGGTTAACCAGCATAGAATCTTGCTACTTTTTGCAATTCCGCAAACTACTTGTGACCTGGATTGGCCACTGCAGTAAAAAGGGCACTGGCCTTGACTGACATTTAGACTGACTCAGTATGCAGACACTATGAAAAATAACTACATGACTTCTTGCCTCCTCCTTCCAAATACACTTAAAGGTAATTAGAAATTCTCCATACTCTGTCTAATACTCAGGGGATAGATATGGCTATTTTTCACTCTGCTCCCCTTTATAGCTTCCCTCACATCACTTCTCTGAGCTTGTTGAGTCATGGTTCAAAGAGTGGTGTTTGAAGAGTGCCCACAATGGGCAGCTGCAGTGATCTTGTTCAAAGTGCTAAAAAAAAAGATTCGAGAGATATTATTCCGTGCTGTTGACCTCTCTCCTTTATCTCCTAAGTTTGAATAAACACTCACACATAAACATTAATCTGATTTGTTAGATCCTGAATTCCGCCTTTAGCGAACCAAATCACACCAAAGTGGATCAGAACAACAAGAGAACAGTTAGAGCATCTGAAAATTACAATAAAATTAATAACGCACCTCTTCCCCATACACTTGTGTGAAGAGGAATGCTTTCATCTGTATGAAAAACAGAACGTAACTCCATCCCCTCCTTGTGGACTGGGAGAGGGTAGGGGCATATGTACAAAAATGCTTGCTGTCTAGTCAGCCTTACAGGTCATGATTGACTGCGCGCAGGTGTTTCAGTACTAGACCTTTATCCTCTCCCTACTTGAGGCAATGGTTTTCCTCTGCTCTCAGACCTTCTGTTGCGATTACCACCTTCATAAGTATAACAGCTGGTCAATAAAACACATACAAAGCCGTAAAGCGGCCCCTGGGTAAGGGTTTGTTTCCAGCGTTACCTGAAGTGCGAGGAATAAAGAAACAGAGTAACTCAGCCTCAAAGCTCAGAGAAACAGAGTAACATTAGGCAATTAGAAATCTTGGGAGTCAAAATATGGAACTCTCTACTTATTCCCATCACAACAGAAAGCAGCTACCTGAACTTCAGGAAGAGGCTAAAAACCTTTCTCTTCCCAAAGACTGCTTCATAATAATCCATCATGACTTCTACTTCCTCTTATCATCCATTATCCTTTCCTGTAATGTTTTTTTGTCTCATTCATCACACCAATGGTCTCTAACATTTCTCACACTAACACTATCTGCTGTTGTCTCACCTAGACTGTAGACTGCACTGAAATCTGGAAAGGGGATATTAGCAGTATACAAGAATTGAATTCCACCATAATGAGAACAATTCTGATATCACACAAAATAGCACCTCCTAGACCTGCTAGTTATAAAGCACATTCTACTGCTCGCGTCTTTTGTCATCTATCCTACTCAGTTTTTGAGCTTTAGAGGCACAGAGAGATCCACACCAAAAAGCATGTGTGGGTGTAAGTGTGGTGGTGGTGGGGGGGGGGGGGTCACTTCCAGCAAATCTCCATTGCATGGTGAGATCCCACCGATCACCATCATATTAAATACTAAAGCAAGAGTTATTATTTAAAACAGAAAATATCTTGCCAGTGCTGGCAACGTGCTAAACTGATCCTTGAATGTGTTGGCTCAGTGCACCCCTCTTCAACTAGGTAAGGTAAGAAAAACGCTGCTTACCTGGCATGCTCTCACAGCATTCCTCATCACTGTTATCCTGGCAGTTGTTGTGGCCATCGCACATAAAGCTTTTGTCGATACAAAGCCCATTTTTACAGTGGAAGCGAGCTGTGGAGCACAGCAGGGGATTGGCTGCTGGAACAAAACAACAACAACAAAAAAGTGTAACAGAATTTTTAAAACAACGGAATAAGCTTAAAACCAGAGATGCTCTTACCTAGTCACCTGGGTTTTCAGGATATCCACAGTGAACACACGAGACAGATCTGCAACAACTAACTCCACTGTATGCAAATCTATGTCATGTCTATTCATTGTGCAGATTTTGAAAACCCAGCTGTCTGGATGTGTCCAAGGACTGGGTTGAGAACCCTCGACTTAAAACTGACCTTTACCTTTCAAAGGACACTTCTAGTGGCACCCTATTCATTTTTAAGTTTGACTACAAAGAAAGTTACTTTAACTGGCCAGCGGCGTACCAAGGGTGGGGCGGTGGGGGTGGTCCGCCCCAGGTGCACGCTGCTGGAGGGGTGCAGAGAGCAGCCGCACGCCTGTCAGCTCCGCTGGTTCCCTGCTCCCTCTGCCCCGGAACAGGTTACATGCACCCGGGGGGAGGTCCTGCTGCACCCGGTGGGGGTGCGCATCGGCGATCCGCCTCGGGTGGCAGCCGACCAAAGATCGTCATAGCTGTTTTTCCTAAAGCAGTTTCTTCTCTCCAGCACTCCCCCCCTCACGCCTCTGGGAGATCACATGGAGCATTTCTGGTCTCCGGTTAGCCAACATCTCTGAGGCCAACTGTGCTACTTCATGGCCAGGATGGGTATCTCCAGGAATGTATAACTGTCCTCTTCCTCTTTTCTCCATCCCCAGGAGACACGGAATCACCATGATATGTAATAAACAACAGACCCAAACCTTGCATATATTAGAGAGAGAAACAATAAGCTCTGAAGGGCAGAAATATCAGACAAAAGAGATGGACTTGACAAGTGTGTAATGCAGTTCACAGATGTCACTGCAAATGACTACAAACAGAATATTAATATTCTTTTAAAACAGGCATCCCCAACTTCAGTCCTCAGGGGCTGCAAAACAGGTCACATTTTTAAGATAATCCTTAATAAATATGTATGAGAGAGATCTCTCGTGCATATTCACCAAAAAAAATATTCAATTGGGATTAAAAATAGGAAAACTTAATTAGAACATCATCCTAGGTTAACAAATAATACAAACAAAATTCTATTACCCAGGTACAACAATTAAAAATATATTTAAAAAATTTTTTAAATATATTTTTCATTGTTGTACCTGGGTAATAGAATTTTGTGCATAGTCACTAGGGACATACTGAACATTTGGCCTGTTTGTGGCCCTCAAGAACTGAATTTGGATGAGACAGTTTAAAAGCAGTGGTCAAATACAAATTTTCATACACTCCCAATGAGCTGACCCATTTTGAT
Organism: Microcaecilia unicolor; assembly: GCF_901765095.1. Taxonomy (NCBI): domain Eukaryota; kingdom Metazoa; phylum Chordata; class Amphibia; order Gymnophiona; family Siphonopidae; genus Microcaecilia; species Microcaecilia unicolor. The sequence continues at coordinate 155,836,857 of NC_044034.1, read as the reverse complement.
GGAATTACAGAAATGTGACTATTGATTGTTAATATTCAATAATAGATCTTTCATAATGGTTCCATCTGGTGGTTCCATTTTGCTAGCTGTCTCCAATTTTCTTTTTGACTCAGTTTGATTCAGTCCTGGTTTTACTCTATTTTATATGGGAGGTTATTGGTCTGGTTTCACTATGAAGAGTAGGGGCTAAAACCACAACTAGATCAGAGGGGGCTAAAACAGGGAGTCAGCTGCCAGTCCTACGTGGAAGGAGTGTGGTCTGAGCATAGTCCACCAGAAGCAATGACAAAATGTGGACACTCACTGCAGTTTTCCTCGTCGCTGCCATCCGGACAGTCCTCGAATCCATTGCACTGGAAGCGTCCAATAATGCAATGAATGCCATTCGCACAGGGGAAGAATGTGGGCCCACATTTCGATTTGGTTTTAGCTGTGGGGGGTGGGGGGGTGGGGGGAAGAGAAGAAGCAAAGAGCAGGAATTAGAGACACACACATCAGTCAGCAAAGTGAACTCTTCAGTCTATTGGGCCCCTCAACAGTGCCAGATGTTTCAGAGAACCAATAAAGCCCGGGGTGTTTTATAATTTGTCACTTTCTATTTATAAACGTGGATTGTTCTCCACTGTGAAAAAAAAGCCTTTACTGGACTGGCAGATTAAAAATGGTTTTTAAATGAATTACACATATCAATTTGTTTTTATAGCACTTGTAGCTGTTCAGCTCTGTGTTTAACACAACACAGGAAAGGAAAGACATAGATAACAGGCTTTTAAAAAAGCTTTGTATATTTTCTGACAGCCATTGATCAGGCACTTTGCATGAAATCTGAAACAAACAGGTCCAAGTTATTGAGAGGTAATTGTGTCTCCTGACAGACCGAACCACTGTGAAAAAACAATTCTCAGATCTGTTGAAAAGCACAAATAATAATGTATTTATGAAACAAGCATACCTGAATGTGTTTAATAGGCAATTTTTCCGTAGTTAACGGTTCATTAATATCCATCAGCAATCAAAGATAACCCCCCCCCACCACCACCACCACCTTGAAATTCAGCCGGCAGTGGTCTGTAATTTGAAAGGCACTGACTAGTAAGGGATGAATTTGACCCAGATATTCAATGCCAGGTCTAATCTGTGCATCACCACCGAGTATCAGGCATCATGCAGCTCTCCTAGAAGTTATCCGGGTACATATAGGTATCCAGTTAAGTTAGGATTGCATTATATGTGGTCCTACTTGCTGGATAGCTTTCCAGTTATTGGCACTGAACATTGCAAGTGTCCTGATAACTGCAGGGTACTGTTCCCTCTAAGCTGCGAGGGATTCCTCCACCTACAGCAGAGGGGTTCTATTTCACTATCACATTTTCAATATCTAGTGGTCTGGCAAGCTCTGCCAGACTCCAGGTAACCTGCCTGTCTCTAGCGATATGGAAGCACCACCCCCCACTGGTAGCAATGCAGTTGAAAGATTCCCGCATAGCTTAAAGAGAAAAATGCTTCAGGGACTGCCCCCAGACCACCCTGGCACTAATCCTCCAATTCTATGAAGTTAGGTACCTAACTGCACGTTTAGGGCGCAAAGCTGCACACACTAGTGACAGAATAAGCTCATTTGCATGCATAATGTAATATAAATGCTTAGGGTGCAAAGCTGCGCACACTAGTTACAGAATAAGCTCATTTATTTATTTACTATATTTATATCTCGTCTTTATTTAAGGTAGATAACAATGGTCACATACATAGTCTTAAACAATAGTCACATACATAGACTTTGATAGGTAGCATTTGCAATCATATAAAGACGGAACATGATCAGTAAATTGGATGTAACTGAAACGAAGGGAAGAGAAGAAAAAAAATTAAACAAAATTAAAGAGATATCCCCTCCGAAGGGACATCACCTTGTAGTGGTGGAGGGGCCTCTGTGTTTCAATGACTCAGAGGGCTATGCTGAGGAGTTACCCATATCAGACAGGCCTCTGAGGAGAAACCAGACAAAGAGTGTCCCAAACTGGGAGAGTGCTAAGATGGTGACCTGAAGTTCGTATGCCCAGAGGCCCAGCTGCCCTCTGAAGTTTTGTCTTCTTTATGTAAATTCCCTCTCTGCAATTGCACTTTCCTTAACTGAGAGGAAGGGAACAACCGGCGGTCAGCCGCTGATGGCCAGCGTTTTGTCCCCTGAGCAGCAAGTGCGGGACCGCTGCACGTCGAACTGCCCACAGATGAAAGGGTTGGCAAGTCCTTTGCTTAGCACTGGAGAAGGCGCGTTGATGCTCTTGGACCTGGAAAAACAACTCCATTGCTCCCGAATTATTCAACCACCATGTCCAAAGTAGTGGAGGAGTGAGTTAGAGGCATATGCTGAAACGGAGGACGTTTACAGCAGAACTCGAATCAGCGGAACCACTCCTAAACACCTCAAGAGAAATCACCTTGGAGTTTTTGGCTTCCGTGCAGGTTACATTGAATGCCATCTGGAAGGCGCTTCGGGACCTGACGGCAGTAGTAAATAATTTTGTTTCAGATATAATCTTATTGGAGAGTTACATGGATAATTTGACTGAATCCTTTGAGAGTGAAAAATTGATATAATAAATGAAGTTCTACACAACCTAGAAGTGGTTATGATCCTAAAAATGATAATGGACCAGAAACTGAATGATAAGGTGGATGTTATTGTGGATGATTAATGTCAAGATTATTGTTTTTCCCAGAGTTCCAGGTATGACTCCTAAAGTTTTCCTCAGAAATATTTCCTTAATTATTACTTCGAAAGGAGTGAAGCCTGTGAAAACTGGGATTGCTTTAATCAGTGGGATTTGAATTAGAGACATAAGTATTTGTATTGTTAAATAATTTCTGGTTTTTAAAAGAGAGAGAATGTAATCAGATGTATTATTTCTAACTAAAATCTGGACAATAAGTATGTTCTTAATGAAATGAATTGACTACACCATATTTGGTCTTGAAGAAGCCAACCAGATGATCAATGTGGAATAATGAATTAGATGAGTAATATCTGGGGATAATCAGGTTAATACCATGTTTTCTTTTTTTCTGTTTACTGTTTAATTGATCTCCTTGTCTTATCTCACTCTCCCTATTTTTCTTCACTTTGTGGTCTAAGAAAGAGAAAGATTGTATATAATCCATATATCTAGTTGGGATTGTTTTCTTCTTATCTTGTATTAATGTGCAGTCATCTCTGTATTACTGTTTGCAAGTGACCCTTGTAAAATGAAAAATTATAAATAAATGATTTAATAATAAATTAAAGAGATATACAGGTAAGTCCACATGTGATTAAAAAGGCCTTTACAAACAGATGTGTTTTTAGTTATCATTTGAATTGTTGAGTATCTTCTCATGATCTCAGGAATCCAGGTAGAGCGTTCCACAAGGATGGGGCAGTGATAGACAAGGCCCGTAGTTTTGTCTCTACATAGTTATATGACTTCGTGGGAGATAAACAGAGCTGATGTGACATCACAGATCTCAGAGCTGGTTTCGGTTTATATGATTGCAGGGTATTACAGTCCCATATATACATTGATACGTCAGTATGAGAGTTTTGAATTGAACTCTGTATGTTACAGGAAGCCAGTGTAGTTTTTTAAATGTTGGAGTGATGTGTTTGGACTTTGATATTTCAGTGATCAATAGTGCAGCTGCGTTTTGGATGACCTGTACAGCTTGTATTCGGGATGATGGTATACCCAGAATTAGAGCAATACAGCAATCAATTTTTGTCAGTACCAAGCTCTGTACAATTTTCCGAAAGTCATATAGTGTGACCATGCATAACTTAATATAAACATGAGCTGAAAATTGATCTACCTAGTAATAACTGGCAACCAGTAGTGTTGGCAATTAATTAGCACTAATTGGCAGTTACACATGTAACTGACCTCAGTCAGTATTTTCTAAAATGTATGTGCAATATCCATAGCAAGCAACTGCAAGAGGTGTGGACCAGGGAGGGTCAGGGGTGACCAGGCCTTGAACAAACATGTTTCAGAACACATGCAGTAACACGCCTAACTGCCTACAGGTGGGCACAAGCATCGACACCAGCCTTTGACATGCGGACTTACGTTAGTATTCAAGAATGGCAATTCTACGCAGAGCTTTTCTTATAGAATTGATGCTTAGCGCCCAAACTTTTAAACTATCGTTCTTGAATTTACCCCTAACTGGATAGTGCTGCAGCAGTCTGTACTGATACTTAGTGGCACTATCCAACATCAGTGGGGTAGCTTGCTGATGTGATCTAACCATGCAGGAGTCTCTCCTGCCCAGTTAAATCATTAAAAAAAACTAACCCCAAAGAAGATAGTTCATATATACATGCTCTTTGGAGGTGTCCTTTGCTGCAGAGCTTTCGGAATGACCTGGTGGACTACTCTTCTTCTGTACTGGGTAAAGGGGACATTGATTCTATTGATCAGGTACACCTGGATTGACCGGGGGCTTTTATAGGTTTCTCCAGACAGGTGAGTTTGCTTCTATGAGAGTTCTGCTTGGCTGTGCGAAAAGGTATCCTGCAATGCTGGGCCTCTCAAGACCCACCTAACTTTTGGCAATGTAGAATTCAAATTCACCTCCTGGCAGTGTGGGAGGCTTGAGATGCTGCTAGAGGCTCACCTAAACGTAAAAAGTAGTATTTACGAATTTGGGGCCCATATCTGCAAACGCCCCTCCACGTTTGGAGGGGCATTTTCGAAAGAAACATCCAAGTTGCGATTTGGACGTCTTTGCAAAATGTCCAAATCCAGGGGCGGGGAAAACCGTATTTTCGAAAAAAGATAGACGTCCATCTTTCGTTTCGAAAATATCGTCAGAGGCGTCCAAATCCTTAAATTTGGACGTCCCTAGACATGGACGTTTCTGACTTTCGGCGATTTTCGAAACCAAAGACATCCATGTCAAAACCGTCCTAATGCAAGACATTTGGAGGTGGGAGGAGCCAACATTTATAGTGCACTGGTACCCCTGACATGCCAGGACACCAACCGGCACCCTAGGGGGCACTGCAGTGGACTTCATAAAATGTTTCCAGGAACATAGCTCCCTTACCTTGTGTGCTGAGCCCCTCAAAACCCACTACCCACAACTGTACACCACTATCATAGCCCTTACGGGTGAAGGGGGGCACCTATAAATGGGTACAGTGGGTTTGTGGTGGGTTTTGAAGAGCTCGCTGTTTCCTCCACAAATGTAACAGGTGGGGGGGGGGGGGGGGGAGTATGGGCCTGGGTCCGCCTGTCTGAAGTGCACTGCAGTACCCACTAAAACTGTTCCTGAGACCTTCATGCACTGTCATGGACCTGAGTATGACATCTGAGGCTGGCACAACATATTTTTAAAGATGTTTTTTGAGGGCGGGAGGGGGTTAGTGAACACTGGGGGAGCAATGGGAGGTCATCCCCGATTCTCTCCGGTGGTCATTTGGTCATTTCAGGCATCTTTTTGTACCTTATTTGTAATAAAAACACTTTCGGATGAAAACGTCCAAGTGTTCGTCAGGGACGTCCTTGCTTTTTTCAATTATGGGTCAAAGATGTCCAAGTGTTAGGCACGCCCAAGTCCCGCCTTCATTACACCTCCAACACGCCCCCTTGAAATTTGGATGTCCTTGCGACAGACTGCAGTTGGAGACGTCCAAAATCAGGTTTTGATTATACTGATTTGGAAGTCTCTGGGAGAAGGACGTCCATCTTCCAATTTACGTCAAAAGATGGACGTCCTTCTCTTTTGAAAATCAGCCCAATTGTCTCCCGGGGGCGTAATATGATTTTGAACACTATGTGAGTAAGCCCTGTGTGGGTCTAAGGTCTTTGGAGACAATGGGAGGCTGAGAATACTTTTCTTCCTTGGACAGTACTGGTGCTATGGAATTCAGCTTCCATATAGTGGTGTGGAGGGGGTACAAGACACAGATTCTCTCCATGCTCATTGTAGTCAGTGGGAGGGTGTGGATGGGGTTTGCATCTATTCATGGAAGCTTGACCAGCACACCTGGGAGGGTAGGAGATAAGGGGAAGGTCTTTATGTATGCTTTCTCTGTTAGCGTTCTGCCAGTTCTGGGAGGGTGGGTGGGAGGGGGTGAAAATTGTAAAAAGATGTTGAAATATTTATTTATTTTGAGAAACCCAATGAGAATAAAGCACACACAAAGTATAACCCGATCTATGATTCCCCCCCCCCCCCCCAGACAAGCTCCAGTAATGAGTGGGCGGGACATCCCAGCCTGATGCTGTCCAATTGGCTTAGCCCCTCTCTGTGGAGGAGGACACCAGGAAGTTCGGATCCAATCAGTTCACAGCTCTAAAGTGATGTCATCAGGAAAGCCCTGCAGGAAGGAGGAGTTGGGACAGCAGCCAGCCAGTGAGAATCCATCTTCAGGGAGATGGGCGTTCTAGGATGGCAGCCGGCCAATAGAAGGAAGCAGCAGGAACAGCTGGGGGTGGACGCTGTTTCTTTGATGGACCCTTGTTTTCCTTGCATTTTTGGTAAGTCACCATTACTTTTATGCTTTACATTTCGGTACTGCCCCCCCCCCCCCCCCCCAATTTCTTGTCAGTAAAATGTAATTTGAAAAAGAAACATATGGCAAGCCTTTCATACACGCAAAGAAGCTGCATGTAAGCTGGTACACTTTTTTCTTTTGTGCTCTCTTCCCTGCTTGTTTCTCCCCCTTCTCCTACTTGCGATAATGAAGAACCGGCAGGTCCACACCTCCCGTTATAATTTCCACGGTAAAGGTAGGGACTGTTTTTGTGCACGGGGTCGGAAACGGTAGTGCATTGCATTGCATTCACATTATAATAGTAATTAGCTCGTTTGCATTCCGTTTTCGTTAGCTGCTACCGTGACAGGAAAATGGCTTGGAGAACCCTTTTGTGCATGTCCTGGTTTACTACTTGCGCGCTAAAATGGCTAGAACCAGTTTAAAAACCACGTTGCTGGCTCGTTAAGTTTAGTGCATCTGGCACCCAGTTAGCAGACTCTGTCCAAGTTCTACCCCCCAGAACACCCTGGCACTACACAGATAGAAGGGTAATTCTGTAGCAAGGCACTGGAGAGTGCTCATCCCTTTGTGCACGTAAATGCACAAAAAATTAGCATTTTCTGCATTTACATACACAAGTGTTATCTTTACACACTGCTGTGGTATGGAGGTGCTGGGCCAGTCCATGGAGTTAAGAGTTACCCAGACAGCAGCACTTAGTCAAGTACCGGATAACTTAGGGTGGGGAAAAAGCAGTCCCACATGTTTCTGGACAGTGGCTGAATATCACTACTACCTAGATAGTACTGGACACTCACCCCAGTACCTGGATGTTCAGTGGAAGCCACTATCTAGCCTATGGATATTTTTGCAACCGCTGTAGGCTGAATATCGAGGGGAAACACACAGGGATCACAAAAAATTAAAAAAGACACAATTTAGAAGTCAGGCAGGAAAAGAAACAACAGAGCCCAGAAAGCGCCAAGTTAATATTTCAAATCTCCAAGTAGTGCAGCCGATTTAAGGGAATGAACTTTTACAAGTGCTTACTGGGGGCAGGGGTGAAATACTTTCCCCTTTCTTATGATTAAAGTTTAAAAGAGGGAGGGAAGACATAATTCACCAGAGTTCCAATGTTACTCTCTCATGCTGTCTGAACTATACCCCAGAGGTGAACACCCTGGCTAGTGACAGATGCACCACTATCCATCACCCCCTCCTGAAAGCATATTTGACATTAGTCAGCAGCCATACAAAATGGGGAACCTTTCAAAAAAGGGGAAATAAAACGAGAGCTAATAGCTCCCTTTGAAAGCAAAAGTGACCCTCTGGATAGAAGCAATCAAAGGGAATGTTCCAGCTGAATAACTTTAGAAAAGTTAAAGACTGTTGAAATACCACAGCCCAGGCTCCACTGATACCCACAGTGACTGTAGAGTTGTCACATTATTTACAGAGGGAGATATATACACACACCCTAAGGATGTGCATCTCTGTTTTCATAGTGGACTTTGCCATCAGCTCTTATCTATATAATCTTATATACTAATTTGCACCTCAGTCTGAATGCCTGGGTTTGTAACACAATTCCCATTGGTCCGCCCTGGCGATGACGTCAGAGGGCGGATCAGTGAGGGGGAAGGGACGCCAGCACCAGCCAGCCACAGAACGTTGGAGGTGAGTAGAGAATCGCCCCCTCCCTCCCCCCTGTCCTCCCTGCAAGTTCCAGGCCCCCCTCTCCTCCAAGTTCCAGCCCCCTCCCCTCCGAGTTCCATGCCCTCCTACCTCCCTCCCTTCCGAGTTACAGGCCCCCCTCCCCTTCACGTTGCAGCCCCCCTCCCTCCCTCTGAGTTCCATTCCCCTTCTCTCCTCCAAGTTCCACGCCACCGCGCCTCCCTCCCTCTTTCTCTCTTCCCTCCGAGTGCAAGCACAACCTGTCCTCCGGCAGCCCCTCACCTTCCTGCGTGCTGGCTGTAATTTAAAAATTCTTACTTCGGAGTCCGGAGTCAGCAGTGAAGGCGAGCGGTGCTTCAGACTGCATCTGTCTCAGCTCTGCCTCTGGTCCCGCCATTCCGGAAACAAGAAATGAGGACGGGACCAGAGGCAGCTGAGACAGATGGGAAGGCAGTCTGAAGCGCCGCTCGCCTTCACTGCTGACGCCGGACCCCGAGGTAAGAATTTTTAAATTACTGCCGGCACTTAGGAAGGCGAGGGGCTGCCGGAGGACAGGTCGTGCTTGCACTCGGAGGGGAGAGAGAGAGAGGGAGGGACGCGCGGGGGTCTGGAACTCTGAGGAGAGGGGGAGCTTGGAGCTTGGAACTTGGAGGGGAGGGGGGCATGGAACTCGAAGGGAAGGGGTGCCTGGAACTCGGAGAGGGAGGGAGGTAGGGGGGGCATGGAACTCGGAGGAGAGAGACAGAGGGGGCGTGGAATCTTGCTAGCGCCCGTTTCATTTCTGTCAGAAACGGGCCTCTTTTACTAGTATACAATACCATCGCCAAGAGTATAAGAGATACACTGACCCCGAGGCAGGCCTTAGCACCAAAACACAGCCATGTCAGTTTGTTTTTATGCTTGTCAGAATTAAAAAAAATCTTTTTGTATATCCTCATTGAGTTCTCCTCACTTTCTTTCTCCGTGTTAACAGTAAAATAACATATCTTAATGGAAGCCCACACTGATAATGTCCCCCCTTAATTAGAGAGAAAAAAAAAAAGAAGTGTGTCTATAAATCAAAATCACTGCTATATGTAATAAAAATGAGCCAAGTATAGGACAATCAAGCCATTGTGACATCACTGATGAGGTTGGCTCTTCGGCATTGGTGGAATGAGGCATTATGACATCACAATATCAGCTCTAGTTACCAGAAATTGAAACTCTTCACACTAAGGGGGGAAGATATCAATGTGGGCTACTGTTAAGATGGGTTATTTTAGCACAGGTCCCATTTTATGCAATGAGACCTTGTTACTAATAACGGGTTAATAGTAAAATAACATGTCTTAATCATAGCTCACATTGATAACTCCCCCCATCCTTAATTAAGAAAGCAGAAATGTTTCTAGAGATCAACATCACTGCTATATGTAACAAGAGTGAGCCATTGTGACATCACTAATGAGGTTGGCTTTTAGACATTTGTGGAATGAGGCATGACATCACAATATCAGCTCTGATTACCAGAGACAAACTCTTTGAAATAATGGAAAGGGGGGGGGGGGGGGGTTATCAATTTTATGCAATGAGACCCTGTGCTAAAATAACTTGTCTTAATGGTAACTCACAATGATAACTTCCCCCTTGTATGCTAGTCAAGTACTGAATATTAAAATACTAGCAAATCATTTTCTACTAAAGCTACTTTGTGAAACAAACAAGACAATCACAAATCAGTAAAAATGATGGAAAAAAAAACCCCCAAATATGTACCCAGGCAAAAAATGTTTTGATTAGTTCATTATATACTGTATATAAAACTAGTTTCTATGCACCTACATATTTTTATGTGTATTTGTATCTGCTCCCAACCCAAACCTCAGGGACACACCTAGTCCCATTGGGTTTTCAGGAATCCATAATGAATATGCATGAGATAGATTTGCATGCACTGCCTCAGCTACATGCAAATTTAATTCATGTATATTCATTGTGGATATCCTGACTAGGTCTGCCCCGAGGACTGGGTTGGGAATGGCAGCCTTATAATCAGGCTGCTGGAAGGAGTAGCTGAGAAAGGCAATTGTGGGGGTTCTAGATTTAGGTGATTCCAGTGCGCCTTGTCATGGGCAGGACACCAGTGTATCATCCCCTCCACTGCCACCACAGCAGAATAGAAGCAGGTGCTCTCCTGAGCTCCTAAATGGCTGGCAGCTTGTAGCTGTGACAGCAGATGTAGGACTCTGGCCAGCTGGTGATGTCATTCAAGGGGCCTACCCCCATGCTGCAGGCCCTGGGCTGCCTGGTGTGTCAACAGGTACGGCAATGGGCCTGTGTATATCTATACCCGTGCTTCTCAACCCACTCCTCAAGGCACACCCAGCCAGGCAGATGGGAAAATTAGGTTCTTACCTTGGTAATTTTCTTTCCTTTAGTCATAGCAGATGAAGCCATTACGTATGGGTTGTGTCCATCAACCAGCAGGGGGAGATAGAGAGCACTCAACTTTTCACAGTGCCTCATGGCCAGCCAGCTCCACTGCCTCTTCAGTATTTGAAGCTTCCAAAGCAGTATGGCAAACCACAATGGGAATAACATGAACTTTCCTCACAGCGAACGATGGCCTCTTAACAAGGGCATGAACTCAAAAGGAGGGAATGAACACATCCTCCTTATTGTATAACTGGAGGGGATACACGCAACCTCCTGGAGGGAATAAACTCATCCTCCAAAACATAAACTGGAGGGAATGGACTCATCCTCCTATACGTGAACATGAATCCTGAAGACTGTTTTCCAACTTTCTCCCAAGGAAGGAACTTCAGGAAACAAGAACAGAACCTGAAACAGATTCACAGCATACAGACAATCATACAGGGAGGGCTCATGGCTTCATCTGCTATGACTAAAGGAAAGAAAATTACCAAGGTAAGAACCTAATTTTCCCTTCCTTGTCATCAAGCAGATGAAGCCATTACGTATGGGATGTAACTAAGCAATCCCTATATAGGGTGGGAACAGGTCACACCACGCGCTAGCACTTGTGCTCCAAAACGCGCATCCCTCCTAGCAGCCACATCCAGCCTGTAATGTCGGGCAAAAGAGAGCTTAGAAGCCCATGTTGCTGCACTGCATATCTCTTGACGAGAGAGTGCTCCAGTTTCAACCCAAGAGGAAGAAATTGCTCTGGTAGAATGCGCCTTAAAGGCTACAGGCAGAGACCGGCCGGCAAGCAGATAAGCTGAAAAGATAGTTTCTTTGAGCCAGCGGGCAATAGTGGCTTTAGACGCTGGAGACCCTCTGCGAGGACCTGATAGCAAAACAAACAGATGATCATAGATCCTGAAAGAGATAGTAACTCGCAGATACTGCAGCAGAGTCCTGCGCACATCCAACAGGTGCAACTGCCCAAAAGATTCTGGAAACTCCTCCTTATCGAAGGAGGGCAAGAAAATAGGCTGGTTTAGATGAAACGCTGAAACCACCTTAGTCATGAAGGAAGGCACGGTCCGAACCGTGACCCCGGACTCTGAGAATTGCAGAAATGGGTCTCTACAGGACAGCGCCTGGAGCTCTGACACTCGTCTCGCCGAAGTAATGGTCACAAGATAAACGGCCTTTAGTATCAAATCTTTCTCCGATGCTCGCCGAAGCGGCTCAAAAGGAGAAGCCTGCAGGGCCTTCAAAACTAGCCCCAGGTTCCAAGCTGGACAGGGTGCTTGCACAGAAGGCTGGAGCCAAAGCAACCCACTAAGAAACCGTGCCAAACCTGGATGAGCAGCTAAAGACACGCCTTCAACCTTACCACGAAGGGAGGCCAACGTTGCCACTTGCACCCGCAGGGAATTATAGGCCAAGCCTATTTGTACACCATCCTGCAAAAAGTCCAGAATCGGCGAGACAGGAGCCCGCATGGGTGTGATCGCTTTTGAAGCACACCAAGACTCAAACTGGCGCCAAATCCTGGCATAAGCCACAGAAGTGGAACGCTTGCAGGCCCACAGGAGAGTGGAAATGACTGTGTTTGAATAGCCTTTGTCCCTCAATTGCGCCCTCTCAATCGCCATGCCATAAGACCAAAGCGGCAGGTGTCCTCCATGGCTACCGGGCCCTGTGACAACAGGTTCGGTACCAGAGGTAAAGGAAGGGGAGCCTCCACTAGCATCTGTCGGAGGTCCGCATACCAAGGCCTCCTAGGCCAATCCGGGGCGATGAGGGAAAGGTTAGGACAGCTGTTGTACTGGGTGATTCGATCATTAGGCATATAGATAGCTGGGTGGCTGGTGGACGTGAGGATCGCCTGGTGACTTGCCTGCCTGGTGCGAAGGTGGCGGACCTCACACGTCACCTAGATAGGATTTTATATAGTGCTGGGGAGGAGACGGCTGTCTTGGTACATGTGGGTACTAATGACATAGGAAAATGTGGGAGAGAGGTTCTGGAAGCAAAATTTAGGCTCTTAGGTAGAAAGCTGAAATCCAGATCCTCCAGGGTAGCATTTTCTGAAATGCTACCTGTGCCACGCGCAGAGCCCAAGAGACAGGCAGAGCTCCAGAGTCTCAATGCGTGGATGAGACGATGGTGCAGGGAGGAGGGCTTTAGATTTGTTAGGAACTGGGCAACATTCTGGGGAAGGGGGAGCCTATTCCGAAAGGATGGGCTCCATCTTAACCAGAGTGGGACCAGGCTGCTGGCATCGGCGTTTAAGAAGGAGATAGAGCAGCTTTTAAACTAGAAATGGGGGGAAGGCCGACAGTCGCTCAAAAGAGCATGGTTCGGGATAAGGTATCTTTCAAAGATATCACCATAACAGGGAAGATAGAGTATCCTGATAGTGAGGTTGCAAAAGAGATTGTAGTAGATTGGGTATCTTTAAATAACAATAAAAATCAGACAAAAGATTGCCAATTAATACTATCAAGTACTAAGCATGATGTACTTAGGAACAACAAACATAGTTTGAAATGTCTATATGCGAATGCCAGGAGCCTAAGAAATAAGATGGGGGAGTTGGAATATATTGCACTAAATGAAAAATTAGATATAATAGGCATCTCTGAGACCTGGTGGAAGGAGGATAACCAGTGGGACACTGTCATACCGGGGTACAAATTATATCGTAGTGATAGGGTGAATCGGATTGGTGGAGGGGTAGCATTATATATTAACGAGAGCCTTGAATCAAATAGATTGAAAATTCTGCAGGAAACAAAACACTCCTTGGAATCACTGTGGATTGAAATTCCATGTGCAAAGGGGAAAAGGATAGTGATAGGAGTGTACTACCGTCCGCCTGGCCAGGACGAACAGACGGATGCGGAAATGTTAAAGGAAATCAGGGACGCAAACAAACTGGGCAACACAATAATAATGGGGGATTTCAATTACCCGCATATAGACTGGGTTAATGTAACATCTGTACACGCAAGGGACATAAGATTTCTTGATGAAATCAAGGACAGCTTCATGGAACAGCTAGTTCAGGAGCCGACAAGAGAAGGAAAAATACTAGACTTAGTCCTTAGTGGTGCTCATGATCTAGTGCAGGGGGTAACGATACGAGGGCCGCTTGATAACAGTGATCATAATATGATCGGTTTTGATATTGGCATTGAAGGAAGTGAAACTAGGAAATCAAGTACGCTAGCGTTTAACTATAGAAAAGGTGATTACGACAAAATGAGAAAAATGGTGAAAAAAAGACTGAAAGGAGCAGCTCGCAGAGTAAAAAACTTGCATCAGGCGTGGATGCTGTTTAAAAACACCATCCTGGAGGTTCAGGACAAATATATTCCACGTATTAGAAAAAAGGGAAAAAAGACTAAACGTCAGCCGGCGTGGCTAAACAGTAAGATAAAGAAAATCATTAGAGCCAAAAAACAATCCTTCAGAAAGTGGAGAAGAGAACCAACTGAAAGTAACAGGATAGATCATAAGGAATGCCAAGCCAAATGCAAAGCGGAGATAAGGAGGGCAAAAAAGGACTTTGAGAAGAAATTAGCGTTGGAAGCAAAAATACATAGTAAAAATTTTTTTAGATACATTAAAAGCAGGAAACCGGCCAAAGAGTCGGTTGGGCCGCTGGACGAAAATGGTGTTAAAGGGGCGATCAAGGAAGACAAAGCCGTAGCGGAGAAATTAAATGAATTCTTTGCTTCGGTCTTCACCGAGGAGGATTTGGGGGGGACACCGGTGCCGGAAAGAATATTTGAAGCGGGGGAGTCGGAGAAACTAAACAAATTCTCTGTAACCTTGGAGGATGTAATGGGTCAGTTCAGCAAGCTGAAGAGTAGTAAATCACCGGGACCTGATGGTATTCATCCCAGAGTATTAATAGAACTAAAAAATGAACTTGCGGAGCTACTGTTAGAAATATGCAATCTGTCCCTAAAATCGAGTGTAGTACCGGAAGACTGGAGGGTAGCCAATGTTACTCCGATTTTTAAGAAGGGTTCCAGAGGAGATCCGGGAAATTATAGACCGGTGAGTCTGACGTCGGTGCCGGGCAAGATGGTGGAGGCTATTATTAAGAATAAAATTGCAGAACATGTACAAAAACATGGACTGATGAGACAAAGTCAGCACGGATTTAGTGAAGGGAAGTCTTGCCTCACCAATCTAATGCATTTTTTTGAGGGGGTAAGCAAACATGTGGACAATGGGGAGCCGGTTGATATTGTATATCTGGATTTTCAGAAGGCGTTTGACAAAGTGCCGCACGAAAGACTCCTGAAGAAATTGCAGAGTCATGGAATCGGAGGTAGGGTATTATTATGGATTAAGAACTGGTTGAAAGATAGGAAGCAGAGAGTAGGATTGCGTGGCCAGTATTCTCAGTGGAGGAGGGTAGTTAGTGGGGTCCCGCAGGGGTCTGTGCTGGGTCCGTTGCTTTTTAATGTATTTATAAATGACCTAGAGATGGGAATAACTAGTGAGGTAATTAAATTCGCCGATGACACAAAATTATTCAGGGTCGTCAAGTCGCAGGAGGAATATGAACGATTACAGGAGGACCTTGCGAGACTGGGAGAATGGGCGTGCAAGTGGCAGATGAAGTTCAATGTTGACAAGTGCAAAGTGATGCATGTGGGTAAGAGGAACCCGAATTATAGCTACGTCTTGCAAGGTTCCGCGTTAGGAGTTACGGATCAAGAAAGGGATCTGGGTGTCGTCGTCGATGATACGCTGAAACCTTCTGCTCAGTGTGCTGCTGCGGCTAGGAAAGCGAATAGAATGTTGGGTGTTATTAGGAAGGGTATGGAGTCCAGGTGTGCGGATGTTATAATGCCGTTGTATCGCTCCATGGTGCGACCGCACCTGGAGTATTGTGTTCAGTACTGGTCTCCGTATCTCAAAAAAGATATAGTAGAATTGGAAAAGGTACAGCGAAGGGCGACGAAAATGATAGTGGGGATGGGACGACTTTCCTATGAAGAGAGGCTGAGAAGGCTAGGGCTTTTCAGCTTGGAGAAGAGACGGCTGAGGGGAGATATGATAGAAGTGTATAAAATAATGAGTGGAATGGATCGGGTGGATGTGAAGCGACTGTTCACGCTATCCAAAAATACTAGGACTAGAGGGCATGAGTTGAAGCTACAATGTGGTAAATTTAAAACAAATCGGAGAAAATTTTTCTTCACCCAATGTGTAATTAGACTCTGGAATTCGTTGCCGGAGAACGTGGTACGGGCGGTTAGCTTGACGGAGTTTAAAAAGGGGTTAGATAGATTCCTAAAGGACAAGTCCATAGACCGCTATTAAATGGACTTGGAAAAATTCCGCATTTTTAGGTATAACTTGTCTGGAATGTTTTTACGTTTGGGGAGCGTGCCAGGTGCCCTTGACCTGGATTGGCCACTGTTGGTGACAGGATGCTGGGCAAGATGGACCTTTGGTCTTTCCCAGTATGGCACTACTTATGTACTTATGTACTTCTCCTGGATGCAGCCGAATCCACAGGAGCACGCGCCCTATCTGCTAGTTCCCATTCTGCTGGATCGATCTGATGCCTGCTTAGATAATCGGATTGCACGTTGCTCTGACCTGCAATGTGAGCTGCCGACAGAAACTGAAGATGCAGCTCGGCCCAGTGGCAAATCTGTTCGGCCTGCGCAGCCAGTGCTCTGCACTGAGTGCCGCCTTGTCGATTTATGTAGGCCACTGCTGTCGTGTTGTCCGACATCACTCTGACAGCCAATCCTTCCAGGGTCACTTGAAAGGCCAGAAGCGCCTGAAACACCGCTTTCAATTCCAGGCGGTTGATGGACCACTCCGACTCCTCGGGTGTCCATAGACCCTGGGCATGCTTCCCCTTGCCCTGTGACAACAGGTTCGGTACCAGAGGTAAAGGAAGGGGAGCCTCCACTAGCATCTGTCGGAGGTCCGCATACCAAGGCCTCCTAGGCCAATCCGGGGCGATGAGGACCACTTCTCCTGGATGCAGCCGAATCCACAGGAGCACGCGCCCTATCAAGGGCCACGGAGGGAACACATATAGTAGGCCCGGAGGCCAGGGCTGAGTCAAGGCATCCAACCCTGCCGAGCAAGGATCTCTCCGTCTGTGAAGAAGCACGGGACTTTGGCATTCAAACTTGTTGCCATAAGATCCATCACAGGCTTGCCCCATTTGGCACATATCTGCAGGAATACTTCGTCTGCTAGTTCCCATTCTGCTGGATCGATCTGATGCCTGCTTAGATAATCGGATTGCACGTTGCTCTGACCTGCAATGTGAGCTGCCGACAGAAACTGAAGATGCAGCTCGGCCCAGTGGCAAATCTGTTTGGCCTGCGCGGCCAGTGCTCTGCACTGAGTGCCGCCTTGTCGATTTATGTAGGCCACTGCTGTCGTGTTGTCCGACATCACTCTGACAGCCAATCCTTCCAGGGTCACTTGAAAGGCCAGAAGCGCCTGAAACACCGCTTTCAATTCCAGGCGGTTGATGGACCACTCCGACTCCTCGGGTGTCCATAGACCCTGGGCATGCTTCCCCTTGCAATGTGCGCTCCAGCCCTTCAGGCTGGCATCTGTCACTACTAGACACCAATCGGGGAGCTGTCTGAGAGCCACCACTCCATGCTGAGTCGGGCCGCAGGGAGCCAAGAAAGTCTGCAATGATAATCCTGAGAAACTGGAGACCATCTTTGAAGTAGGGAATACTGTAGAGGTCTCAGGTGCGCTCTCGCCCAGGGGACCACTTCCAATGTGGCTGTCATCGATCCCAGCAGCTGGACAATGTCCCAAGCTCGCGGGCGGGTCATCCTCAGGAGCAGACGGACCTGATTCTGAAGCTTGCACCGCCTTAGCTCGGGTAGGTATACATAGCCCGAGTCTGTGTCGAACCTGGCCCCCAAATCTTCTAGAGATTGTGAGGGGGTCAGGTGACTTTTGGCCATATTGATGACCCAGTCTAGAGATTGAAGTACTGAGACCACTCTGGCTGTAGCTTGATAGCTCTCTGTTACAGAGTCTGCTCTGATGAGCCAGTCGTCTAGGTACGGGTGAACCCTGATACCTTCTCGCCTGAGCAAAGCAGCTACTACCACCATTACCTTCAAAAAGGTTCGGGGAGCTGTGGCGAGGCCAAAAGGCAAGGCCCGGAACTGGAAATGTTTTCCCAACACCGCAAACCTCAGAAACTTCTGGTGCGGGGGCCAAATTGGTATGTGCAAGTAAGCTTCTTTCAGGTCTAGAGACGTGAGAAACTCTCATGGCTGTACCGCAGCAATGATGGAGCGCAGGGTTTCCATGTGGAAATGCCGCACTCTCAGGAACTTGTTTAATTCTTTTAAATCCAGAATAGGGCGAAAAGATCCACCTTTTCGCGGCACCACAAAGCAGATGGAGTATCGCCTGTAGCCATGTTCGGCGGGAGGTACCGGGGACACGGCCCCTAACTGAATCAGACCTTGCAAAGTCTCCTCTACCGCTGCAACGGGACTCCACAAACACGTCTCTTACTGGGGCGTTGAATTCTATTCTGTAGCCATCTCTGATCAGGTCCAGAACCCACTGATCTGAGGAAATATTGGCCCACTCCTCGGCAAAGAGGGAAAGACGTCCTCCGATGACAGGAAGCGAGGAGGGGGCCGGCGTACCATCGAGAGGGTCGACCCTGAACTCCAGGCCTAGAGCCGGTGGCTGCGGAACGCTTGTCCGAGCGAAAGGAGTTCCTCTGCTGAAAAACGGGCACGAGAAGTGAACCCAGCAGAACGCCCCGGGCGGTACCTTCTAGCTTCACGGAAGCGGGGTTTATAAGAGGAGTGGACCGCCTGGCCCTTGGAGGAAGGCCTCGGCCTATCTTCGGGCAAGCACTGGGGTTTAGGATCTCTCAGGCCTTTAACAATTTTTTTTTCCAACTCCTCACCAAATAGGAGAAGGCCTTGAAAGGGCAACTTCACCATCCTTTGCTTAGAGGCCATGTCCGCTGCCCAATGTCGTAGCCAAATAAGACGGCGAGCCGCCACTGCTACTGCCATTTGTTTAGCTGAAGCTCTGACAATATCATAAAGGGCATCAGCCAAAAAGGATAAGGCCGACTCCAGCCGCGGAGCCACATCCGAGAAGGGCTCCGCTCCATCTCCGGGCTGTTCCACTGCCTGTTGCAACCACGCCAGGCAGGCTCTAGCAGCATAACAACTGCATGCAGACGCCCGAACAGTAAGACCTGCAATTTCAAAGGACCGTTTAAGTGCTGCTTCCAGCCTAGGGTCTTGTATATCCTTCAGGGCAACTCCTCCTTCCACAGGGAAAGTAGTTCTCTTTGTCACCGCAGTGACTAGGGCATCTACTTTAGGCATTGCAAAGCGAGCCAAATGCTCCTCACGCACAGGGTATAATTGCCCCATAGCCCTGGAAACTTTCAAAGGTCCCTCGGGGTCAGCCCACTGAGCGGAAATAAGCTCTTGGATGGAGTCATGCAAAGGAAAGGCTCAAGCAGGCTTTTTGGTACTAGCCATCCTAGGATTCACAGAGGAGGCCGTGCCACTGTCAGGCTCTTCAATAGAAAGGACCTGTAGGGCATCTGAAATAAGTGCTGGCAGCTCATCATGGTGGAAAATCCTCACCACGGAGGGATCATCCAGATCCTGTGGTAATTCTGCACCTGACTCTGGCTCCTCAGACCACGAAGGCCTGCCAGAACTCTCCGAATCCTTACAGCCCGACCACGGGGGGGGGGGGGGGGGGGGGAGGTGCACCACAATCTGAAGGGGAATTAGCCCTTCTACGCTTTTCTTTATGCCAATTATCAGGGAAAATAGCCTCAGCGGGCAGTCCCAGGCCAGAATCCACTGGGGGGGGGGGGGGGGGGGGACAATAGAAGGGGCCTCAGACGACCCTTGAGGGAGAGCTCTTTTCAGCATGTATGCTTTATGCAATAATAACACAAAATCAGGGGAGAAAAACTCGCCCTGGGCACCCAGATCCCGTCCGGGGCTTGCCGCTCCCTGAATAGCCTCAATTCGAGGTCCCCCCCCCCCCCGGGCTCAGCGCTCTCCATTTCTACGGAGGCCGCGCCATGCGGAGAATTCAAAATGGCGTCCGCTGCCAGCTCTGAGCGGGAAGAATCATTGCTCGCCATGCTCGGGCCGGCTCTTACACCTGTACAGCACAATTTACAGAGCCCTGCTGCTGATTTGCACTTGCCGGCTCTTACACCTGTACAGCACGATTTACAGAGCCCCGCTGCTGATTTGCGCTTGCCACACCGGGAACAGCGCTTTACATTCTCTGCAGCCATCGCCGAAAACAGCGGGAAAATTCAAAATGGCGGTTTTGTGCCAAAAACGCCCCGATCTCGGGCCCACCCCGGAGGAGTTAGAAAACACTCTTACCTCACCGGACCGCGTATCACAGCTCCGGTCCCATAGAAGAATCAAAGGAAAACCTCTGTTCCATTTTTTTTTTTTTTTAACGCTGTGAGGAAAGCAGAGGTAATAAGAACTCCGGAGACTCAGATGAGTGGAAAAGGCAGGGAAAGGCGAACCAATGTGCCTGCATCCACTGAGTGGGAAAGGACAGGGAAAAGCAAGCTAATATGTCCACATCCACAGGGAAATGGGTAAGGTAGGGAAAGGGCTAACCTAGGTGCCTTCAAAGTGAAGCTGCTATAGCCTCTAACACCCCAGCTAACAACTGGCAAGCCAGGAGCCACCCCCCGGCAGATTTTTGATGGAGCTCGAAGAAGCTGCAGCCACCCTGCTTGGGGAGATAGAGAATACTGAAGAGGCAGTGGAGCTGGCTGGCCATGAGGCACTGTGAAAAGTTGAGTGCTCTCTATCTCCCCCTGCTGGTTGATGGACACAACCCATACGTAATGGCTTCATCTGCTTGATGACAAGGAATTTCAGGATACCCACAACAAATATGCATGAGATATATTTGCATGCACGGCCTCCTTGGTATGCAAATCTCTATCAGGCATAGTCATTGTGGTTATCCCAGTGGTTGCCAAACCTGGTCCTGGACGCACTCCAGCCAGTCCGGTTTTCAGGATATCCAAAATGAATATTCATGAGAGAGATTTGCATGCAGTGGAGGCAATGCATGCAGATCTCTCACATGCATATTCATTGTGGATATCCTGAAAACCTGACTGGCTGGGGTGCCTCCAGGATCAGGTTTGGGAACCACTGGGTTATACCTGACTGGCTGGGTTTGTCCCAAGGACCGGGTTGAGAAGCACTGATCTATATCATGCATATAAGTACATTATTATTTTGTTAAGCACTACCTGGATCAGTTTTTTTTTTAACTGGATGAGAGATCTGTAAGCCCGT
This sequence comes from Microcaecilia unicolor, assembly GCF_901765095.1. NCBI lineage: Eukaryota > Metazoa > Chordata > Amphibia > Gymnophiona > Siphonopidae > Microcaecilia > Microcaecilia unicolor. The sequence goes on along the minus strand of NC_044034.1, from coordinate 155,815,899 downwards.
ATAACTAAATTAAATTATGACAGCAAGTTTGTATGGCCATGTTGCCTGCAAATTACAAAGACTCCTAGTCCATTTTCGAAGGAAGACCACCCACACTGTTTCTCTTACAAAATCTATAATTGGAAATTAAATGTGCTGAAAGCATCCACTTGCTCTGTTTCTCCAATTTGTGCAGGTGGACAAGCAGGGGCAAAACAGCTTGCATGCTTTTGAAAACTTCACTGTTTTAATCCCCTGACCTGAACATCTACCCCAGGTATGCCTTTTTTAACACAGTGAAAAGTATAATATGGAAGACAACATGGAGTTTCTTATATATTTCACTTATGAAGTCTGGGAGTTAAGATAGACTGCCAATTGGCTGGTGATGTACAAAAGGTTTCATTTGTCCAAATTTACAAATTGTGATCATTATGCAAAATGCATTATTTGCTTAAGGAAAGGGAATTTTGGATGGTTTTACAATCACTGCTGTTTGGAGTGCTAGATTGATCTTACATCCTTTATTTGGGCCTACCCAAGTACTGTATTGTTTCTAATAAATACCTGGGTTATTATTAGAAGAAATGGGGGTTTCTGAAATCTAGGGTGGGCTATTAATGAAGCACCACTTCTCTCTTCCACCCCTCTTCCTCACGATGACCAACATTTCTCTCCTCCACCCTGCCCCCCCACAGTAACCAGAATCTCTCTTCTTACCTTGCCTCAAGGTTATGACGTTGGGTTGGTACAGGGCTTTGAGCATCTGCACATGCTAACGGTCCTACAGCAGCCCAGCACCATAACCACAAAAAGAGGTAAGATGAAAAATCCAGTCATTGGCGGGGGGGGGGGGGGGGGGGGTAGGGGGGGGGAGGATGGAGGATGAAGGAGAGCAATGCTGCTTACTGCAAATTCCCAGGAAAGCGGCAATTACCGAGGGAATCTAAATTTGACTTTAAAAATTTGCAGGGTTTTGTCCATGCTGAAGCAGGGGAGTAGGCTATTATTAAAAACAATTTGGTTGATCAGCTGTGATTGCTAATGAAACACCTGAAGCGTCTTACACATTCATTCTGTTTTCAAGAGCAACAATATAAGTTTTTGCTCTGCCTCTACATTTCTCCTCACCGGGCATTTTTGGCTCATGTGGCAGCGACAGCGGAATGCCCCTGTTTTAAGGCTGAGCAGGCTACAATGACTACTGGCAGCAGAGGATATAGTTTAAAGTTGGGCACATTGATTTTTCGTGCTCTTTCAGAGGATGGATCAGAATCTTGCCTGATGTTCTTATGTTATAGGATACCTTCTGTGGCAGAGTGAAACTCTGTGAACTACTGTATGAGTTATATCATTTCGTGTAGCTGGTCCTGTTTTCTGCAATTTACTGCATATCCGCCGATTTCTACCAGCACAAAGTTAGTCCTGACTTAAAGGAGGTATAACATCGTACAGGAGCTTTTAAGTAGGCCATTGGTTTCCAAACCTTTTTCTGGAAGCACCCCAGCAAGGCAGGTTTTCAGGATATCCACAATGGATTTTCATGAGAGAAATTTGCATGCAGTGAAGGCAGTGCATGCAAACCTCTCCCATGAATATTCATTGTTGGTATCCTGAAAACCTGATTGGCTGGGGTGCCTCCAGGACCAGGTTTGGGAACCACTGAGCTATTTTATAAAGATACATTAGTGCATATGTCAGCTTTATATACCCATCTCTCTCTTCCCTGTCTAGCATTCCTGTGATAAAATTATCCTCTTTATGGTCTCTTTAGGATGGGAAGGGGAAAGTTAGAACCTTCTCACATAACTATAAAAACATTTCTCTTTCAACCCTGTGAGACTGATATCCAGTAAACCCATGGGAAGCACCTCGCTGCAGCCAACTCCTGAGAAAGTCACGTTGAGGCCATTCTTCAGGCAATGGAGTGGCTCATTCTACATCCTAGGATTCTCTGAGTCCCCGTCCTCCCACTCACATAGAAACTATAGTGCATCTCTCCTTTCATGTTATCACATTGGATTTTTTTTTTAATCTCTTAGTGTAAAGATGAACAAGAAAATGAAATAAAGATTAAAGTGTTTTGGAACCCAAGGAGAATGCTCTTGGACCACTGGACCTGAATGTGGCAGTTTCTCTGCTTGTATCCAGAAGAAATAAGAGACTGAAAACAGATTCAATACACCACTTCTGAACAATATAAACTCTTCTCAAAGTGTAATGGCAATAGTACTTCAACACCTTAGTATATAAATGAAGTGCAATGTAAAAAATGTTTGAAAAGGAAAAAAGCCTCAGTTCCCACTCCTGCACCCTTGCTTTTTCTTTTTAATTTTTTTTTATAAACACTGATAGGATCTTTAGTGGGTTAGAACTCTTCACAGGCATAAAAAAACCCTTTTCAGAAAAGAATGCTCAAACTTCATTTATCTTCAAACAGAGGGACCAGAAAATTTTGACTTCAAAATGAGAGAATAAAAAAAAAAAAAAAAACACAACGCAAACTTGGCTTTAGTGAAGGAGTGCTCTTCACCTGGAAAACATTCAATCACAATGACATGTGGATGAAGAATGTTAGCTGAGGAATGTATAACAAAACATATACCTAGAAAAGCTTAAAAGGTTTTACAGTAGCTTGCTGCCACCTCTGCCTGTTCTCTGACAGCCTGCAGAGTTTTTGCAGGAAAGCAGAGAGGTGCTGTCTGCCTGTCCTCAGCTCTGTTCATACATTGCAGTAAAAACTGTCAAGCAGCCGTGGCAGCCAGTTTGCAGAACAGCAGGCTACTACAAGACTTTTTAAACTTTTCTGGTTAGGCACCTAAGTGGTTTAGCGTTTTGTGAATATCAGCCTCAAAGAAATGTATCCTGGTGACAATCTGATAGAAAATTGTCCCCCTGTGCCTGGCTAAAAGCAAATGCAGTTTTCCACAGCATAAAGGTAATCAAAGCAAAAAGCCATTAAGGAAGCCAGTTGGGCCAATAGATGGCCAAAGCATAAAAGGAGTGTCCAGGGAGGACAAGATAACAGAACAAAACTAAATTAAGCCTTTGTCTTGATCTTTAATGAGGATGTTGAGGTCATTTGTCCTCTCAATATATTGCACTGAGAAACTTCAATAAAGAACTGATGGACTTTGAGAATCCTTGCTCTTTGTGCTTTATTGTTTTGTCCTTGATGTCATATTCACATTGAAAACCTTCTAAACTACTAAAGGAAATCATTTTAAATCTAGAATATATAAAAGATCATACTGACCAACTAAAGAATAACAAATCACCAAGACCAGATGGTATTCAACCAAGAGGTCTGAGAGTTCAATCCTGAAACTGATCATATATAACTACTAATCTCTAATCTACCATTTAAAAAAACCAAACAAACAAAAAAAAACATTATACCTGAGAACTGGAGAGTGGCAAATATAATAATAGTTTTTATAAAGGGCTCTGTGGGTGACTTCCTTGATTTTATATTGCTGTTAGCAATATTCAGATATTGTTTTCAGCTGTTTTATGTATGTTCTATTTCATTATATTTTGTATGTTTTAGTGTAATCAGTTTTGGTTTAAAGTGGAACATAAATGAAGTAAATAAAAATTACTTAATTAATTAGGGGCAGTATGTCGGGCAAAATGGTAGAAGTTATTTTCAAAACCCATTTTCCATACATTTTTCTACGTTGTTCACCTGAAGGGTGTCCAAATCTCAAGGAGTTGTGTTAAGGGAAGAATTTGGGCATTCCTAAGACCTGGACGTTTTTCAGTCAGAATGTAACAAAACAAAAACATCCAGACTAAAACTAAGACATTTTCAGCTAGACCTGTTTTTAGAACAACTAAGCCACAAAAAAGTACCCTAAATGACCAGATAACCACTGGAGGAATAAAAATATGACCTCCCCATTACTACCCCAGTGGTCATTGGCCCCTCCCCCCCCCCCCCAAAGATGTAAAAGAAATAGTACATGCCCACCTCTATGAGAGCTTCAGATGTTATATAGCCAGTCCTATGAGAGCAGCAAGCAGGTCCCTGGAATAGCCTAGTGGTTGGTGCAGTGTACTGTGGAGAAGGAGACCCAGGCTCATAATCCACCCTAACTGTTACACTTGTGGTGGAAAGTGTGAGTCCACCAAAACCCTATTATACCCACATATAGGTTGCATCTATAGCCATAAGGACTATTGTAGTGGTGTACAGTTGGGTACAGTATTTTTGGTGGGTTTTCGAAGGTTCACTATACACTTTGGTCCTGGGGAACTGAGGAACTGAGTTCGATTCCCGGCACAGGCAGCTCCTTGTGACTCTGGGCAAGTCACTTAACCCTCCATTGCCCCATGTAAGCCGCATTGAGCCTGCCATGAGTGGGAAAGCGCGGGGTACAAATGTAACAAAAAAAAAAAAAAAAAAAATATATATATATATATATAAGGGAGCAACAGTGAGATGCGTACCTGGGACCTTTTATGTGAAGTCCACCCTAGCATGCACCCCGCTCTTCTGGGATGTCTGGGTGGCCAGTCTACTAAGAATGATAAATCTTCCTATATCCCAATGGCTTGATTTTGTGCATTTTTCACTTGGACTTTTTTATGCACAGAGCATGAAAACATCTAGCAAATAGCCATTAAAAAAAAAAAAAAAAGAAGCCATTTTTCTGTTTCAAAAATGGCTAAATTTCCCAACGTCCAAAGTTGGACTTAGACATCATATTGAAAATACCCTTCAAACTCTCATGAGAAGCTCCTTTGGAAATTCGAAAGTCAAGGGTCAGTGGGGTAATGCTCTACTGTGAATTGCAAGCTGGCTAAGAAAGGAAACAGAGTAAGATTAAATGGTCTGTTATCTACATGGGAAAATGGTCAATACCAAGTACTCCATGAGTCCAAACAGAGGTCTGTGTTAACATATTCATAAATAATCTTGAAAAAGGAACGAGTGAAGTGATCAAATTTGCAAATGGCACAAAATTATTCAAATCATTATAACATCAAAGGCTAGGCTTCAACATCTTGACAAACTGCCTCTGGCACCAAAATGCCAATTTGTTAGCAGACTTGAAAAAAAATTAAAAGATTAAAGCACCTCATAGTTGTGCAAATCAGACTGAAACACTGTAATAAAGACTTTCGCTGCCTTGCAGTTGTGGAATTTGGGCTGTTTGTCTTAAGAACTTTTGTTTCCACTATCTCAATTTTCAGCATTTCAACTCCTTTTAGTAGGGATAATTTCTCGCTTTCTCTTAAAAATAAAAATGTTTGCTCCGTTCCTTAAAGGTACACTTCCAGTTTTTTAAAGTCTTCCTAGTATCCTGCTTTTCAGCTACAATTAGACTATGTCAGGCATGGATCCAATATGGATCAGGACCCTCCAACTTATAAAATACAAGTTTTGAAAATTCGAAACATCGATCATCTCCTCAGCAGTGAAAACAGAAATCAGAATAGGAGAAAAAAAATGAGGCTCTAAATGTTTTGGTGCGTTTGAAATACTAACCAAATCATCTGACAATATGTTTTGCTAGTGCTACTGTTTCAAACCATTGGTACAATAAAAGTCACCCTGGGCACAAATTTTCAACAAGTGAGATGGAGCCACAGAACACCATATCTAATGGGGAATGCTTTGTAGAGGCTTCAAAGCTGGTGCTATAACCCCACCCCCAACCTGAAGCCTTGTGAAATACAAAACCAAGGTAGCCCACTGGATGAGCCTTTGTAACCTAGACCTTCCTCCTTATTAGGAGTGCTTGCTGAAATTTTGATTACCACTATTTATTTCTATAGCAGTAATAGACATACACATAAAAAACAAATCCCAATAAATACAGAGTGCTATACAAGAGAGAAACCCCACTACTCGAATTATTACATTGGCTGCCAATCAAGGCAAGACTATTCTTCAAAATAAGCACCCTCATTTACAAAATATTATTTGGAATGTCCCCAGAATATATGCTAGACCTGATCGAATTATCCTCAAGAAATACAAGCCCAGAAACCAGAGGCTACCTACTTCTCCACTTACCAAACTGCAGAAATATAATCTACAAAACCATCTACATGGCCAGATTTAGCTACCTAGGCTCTAAATAGTGGACCTCAATACCCAAAACCATAAGAAGCATCACTTATTATCTACAGTTCAGAAAAGAACTGAAAACATACCTTTTCAAAAAAATTCTACAACACCACAATCAACAAATGCTCTAAAATACCTTCTAATAAAATAACACTACTGTAACTTCACCCAACTGTAAATTGTAAGCCACTTTGAACCAAAACTTGTTTTTTTGGAAAATAGTGGGACACAAGAATGTACAAATACACATAAAATATGATCCCTGTCTCACGGAGCTTACAATACTGATGCTGTGTTTTACTACTAGTGTGGAAGATTATACGGTCATGACCAGTGTTTATCCGAGTGCCTTGTTATGGAAAGTTTACAGGGCTCCTGAACATTATTTTGGCTACGGAAAGTCACTGACAAGCCCCTGTAGGTTTGAAAGCATAGTAAAGAAACTAAGGAAAAATACAGCTAAAGTTGTTTTCTTTAAGATTTGATTAATCACCTATTCAAAAGAGCTCAAAGCCAAATTATATACAGCTACAGCAGGTACTACCTGCCCCCATATGCCTTAGAATTTAATGGCTAGATTTCTTTATGTTAGCATGCTAGCGCAGTTACCTCCCTGTTTACAAAGCTGCGCTAGCAGCCGCCAGTGCACTAATGCCAACACAGCCCAGTCACTTTGAATAGGCTGTGTCAGCACTGCTGCATGGCTTTGTAAACAGGGGGAGGTCTCACTGCAAAAAAAATAGGATCTGCAGTACATTTTATGTAATTATTTGTGCTTGCCCAATGCTATACAGCCCTTTGTAGCTAAATGTCAAAGCAGTGTGCAATCAAATGATCAAGGCGAGAACAGAACTCCATCAGCGCAACAGAAAAAGTAGAAAATAGATGAAAAGAAACAGCAAAGAGGACCAGCAAAGAAATGCAGGCTATGCAAAACCATCTTGCACGCCCCATCCACATCTAGCATTCTAGGAAAATGTCACCCTTCTCTACTGAAGTAATTGCAAGTGCAATAAGAAATATTTTACTTTACAGTGGTTTCACCTATTAACAGGAAGATAGATTTAACTTGCTTAAGACCATCCCTTGGTTTAAAGAAAATCTTTATGGGTGCATGCTTAACCAGCAGCACAGAGAGTGGTCTGGACCATTAAGAAGCGATTCTACCACAACACAAAAACATATTACTTAAAGGAGGAGAGTGACCTTTCTGGGGCGTCCTCCTGTTATGGAAAAGAGATGATGAACCAGAAGAGGTCTGAAAGATAACGCTGAACTATACCCTTCTGGAACTGTCCAAAAGATCTCCCATTCTTGACTACCTGATGAGTTTCTGAGGGGTTATGGGGAGTGCCTGAACAGTCCTCAGTTTGGCTAGTGAAGGACAGCAAAATACACAGCATGCATGAAACACTGTAATGAAGGAGGGGCCCTGGGGAAACTACATGTTAAACACGGAGAATGCAGATCAGCCACTATGGGTGATGCATATTAAGGATGGATAATATAGATAAAGCTGTTAAGGAATCCAGTGTCACTGCAAAGCTTGTTCTAGCCAAGCTTTCCACCACTGCAGTACCACCTCTGGCCTGCAGCAGCAGCACCACTATGTCACGTTTCCAAGAGAAACATTCCTGGCCAGGAACACTGGCACTCCAGAAGCTGCCCAAATTGCTATCCTGCCTTCTTCAGAAGGAGCCATTTCATTTCAACTTCATTTGCTTTCCTTTCTCTGCACAAACACATTTTTTTTTTTTGTGCGTGTGTGCACCCATAAAATTGATTTTATGACTTTACACCTGTATAAAAATGTACTTATGTGTATTAAGTAAGAAAATAAAAGAGGAAGAAAAAAAAGCAGGAAAAACAAAGTGAAAAGCTTTCTCTTTATATTCCTATTATTTAGTCCACTGGGGGTGAGAAGGGCTTTTCTTGGCCATGCAGATTTCAAACAGGAATGGAAAAATAGCAAAGAATGAAAATTCTCAGTCTTCCCTCTCCCACCTCCACCAAAATAATTTTACTGCTTTCAACACAGAGTGCAAAAGTGCTAAGCTATACTAGTAATTTGATATGTTTGTCTGTCTGGAACAGACATAAAAATTTCCACTGAACTTTACTGATCAGGTCCAGGTGAGGGTGTTGGGGAGAGAAAGAAAGAGAGAGAAAAGGGACCTTATTATGTGCTAAATGGCAATTCAGAACTGGATATTAAGATAATTTTCAATAGATTAAACATTACTCCCCACTTATTGTGGAGGGGAGCAGCTCTGTTACTGTACAAAATTAACCTTCTCAAAATAAATGTTGGCTCTGAGTGTTTTGATTTGTCAATGGTCTGACTTCTACAGCTAGAGTTGGGTGGCTACACTTGTTCTATAGTGAAGATAGAAAGATGAACAAGTATGAGATGGTATATTCAGTTCAAATCAATTCTTGTATACCGCCAATATCCCCCTTTCAAGGGTTCAGTGTGGTTTACATTCTAGGAGGGTTGTTTACTAAAGCTTAGCTTGCGTTATCTGCAGCAGGGCCCACAGGAACAAAATGGTCCCTGCTGCAGATAACTTGAGCTAAGCTTTAGTAAATAGGGGGGTAGGTGAGACAAAAGCAAACAGTGTTAGTGTGAGGTTTGAGAAACATTAGAGACCATTGGATTAATGCATGAGACTAAAAACATTAAGGAAAGAATAATGGATGATACTGGGAGCTAGAAGTCACGATGGATTGTTATGGAGGATGTGCAGTTTCACTGCCGATTCTGTACAACATTGTTTTCTGAGCATTGAGAAGGCAACTTCTTAATGTTGATCTTGCAAAGCATTGCTTCTTGAGCATTGAGCTTCATACACAAAGTTTCTATCTGGTAGCATATCGACAGTCCCAGTGAAAGCAGACATTTTTAAAAGACTATAAAGACTCCTGAGGCAAGGCCGGTTGGCTGAAACACGGCAGTGTCGAGTCTTTTTGAGTTACACAATTGATCTGGACTTGTCGTGTCTTTTGAGCTACACAATAAATTTGGATGTTTTTAAACATCGTCTAAAGACCATATCCTTATGTCATCTTCGCTGTGTTCTTTGTGATTTTGAGACTGCGAAGACTGGTGTTCTTCTGTGTTTACATTCACTGGGACTGTCCCAGTTTCCTGATCAGAGCACACAGAAATAAAGAACATTACAGCAAAAACATTCAATGAAAGGATGTACTTTAAATTTAACAGTGCTGCATCATGACTTCCATTTCCCTCCCCCCCCCCAACCTTATATCCATACCTATTACCTGAGATACTCAAAGCAAAGTCCATGCTAGCACTTGCTGCTTAGAGGTGACAAGCTCGCTAACTCCTACCCTTTTGAGCCAGTACACACAGATCCCAGGCAATTAATCAAACCGACAGCTAGGAAAAATCTAATATTTATTCTTCTCTCACCTGAAGCAAGGTCTGACCCCTTTCTTGTTGTTTGCGTTTCAGGCTCCAAGTAGTAAATTAATCTCAGGAGTGTAAGTCAGTGTGGGCCCGTTTTGGAACCAGCGCTGCCATTTTATGACAGACATCCAGAGTGCAAACCCAATGAAGAAAAGAGTTTTAACACTCTTCTGGTATAAGCCAGGTGACATTTCAACAACGGTTTGGTACTGGCATCATGTGTACGTTTTGTAGGACATTCTCACACACAAGATTGCCATGGGATATATCCTGGGCATGATCTCACTTCCCCTGCTCAGTAAGCTCTCTGAAGCAAGGATTCTAATTAAATTTCATTATACAACTTTATAGACCACCAATCCAATAAAAAAAAAAAACACCTGATCTACGCTGTTACATACAGAGTCAAAATAAAAGCAACATACAATTAACAAAAAACATCAAATGATATGTAAAAACATGACTACACTCCTACACCTCCTTGTTACGTCTGTGCCTATTAATAACAGCAAGTCTGTGTCCCTGGGAAATTTAGCTGCAAATTAAGGCAGCGTGAGGACCTGAAGAAGCCACACTGAGCAGTTGAGGAGAGGGGGAATGGGTCAGTACCAAGAAAGGAAGATGTGCTGGCTGACATAGAAAGAGAAGATACATAGGATGAACCAAACCAACCAGTGATGAGAGGAAGCCTTTGGGAAGTGTGGGAGTCCCACACCCTACAGAAATGAGTCCTGCTAAAAAAAAAAAAAGAAAAAAGCTTGCCATCTAGGTAGAACCTACGCATCCAAGGGTGCTGGTGAAAGAAGCAGAATTTGAACCTTGCTCTCCTGGTTCCTAGCCCATTGCTCTAGACCACACCTACTCCCCCCACTTCCTGTTACTGTCCTATAGTAGCCAAAGAAGAGGTGTGGTCCGCCCCGGATGTCACCAGAAAGGGGGGTGCCGCCACTCCCGCTGCTCTTCTTCCTGGCACCCCTCGCACCAGCCCTTTAAAAATAAATTGCCGACGCAATAGCGAGCACAGCACCTCGTGTGCAAGTAAAAGAAGCGGATCCGATCATCTCATTGGGCCTTCCCTCACTGTCCCGCCCTCCTCTGACGCAACTTCCTATTTCCTCTAGGGCGGGACAGTGAAGGAAGGCCCAATGAGATGATCGGATCCGCTTCTTTTACTTGCACACGAGGTGCTGCGCTCGCTATCGCGTCGGCAATTTCTTTTTAAAGACCGGGTGGCAGGGAGAAGACGAGGCAGGGTGAGGGTGGGGGACAGATGGGGTGAAGGTGGGGGGACTCGGATAGCAGAAGGTACTGGGTGGGACACAGATGGGGTGAGGGGGACTCGGATGGGCAGAAGGGACTGGGTGGGAGACAGATGATGGGGTGAGGGTGGGGGGCACTTGGATAGCAGAAGGGACTGGGTGGGAGACAGATGGGGTGAGGGGGACTCGGATGGGCAGAAGGGACTGGGTGGGAGACAGATGATGGGGTGAGGGTGGGGGGCACTTGGATAGCAGAAGGGACTGGGTGGGAGACAGATGGGGTGAGGGGGACTCGGATGGGCAGAAGGGACTGGGTGGGAGACAGATGGGGTGAGGGGGACTCGGATGGGCAGAAGGGACTGGGTGGGAGACAGATGATGGGGTGAGGGTGGGGGGCACTTGGATAGCAGAAGGGACTGGGTGGGAGACAGATGGGGTGAGGGTGGGGGGCATTTGGATAGCAGAAGGGACTGGGTGGGAGACAGATGGGGTGAGGAGGACTCGGATGGGCAGAAGGGACTGGGTGGGAGACAGATGGGGTGAGGGTGGGGGGCACTTGGATAGCAGAAGGGACTGGGTGGGAGACAGATGGGAGAAGGGGCATGGAGCTGGAACTGGGGTCTGAAAAGTGGGCAGGAGGGAGAATGGGGTCATGCCTGGGGCAGGGGTGGATGGGAGAATCAATGGATTCTGAACTAGGGGCAGCCGCAGGTGGGAACTGGGAGCCGAAAAGAGGGGGCAGTGAGAGAGGGGGGATAGATCCTGGATGGAATGGGGAGTGAGAGGGAGGGCAGACCTTGAATAGATGGGAGGGGGAAGGGAGGGGGCAAATGGTGAATCGAAGGAGCAGAGAGAAAGGGCAGACAGTGGATAGAAGGGAGTGAAAGAGCAGACAGTGGATGGAAGGGGGCAGAGATAGAGGGCAAATGCTAGATGGAAAGGAGAGAGAGAGGGCAGATGGTGGATGGAAGGGGGAGAGAGAGATGGCAGACTGGGGCAGATGGTGGATGGAAGGGGCAGAAATAGAGGGCAGATGGTGGATGGAAGGGGCAGAAATAGAGAGCAGATGTGGATGGAAGGGACATTAGAGAGGGCAGACACTGGATGGCAGAGAGAGAGAGCAAAGACAGATGCTGGATGGAAGGAAGACGGTGAAAAGAAGATGAGGAAAGCAGAAACCAAAGACAACAAACTGTAAATATATATTTTTATTATTTTGCTTTAGGATATAGTATTGTAGCTGTGTTAATAAATGTTTATAAATAGAACATGTAAATAAGGTAATCTTTTTATTGGACTAATTTTAATACATTTTGACTTAACTTTCAGAGAACAAAACCCCCTTCCTCAGATCAGGATAGGATACTGTAACAGCACTATACTGTATTGACCTGAGGAAGGAGATTTTGGCCTCTGGAAGCTAAATGTATTAGTCCAATAAAATGGTATTATTTTATTTTCTGTATTTGTTTTATTTCTATTTGTTAATTTGTAAAGTGGTGATTGGTATTTGTTAGTTTTTTCAAATTTACATCTGCTGTCTTTATATTTTGCACAGTACTAGGAGACATTTTCTGTTTCTGTGGTGTTGCATTGTATGCAGAGTCTGGCATCGGGGGTTCAGTTTAATTTTTGTCTAAATAGAAAGTTTATGATTATTTATTCTACAGTGGATTAGGGTGTATCTGTGTTTGTGAAAAAGACATGGCTTTCAGTTGGCATTGACTGTGCAGGATCGACGATCTGTACTATTCTGTCTGGTTTCGTTTTACAATAGGTGAATTGATGTTCTAGTGCTCACTGTAGTGCTTAAGATGCTTTCCTTTTCCTTGTGTGACTCGTAGAAACGACTGCTTATGGTATGGTAGAATTGCTCTATAGGTCGTGAGTGTTTTGTATTCTCGGTATGCCTAGTACTGGATTTGGGGGGGGGGGTGTTAAAAAATGACCGGCCCCGGGTGTCAACTACCCTAGCTACGCCACTGCACAGCACGTTCAGGGTTCTTATCATTACTAGGATGTCATAGATTTTGACATCTACGATTTAAAGCAAATATATACAGGTTCATGGATTTTGGCTGTAAAATCCCACTATAGTGGCACAGTATATGTGGTGAAGTTCTTCTGTGCACAAACATCAGCGAGACTGGGGGTGGGGGATAATGATATCAGATGGTTTTAAGGTGGCCAAACAGGGAGATAATCTGACAAAAAAAAAGCCAAAACAAAGGATGCTTGGGTGTGTAGGGAAAGGAATGGCCAGCAGAAGAAAAAGAGGCAATAATGCCTCTGTACAAGACTCTAATGCAGTAGTTTTCAACCCAGTCCTTGAGAGACACCCAGACTATCTGGCTTCCAGGATACCAACAGCGAATATGCCAGAGATAAAGTTGAATGTACTACCTCCATCCACTGTATGCAAATCTATGTCATGCGTATTCATTGTGGGTATCCTAAAAACCTGACTGGCTGGGTATGTCCTGAGGACTGAGTTGAGAACTAGACAGCTGAACAGAAACAAAACTTTCACCCATCCCAAATGGAATCTAACCCATACCCACTAAGATCCATTCCATCCCCACAATTAATCTCCTCCATCCCCATCCGTACCCACAGGAGTTGACGCTATTATTTACTTGCTCGCAGTCCTCTGTTTCTTCCCTTTTGGATGGTATTCACTATTCAACCAATGAGTATTCCAAGCCTCATTCTGGTGCTCTAGTTGCCTCTTAGTTCATTTTAAGCCTCATTCTGGAGTCACCAGAGATTTACACTCCCGCAGGAATTCTGTGGCAACGTTTTCCATTCCCATGGAAATCCTGCGGGTTCCATGGATTCCACAATCCCCATTCCCATGCAGCTCTCTATTGAGAACCACTGTGCGCTAGTGATACCTCCCTTGGAGCACTGTGTACAGTTCTGGAAACGGCACCTTCTAAAAAAACAGAAGGAACATGGGGTCAGTGCAGAAGGCAGTTACTAAAATGGTAAGTGATCTTAAGTATATGGGGGCCAGACTTAAAGATCTAAACATGTGTAACACTGGAGAAGATGTGGGAAAGGAGAGATATAACTGAGACATTTAAATACCTCCAAGGTATAAACACACAGCAGACAGGTCTTTTTGAATGGAAAGGAAGTTGTGGAACAAGGAGTCCATAGGATGAAGGTGAAAGGGGCAGACTCAAGAGTAATCTAAGACAATATTTCTTTACAGAAGGTGGTTGATTCATGGTACAGCCACCCTGTGGCAATAAGGACCGTATCTAAACTCAAGAAAGTGTGGAACAAGCACTAAAGGAGAAGGGGATTTTATAGAAACTGGGCTGTTGACTTGGATAGTACAAGTGGATAGGCTATATAGTCTTTTTCTGTGCTTCTCTGTTTAAATGGTCAGAAAGAGGAAGCAAGGTATTTATTTGTTATGATACGTATGTAAAAAGACACCGCCATCAGTGCCAAGCACAGTGCACTGTTAGAATCACAGTGTTAGCAAAGTAGGATTCCTGTGGTCAGGGTCTCACTGCCAGCTGGAAGAAATGATCTGATAAGACCAGAGCAGAGAAGATGTTAAATTCTGCATATCTGCTGCAGCTTCTGACAGGAAGATAATGTTCCAGCATCTCTGTGCTAGGCTCAGGTGTGCTAAACCAGTGTGATAAAGCTGCTGCTAGGAATCTTTCTATTTGCTGGTGATTATAAGCTGTTCTCCCATAGTTTCTACAAGTAACAGCTCTAGCTAAATTGCCAAGGCTATAAAAATGAAGATGAAAGCCATACCCAGTGTATGAAATCTGTTTTCCTTCTATTTATGGCAGCAGGATGTGTTTTTTTTCTCCCTGTGCAGCAAACTTCTACTGTCTTTGTCTGTTTTTCTTTATATTTTTTTCAATCTTTAAAGCCAGTAGGCAGCTTCTGATGGGGGGGGGGGGGGGGGGGGGTCTTCCTTTTGTGTAAAGGGTTAATACTATAAGTGAGTAGTAAGGTAACTATTTAGATGTTATGTTACATGGACACAGAGGCACATGTTTGTCTTTTTTTAATTTTAATTTAATTATATTACATAATAATACAATAAAGAAAGAGCAGGAAAATTCCAAATAAAATAAAACACATTATCTCTTGGATTCTATATACGGCACGGTGAGTAGTGTACATTAAATTTAAGGTGCTTGCTTAGTTTTCAAGTTTTTGAACAGTTTGCGTTTTTTTTTTAAATTTAAATTTAATTATATTATTTATTATTTATTGCATTTGTATCCCACATTTTCCCACCTATTTGTGGGCTCAGTGTGGCTTACAATACATTGTGAAGGATGGAGATACAGTGTTACAGTACGATTATGGGTTACATTGTGAGGAGTTATGGGAAGACAAAGTCAAGTCAAAAATCGTTAGGGCGTGGAAACCATGTGAAGTTACAATGGGGAAAATATAAGGCGATAGAACAATTTCAAGAGAACATAGGGTATAACATTTTATCTGTGGGTGGAGTTTGAAGTGTGGTGAAAATACGGGGTAAGAGAAATTCAGAAGGGAGTGTATTGATGCATTCTATTAGTATATGTATGGACTTCATGTGTTTTGATCCTTGCAATAAATTTTCTCGAAGAGATGAGTCTTCAATTGTTTGCGGAAGTCGGTTAATTCGTAGATCATTTTCAGGTTGCATGGAGTGTATTCCAGAACTGCGTGCTCATATAGGAGAAGGTTGATGCATGCAATACTTTGTATTTTATGCCTTTGCAATTAGGGAAGTGGAGATTGAGGAAAGTTCTGGATGATCTTTTAGCGTTTCTGGGTGGCAGGTCTATTAAGTCAGACATGTATTACATAGCAATACAATAAAGAAAGCGCAGGAAAATTCCATACAAAGCAAAACACGTTATCCCTTGGATTCTATATAAGGCACGGTGAGTAGCGTGCATTAAATTTAAGGTGATTTGCTTTTTTTTCAAGTTTTTGAACGGTTTGTGTCCAGAAAGTGGGTTTGAATTGGTAAATGTATTAAATTGAAACAGGATTACTAGAAGTTGTAATTATTTACTAACTGAATTTCCATCAATTAAGAACATTCGGTTTAAGGCTGCATTTGACCAATCTTTTTTCTTTTTAGCTGCTCACTACTGGAATAATATCCCATGTGAAATGTGTTCAATAAAGAATTATTTATGTTTCATAATATTTGCTTTCTAGGCCTATGTGGGTTTTAAATTATAGTGATTCCATTCTATATCTAAACCAACTAATACTGATCCCTTCTAATTTGATTATGTTAATCACATTATCACTATTGGTCATTATATCTTACCTGTTTTATTTTGTGTTTTGTAAATAATTCTACTGACCTATCTACCTAATTTCTTACACAGTAATATATTAAATTAGACCATACCTCTTACTCTGTTTATGATTATACCTTTTGCAACATAGTGTAAGCTACATTGAGCCTGCAAATAGGTGGGAAAATGTGGGGTACAAATGCAGTAAATAAATAAATAATACTTAATAACCTGTTTTTTTTTCTTTCTGGTTTTATATAATTCCTGATACTCTGTCATTGGTTCTCTTTTCACTGCAATTTGATTGTAACTCGCCTCGATTCTATATTTGTAGAGTTGGCGGGAGATAAATCCCTGATAACATAACAAATTGTGTAGGGGCATTACTCAAACTTACACACGTTGTTATAGAATTCGGGGGAACATGTCTACATTTAGACGCAGGTATTTACACCAGGTTTTCAGTGGCATAAATGGCCGTGCATAAATGTAAGCGTGTTCCCCGGTCCTATGAGCTATTCTATACACCACGCCTAACTTTAGACACGATATATAGAATAGCGCTAGGCGCATTAATCAGATGCATCTAAACATCATTTACAGAATCTGTCCCTATATCTGCCAATCCCATTCAAGAGAAAACAAACTTAAGGGCCCTTTTACTAAAACTTAGTGCGCGATAATGGAATTATCATATATCAAATGCTAAGATATGCCCATTTTATACCTATGGGTTTCTTAGCATTTAGCGCACACTAAGCTTTAGTAAAAAGGGCCCTTAAAGCTAAAAAGGTCCATAATAATAATAAGAAAAAGAAAAGCCACACACAAGATCATATCAATGCTATATTAGAACTCATCTCCAACTGCAAAATTAAATAAGAAAATGTTACTCATCCTGCTTCTGCACAGGTGATTTATCCAAAAAGAGAAATTGAAAGATTTGTAGGGTCCATCAAAACATAGAAACACACACACAAGGAATAACCCCAGCTGCACATACTATAGCAGGACATGTTTATCCACTCCTACCCTTGCTAAGATAATATTCATGCACCTTTCTGACCTCATTTACAGCTTTCTTTAAATTAGTCCCTTACTTTCTTATCTATCTATATGTTCCATCTTTGCTTACACCCTCTGCCTGCTATTAAAATGTTTTCTGTATTGCGTTGATATTGTAATGTAGCATACCATACTTTGTATTGTTGTTTGAATATTTTTACTGCTGTCTATTGCTTATGTTTGACTTATTCTTGCTGTACACTGCCTTGAGTGAATTCCTTCAAAAAGGCAGTAAATAAATATTAATAGATATATAAATAAATAATGAGGTAGATACTCAGCTGGTGGTGGTAGACATTCTTTTAGCTGGCGACGGCATTACTTCTCAATATTCAATGATGGGCCACATCCGGGCACTGGCATTGAATGCTGTGATATTCAGTACTTAACTGCCTAAGCAGCACCACAGAGACAGGACTGACTTATGCCGTGGAATACCTAACATGTTCACCACCCGGGGTGGGTCCGTCCCCCCTCAAGGCATGTCACCCCCCCCCCCCCCCCCCCCGAAGCACATCACCCCTCCATCTTTCCAATTCCTCCTAGCAAGGGGGTGTGCGAAGAAAGCGCGGCTGTCGGCTCTGCCGGTCCCCTGCACCGGAACAGGAAGTAACATCAGAAGGGAGCAGGGGAGTGGCAGAGCTGAGAGCCGCCTGCTCCTCGCACCCAAGGTGGATCGCCCTGCATTTGGTATGCTACTGATTAGATGGCTAAGTGCTGAATATCGGCACTTAACTGCAAGGGCTGACTCTGCCCCTGGACCGCCCACAAAATAATAGTCAGCTTTCAGTTTAGTGATTAGTGGTGATATTCAGCCTCTACTGACTGCTTAAATTGCTTCAAATATTAACTGTAATGATTAATCCCATAGTTGACCAAACATTTACATGGACATTTAAGGTAAAAAGTAGCCCCCACTGCCAAGACCTTAAGGCTTTAGCTGTGGAAAGGCTTTTCTTCTTAACTGGGTTGATTTGGCAACGTCTGGGAAAATCATAATTTCTAGCCCACAAAAGAGTAAATGCTTCTTAGGAAAATAAGCTTTCAATATGGCTAACTTCTGATCTTCAGACTGCAGAACAACTAACAATGTAGCCCTTTGAGATATCAAATCTTGTGGTCCCTCCAAAAACGTAGAATCATCTAAGCAATCTGGAAAGTTAATTGTGACTAGAGATCTTTCCTCCTAAAGGTAAATAATAAGCATTAATCACTCCTATAGAGTCTGGCTGAGGGAGCTGCAGGATCTCCTTTAAATACATCCTAAATAGTTCAACAGGAACAAGGTAACGCATAATTGGAAAATGTAACAATCTTAAAGTATGAGCTCTGATAGAATTTTCTGATGCTTCAATCTGCAATATGTAATAAATTATCTTTTGTTCAAGATGTTACAGAAGTATGCATGGTAGTAACCAGAGTGTCAGTCTTCTTCACAGATCAACATCTTTCAGCTAGTTGAAGAATCCTAAAAATGGTATACAGTACACACAGTAATACTTGACCTTTCATTTTTATAAGGAAATTCGCCCAAGGCTTTGTACAACAGGTCTAGCTTGATATAAACAACTTACACTGTGTTAACAGAATAACAGTAATAAAATCTGTGCAATACATGGTGAAAACAATGAGGCAAACTTGGAAATATGCAAATTAAACCCTAATGATAGCAAGAATGTAGACATAAAACAGCACCGTGGAACAGTCATATTAACAGATATATGCTAAACATCAGCAGAATACAAATGATGCTCTAGAATAAGCAGCATGGTAGAACATTCATATAACACAGATACAATACTCACACAATACAATGCACAGAGCATAGGAGCTTCTATTTATTTAAAGTCCTCACAATCTGGCTAATAACAGGAATTTAGGATGATGACGTCCAAAAATACACGTCACTGTTCATTTGACTACATTTAGTATTTTGGTCTCTACTGTGCAAAACACATAGGTATCATGGCAGGGGCGTAGCCAGACTTCAGCGGGAGGGGAGACCAGAGCCCGAGGTGAGGGGGCACATTTTAGCACTCCCCGCCATTTTTGACCTCCCCCCCAGGCGCCACCGCCCCTCCCCCGTCCCTTTCAACCCCCCCTCCCTCCTGCTGCTGCCAACTTTCTCCCGCCACCGCCAGGTACCTTTCCTGGCGGGGGTCCCCAACTCCTGCCAGCCGAATTCCCCTTCAGCGCCTGTCTCCGAGTCCGGCACGTTCGCTGATCTGGATTCTATTTCTGTGAGTCCTGACGTCCTGCACATTCCTACATGCAGGATGTCACGACTCACAGAAACAAAATCCAGATCAGCAATGCACCGGAGATCGGCACTGAAGAGGACTTCGGCTGGCGGGGGTTGGGGAACCCCGCCAGCAAAGGTACCTGACGGCAGCAGTGGGAGGTTGGCTGCGGTGGAGGGGGTCGGCGGCGGAGTTACCGCACGGCTACCGTGTGGTTCTTGCGGTAATTTCATTTTTGGCACGCATCCTCTATGGGTGACCAAAAATATTTTTTATTTTCTGGTGCACGTCAGCTACGCACACCAAGAGGCATTTGGCACGTGTAGGTCATTATCGCCCGGTTACCGCATGAGACTTTATCGCTAGGTCAATGGCTGGTGGTAAGGTCTCAGACCCAAAATGGATGCGCAGCAATTTTCATTTTTGCGGACGTTCATTTTCGGCAAAAATTTTAAAAAGTCATTTTTTTTGCAGGTGCGCTGAAAAATGATTCTGCGTGCCCAAAACATGCGTCTACACTACAGCAGGCCATTTTTCAACCAACCTTAGTAAAAGGACCCCAAAGACTTTTGCGTCCTTGCTGCCACATTAAATTATCTTGCAGAGCAGGTCTGGGATCTGAGCACTAGCGAGTGATTTAACAGTAGATAAAAGCATGGAAGTAGATGATAAGTCTGCCTCTGCACCATTTTCCACAACTATCAATGCTGTAGGTTCTTTATACCAAGCATCTTGCTCCTGTGCTGAATTCTGCAGACTTGGGTCTGCTTTGATGTTTGTCAGTGAGGAGATTTATTGAGTTGGGGGTCACCTGGCCAGGGTTTCCTGAAGCTTTCATGGTGGAAAAAAAAAGTCATTCCTCTCTGTCTGAGTGCGTGCTACACAGAGGTTTCACTTAAGCCCTCTTTTCTCATCAATTAAATAAAGGGAAAGACATCAGCCTGTCTTCTGGTGATTGATTGATTTTTTCTTTTCTTTTATACAGTGGTGATGTAAAACCACATGGTGTGACCATATTCTTCGAGAATGTTATTACAAAGCGGCCAACTGTCAAAGAGCCACTGAGTGGCAAAACTGGCTAAATGTAGCTGCTTATTTGAGGTTCCCTATTTTCAGCTGACCCTAACTAAAAATTTTTCTAAACCTAATTTGGCAAAATTGGACTGCCTATCTCCAGGTCTGCTGTTTGTGCAGCTGGGTTTTCCCAGGTAAATTTTAAAGGTGCCCTGGGAATGCTCCAGTGCCACTTGTTTTGTGCCCAGCTAAATTTGTCTGCTTTGTGAATTTAGGAAGCACGTGGAGAGGGGAGAGGGGAATTTTGTAAAGCAGAGGTTTAGCTGGATGACTCCAGATAAATAAACCTTTTGAAAACCGACCCTAAATAAAGTCAATATTCAGTAGGCCAGTGACCAGCTGAAGTTAACTAAATATTCAGGTTACTTGAACTGGGTAAGCATGACTACTAAAAATACCCAGTTATAATTTTAGGGCAGCTATTCAGACCTGCCAAGGGAGAGAAATATTTAGTGCAGTGCAGTGCAGTCCCTCAGTTGACCTTCCAGAAAATAATTCTTATTTACACCCCAGGTCTAAAGATAATAACTGTTTCCCTCCGAGAGCCTCTTGCCTTAAACTCCCACCTAGCACAGGAAAAACAAAAACAGGAAATCTTTTTCTAAAATTAAAATAGGTGGTGTCCACCCTGTGTGTCTGTATTCTTCACCCTTCTTTCATTACCACTTTGTAGCTTTCTTCACATCTTCAGCTTGCTTAACTATTCTTCCTCTCCGTTTTACTGTCTCCTCTGCTGCCCCCCCCCCCCTTTCCACTGTCTCCTCTGCTGCCCCCCTTTTCCTTTGTCTCTTCTCCCCTACCACCTTCTCCTCTTCCTCCATCTCACCCCAGTCAGGCAGAAAGGAGGGGTTGATGGGGGAGGAAGGGAGGGACCTGGCACCACCAGGTGTGCACCCAAGTCCCAGGACCGGGACACCTCAGACCCCAGAAGCTCGATTAGACCCAGGGGACCAAGCCATGAGCCAATCGATCCAGAGCTGCACAGATATGACCATCCACCTGCTAGATAAGAGAGAATACTGAAGTTAAGGTGGCTGCACATGACCACATATAGTAAACCTCTGAAGTTCTATCTTCACCTGCTAGTAGAGGGACATAACCCACAAGTCTCTGGATTGATCTGTGGGATGCTATGGAATCCTCTATTTCTCTCCAGCATCCATCCCCTGCCTCCTCTTTTCCCCAAGTATCTGACATCTGCTTTATGACCCCCTCACTATCTCCCTGCCTCTTCTACCCCCTTTCTTCACAGGAAATCGTGGCAGCCATTTTAACTGTGGAGCTAGCATGGGCAACAGCGACTTGGATCGCTCCTGCTTATGCTGGCTCCAATCTTAAAATGATTGTCACAACCTCCCATGGCAGTCTCACGAGACCCACAGTGCGTCGTCCTTACCTCATAAGTTCTGCAGTTCTGTTGCTTTCATATTATTTTTAAAGGAAAGCAGGGAAGTGGTGTTATCTCCCGTCTCTGTCTTCCTCTATCCACCCCCAGTCCCACTTATATCCCAGTCATGGTTCTGTATCACAAAAAAATCAATCAAAAGAAAAAAGGAGGAAAGCAAAAAGCCTCACGCAACCGTGAGCAACAAAGCAATTAATTACATCACCGGTTTTCCGGTGAGTTGTTTGTTGCATCGTGTGGAACGCCGTGTCTTCCCAAGTGAAGAACACCTCTGCAATACAACAAACAGCTCAACAGAAAGCCAGTGATGTAATTATGTCGCGGCAAGTTGTTTGTTGTATCGCCGAGGTGTTCTTCACTTGGGAAGACACGGCATTCCACACAATTTTGACAATTCTTTTGAGTCGTCTCCTTTTTCAATTTCAGTTCAACTAGTTTGACCCCTGAAGCAGGCCTTTGCGCCAAAACACGGCTGTGTTGGTTCATTTCTATGACTTTTACAATAAAGTTTCTTAGATATTTTGATATCCTCTCTGGATCCACCTCACTTTTTTGTTTTGCTGCTCTGTGTGTCTTACATCTCTGTGACCACCACAAAATCCAATTAGGAAATTCCTTTACAGCTTCCAGAGCAGTGGTTCTCAAACCCCAGTCTTTGAGGCACACCATCCAATTTGGTTTTCAGTATACCCATAATGAATATGCATGAGATAGATTTGCATAACAAGGAAGCAATGCATGAAGATCTCTTTCATGTATATTCACTCTGGTTATCCTAAAAACCTGAACGGCAGATTGTGTCTCAAGGACTGGGTTGAGAAGCACTGTTCTAGAGCAGTCTCAAGTCCAGTCCTGGAGTATCCCTAGCCAGTCAGGTTTTCAAAATATCTATAATGAATATGCAAGAAAGAGATTTGTATATAGTGGAGGCAGTATAAACAAATCAAGTTCATGCATATTCATTGTGGATATCCTGAAAACCTGACTGGCAAGGGGTACTCCAGGACTGGACTTGAGAAGCACTGTTCTAGAGCAAGAACTTTATTTGCTACAACTTTGGGCATTAGTATACACAGCTTTCCTGATATTTCCCTTTTTTCCTCATATCTGTACAAATTTCTACTTAATGTTTTATTTAACGGAGTAAATATTTTTGTCAACCATTTATAGTTTTTTTCTGTCCCCTGGGTCTGGCTGAGTTAAAAAAAGAAAATCACAAAACTTGGCATGTATCTTGCCCAGGATATATGTATGTCATTATGGTACGATGGACAGCAGAAAATTCTTTATTGAACATGCAAATGACTTCACTTGGAACATCTTTCAGCCCGAAGGCCTGCCTCAGGAGTCAAAGGATATCTGGACAAGTAGTACAAAGTATCACTAAGATCACAAGGGTTACCAGAATATCCAAGCACAAATAGAGATGTCTATCTTCAGCCTTAAAGCATGCTGTAAAGACAGATCACTTGCGAAAACATCATCTAGCAAAATACCGCCAAGTGATTCTCCCATCAAACTTGTTCAGATATTTATTTATTTATCACATTTGTACCCCACATTTGCCCACCTATTTGCAGGCTCAATGTGGCTTACATAGTACCGTAAAGGCGATCGCCAGTCCGGTAGATATACAAATACAAAATAGTGTAGTGGTCGAATGACCTTTGACTCCTGAGGCAGGCCTTTGGGCATAAACACGCCGTGTCTAGTCATTTGCATGTTCAATAAAGAATTTTCTGCCACCCATTGTCCACATCGCTGTTTTTGTTCAGTTATGTCCTCCTTGTTTTTTGCTTTGTCATTATGATACGGAAGTATGTGTAGGTTAATTGCAGCCCCTCAAGGATCCCAGCCATAGTGATCAATTACAACAGAAGGTAAAGTATTTGGATCATTTAAGGTCTTGCCAAATGAATTCTACAAAGCCTTCCCCAATTCTTATTCTCTAGAGCAGGGGTAGGCAACTCCGGTCCTCGAGAGCCGCAGGCAGGTCAGGTTTTCAGGATATCCACAATGAATATGCAGGAGATAGATTTGCAAGCACTGGCTCCATGGTATGCAAATCCATCTCCTGCATAGTCACTGTGGATATCCTGAAAACCTGACCTGCCTGCGGCTCTCGAGGACCGGAGTTGCCTACCCCTGCTCTAGAGCATCATACACTCTTTGGAGAAATGACCATGATTGCTGCTCTATTTCCAATAACAGCTGTGCAGACCTTTGAACTGTATTGCAAGCAAGGGATGAGGTCATGCAAAAGATATCACTCACAACACTCCTTTTCATCACTGCCATCGAAACAGTCCGGGAGCCCGTCACACTGCCACGATCCGGGGATGCAATTACCCTTGCTGCACGGGAAATTCCCAGGAATGTTGCACTCGGTGGTGAAGTTGTTCCCAGGCAATAGCTGACTCTCTGCAAAGAGAAAAATCGAGATATGATTTATTTATTTATTACCTTTGTATTCCACATTTTCCCACCTTTTTACAGGCTCAATATGGCTTACATATAACCGTTAACGGCGTTAGCCGATTCTGGTCTGAACAAATACATGGTATGAATGAATACAAAGTGATATTGCGGCAGAATGAGGTACATGGTAGGTACAATTGAGGGGAACTTAGAGAGGGAAAGGGGGAAGAAGAGTCAGGTAATGATCATGTAACTCCGCTGCTAAAACACCTTCATTGGTTGCCAATCAGAGCTCGAGTGCTGTTTAAGATAAGTTGCCTAGTTTTTAAATCTTTGGAAGAATGGTAGTCCGAGAACCTTTACTTTTCTATTAGATTGTTAGGTTCTAACACTTTTCAGAAAAATACAGAATGTTTTTTTCTGTGTTTTCCTTCTGTATTAGGTTTGAGATTGAAGTAACATCATGCTTATTCATTTTATTATCCGGCTATACGGACACCAAATTTGTTACTGGTGATAATTTGTACTAATGCTTCTTATTTTTCTTTTCTAAAGTTGTGAAAATCATAAATTAGAAAATTCTTAATGCATGACAATAGTTTATTAAATTGATGTATTCCTGTTTTTATTGTACTATCCTGATTGAATATGGAATCAGTTTTTTTGAAGTGTTATCCCACTTTGAACCCTTTGAGGGCAAAACGCAGGTTATAAAAACCTAAAGTAAAGCAAAAGGGACTGAGAAATTTCAGGCAGGATTTCCTGACAGCCTATTTCTTGAGGAGAGAGGAAAGGCTGACACTTCTCCAAGGAAAATGCAACACTTGATCAGGCAGACACATGGGTGACTCCATTAAAACAAACACAAACCACTTCTGACAAAACAGTATTCAAAATTGCAAAAACAAATTAAAACACACAAAAAAAATCTCCCAATACCAGGCAGTACAAATTTTATTCCATATCAACTGCAATATTTCAGTCCTGAGAGAGATCACCCTGCTTTTCAGCCTTAAAAGTCCCTTTTCAAAGGGAAACCCTATGCAGGGTTTCCCTTTAAAAACTTGGCTGGCCAAAGGATTAGAGCTCCCATTTTGCTGCATATATTTGCTAGTGAAGCAGGTGCAAATATATATAGTAGGAATATGTGCAATGCTTCCAAAATGAAGATCCAGTGTGCACCTTTCTTCATGCAACCTCCCTTCACCTCTATTCCACTTCTTTTCTGCCAGTAGGTAACAGTCACACCCATGTTGTGACCAGAACAGGTACTTTTTACCTGCAAAGGGTATATAGGCAATTTGCAGTTACATAGCTATCACTCTGTGTAAAAAAAAACAGTGCTTTATGTGCAGAAATGGATACTTGTAAAATTTCACGCTCAGTTCTGTGCACAAGCCACTTACCCATCCTATAATTAGACTGGCACTACAGTCTCCCTGAAGAAGTGCAGTGAGCACTTAACAGATACTGGTGAATTACTCATTTGCACAGGTTCTAGCCCTCCTAATCAAAGCAGTTAAGCAGACTTCCAAACTTACAGCTACAATTCCTTATGTGCGAAAATGATTATAAAGTTACAGAGCAGTGGATTTTAGGGCATTATTTACTCCTTGGAAGGGTGCAAACATTGAGAGGGGTAAATTTTAAACATGATGACTTGGCTAGCTAACTCCTAAAGAGAATAAGGCGGAGGGCCGGAGTGCTTGGAGCCGCCCATAACATGGCACCACGCACCCATGCCTCAGCTGTGAGGGGGAGGGCGAGCTCCGATAGCCGGGGAGCCATGGTGACCGGAAGGGAGGTTTTGTGCCATGAGGGGCTGGAGCCGTGGGCTTAAAGCCCACAGCGTTACTGCGCACTCCCTCTTTCTTCCCTGGGGACATGAACTGGAGCAGCCTACCCTCCCACCCACTCCTTGATCTAATTATTGTTCATATTATATTGCATGTTGCAGCTTGGAGGGCGGGAATACCCAAGCCTGAGTGATTGGAGGAGCGCTAATTCATCAAGTTATGGTTTGGTGCAGATGGGTTCACTGCACTTCGGTTGGACGTACCTTGCTGCGCGGCGGGAGCGTCCTGTGTACTGCATATAGCGCATTTGGCAGTCTTGCTTATGGCGGCGGACTGGGTGCTTTCATTGTAGCTTGTTAAGAGCTTACAGTGTGGCTCGGGTATCCTGTTTTTGATTGGCTGTATTATATACAGTTATGTCTTCTAATAAAGCTGCGGCCAAGTTGTTCCCACTTAATCCAAAGTGAATGTGTTATTTATTAATTTGTGTTCAGAGTATTAAGGGGCTGGGACAGGGTGTCACGGTTGCCTATGTTATTAGCTGGATAAACATTCTGACTTTCCACCTCATGTTACTCACATTAAGGTGTCATATCTTAGCCTTCAGCAGACTCTTAATGTTTAAGGAGCAGGAGATTTAAATTACCTTTTGTATATTGTGAGTGTTACTGGCGGTTACTACAGGATTTCATACACAGGTAGTTTACAGTGCAAAATCAAAGGAAACTTTATTGATAAAAGATAACTAAAGCAATATAGTCTGTTCCCCTGTTACAGAATCTTTCCAACCCTGGTCATCAACCCCAATAACATTCACAGAAAATGAAGGCACTCCTTTACCTCTACAGTCTTCTGTTCCTACTCATGCAAACCTCTGAGCTACGGACACTCTTTGCATCCCTGGGACCCCCATATAGGTACTGTAGCCCAGCCAACACTTTAGGGTGAATTACTTCACTTGAAGCCTCCCTCCAGGAGATCTCTGAACTTGGGATCTCTCTCCTGGAGACCTCTTGCCTCGGGCCCTCTCTGGTTCTACACTTTCTCGGGGCATTTGGCATTTAACCTTCCTTCCCTCTGAGCCCGCCCTTCTGACTCAGAACCTGCTTTGGCAGTTTAGCACCACCTGCTTTCAGGAAGCTAAACTGCATCCTTTTAGCACCTCCTACTGTAAGGTGGTTAGCCTGCACCTACAGTGAGGGAGTGTTCTTAGGGACACCTGGAAAAAAAATATATATATATGCATATACATATACACACACACACACACATACATACAAATATAAATTATGCTTAGCTGACATGTTTCCAGGGTCGGCCCTGCCACTGGGTGGACTAGGAATAGCCTAGGTAAGCAGAATTTGGGGAGGCAGCAGCACAACTCTGGCATGACAAGAGAGCAGCACCTTAATGTTGCTTTCAACAGGACCAGAAGCGTAGCTAGGTTGAGGCATTGGGGGGCGCAGAGAGTGGACTGCTGATGTCAGTTGTTTTTTCAGTTCATCTCCACACTACAGCCAAATCATGTGGTGCTCGAGAGTTGGCCTATGGTGAAAGACTCCCTGTTGTACTGAGTCCATTGCAACTTTAGGCTCAGGAGGAAATAGGTTGTCCCTGGCTGCAGCAGGCCTGGCAGGTGGAAAGGAAAAGGGAGAGGGGAGGTATGCTGGAAGCGAAGTAGGAGGGGTAGGGAAGAGAAGGAAGGCAAGATGTTGGCCAGTTCATCCTTGGGCCAATTGTACACATTCCTATACTTTTGCTGTGTGCTTCACACATTTTTTTTTTCTGTGTGGTGAATACTGTGAAAATCTGTTAACATAATCTGAAGGAAAGCCTTTATTGCAAGAAGAGGCAATATTGTGACTACAGGAGGAAGAGACGTGACTGAAGTGGTAAATGTCTCTGGCACAAAGCACTCAGGGGGTATAACAGAAGCAAACACAGGCCCAGTTCACACATTTGACTGGCAGCATGTACAGTCAGGGCATGGTAATTAAATCAGATCCCCTCTATCAGACTTCTTGGTTCTACCCTCCAGCTCCACCTTCTGCCCTCTCTGTTTGTAAACAGCCTCTTTCCTGCCCTGCTGGGCTTCTGGCTCCATTTGTGTGCCTTCATCCAGGCAGAAAAAACAGGGCCAGATTGGGGCTGGAGAGGACTGCCTGTCTGTGTCTACATCCAGCTGTGAAGCAAGCAAGGCAGCTAGAAAGACCATATATACAGGCCCTGTCCAGTCTCCAGAAATAGTTCAAGATTTTCTCTTATTCATGATTCTATATGAAACCAATATTACTTTTCAAGTCTATGCTTATTGAGCTTTTTGCATTGCATTTGAATGACCATCATAACCTTAACATAGGCAACCGAGACCCTTGGGCCCGGGGTATTAGTTACAATGCATAATAATCACTCGAGACACATGGACATTTCTTAAGCATGGCAAAACTTGGCCACAGCTTTATTTTAAATTCAAACGAAGAGGCCGTCCGAGCTCAGCCCAGGGGTTTTAAACCCCTCTCTTTGTGCCAGCCCCTCACAGCGGGGAGTACCTGCGAGGTGGGGTCCTGACCTCTCCCCCTTCGCTCGCTCCCCGCTGCTTAGGGCATGCATGCCCATCAGTGCACGGCGCCATGTTAATGTCGTCTCCGTGCACCGGGGGGCACTTCGCCTCGCTTTTCCCATCAGCTCTATTGTGACTCTCTGCCCTTCTTTCTCCTTTCCATCTGTTCCCTCTCCCAATCCCTTTTCTTCTTTTCCTTCCTCTTTTCTTTCTTGTAAGTATTTTTGAAATGTATTTATTTTTTGTAAGCCACACTGAAGCCTATGTTAGGCCGCATGCGGTATATCAAGAATGTGAAATAAATAAATAAATAAATGTTTCACCTTCTTAGAAAGAAAGACTAGTTTAACATATCACCCTACACAGGACACTGTGCAAAACGTATGCTGAAACAGAGTGAAACCGGTACAAAGAAATTTGCAAGAGCAATGGTGCAGAAGCCAACTATGAAGATGCAAGTCTTCTGGCCTGCAGGGAGGGAAGGTGACCTCAGGAGAGGAAGACGGCCCAGTAGGCTGACAGGGAATATAGTACAATAGAATATGAATTCTTGAATACAGTATAGTATCAAATAGGTTCAATGTGGCAAGCAGGGTTCTACTCCCTCTCTCCCTTCTAAGGTAATGGGGGGTTGGGGGGCACTAGGCTACCAGGGTGGGTGGGGGTAGAGTTCCCCACTGGGCCACCAGGGACAGTTTTGGTGTCAGGGGTGGTTAGGGGGGCTAGAGATCCACCGGACCTCCGGCACCCCCCCCCCCCCCTCCCCGTGTCTGGGCTGTCATAAAAAAAGCCTGGACCTATCAAACAAATTCTGGCACAATCCTCCAGTAGAAGTACCCCATGATCAAAACTAATAGCGTGCATAAATTTGAATGCTATTGGTTTTGATCATGAGGGCTTTAACCCCCCCCCCCCCCCCCACGCTGATCCAGAGTAATTTTCCAGCACTCTTTGGGACAGCGGGGGGGGGGGGGGGGGAATTTGATCCAGCCTATGCAGCTGATCAAAGGGAAAGGGGAGGAGGATGGGGAGTGGCAATTCCAACTATGTTAGTGAAGATGGTAGGTTCTTTTCTAAGCTCCCTGCTGGAGCCATGTTGGGTTGCTGGGCATGGATTTAGCTCATACTGTTTTCAGTTGTATTTCAAGGTGAATTACTTTCTGGTACAGCAGGTATTTTTCTTGTCCCTGGAGGGCTCACAGTCTGCGTTTGTACCTGAGGCAAAAGAGGGTTAAGTGACTTGCCCAAGATCACAAGGAGCTATAGTGGGATTTGAACCGGGTTTCCCTAGTTTTTGTTAATCTAACCATTAGGCTTTGTACTTGAGGTAATAGGGTCCAGTCTAGATTCACTACAGGAAAAAGGATTTTACTAATGTCTACTTAATCCACAAAAAAAGGATGTGGAAGCAGCATGAATCTCTGCTAACTGCAGCAAACCCATCTCTGTCCAAAGCACTTTACAGAGTTAACAATGTATTATTATGAAGTATATTGTAAGATATAACAGAGGTTTAAACTTGCCACTAGGCCATTCACCGTGACCAAATTTCATCCAGCTGCACTAAAACACTGTTCCAGCCAACTGAGCAAAGTAAATGACACAGTCATAAAATAAAAAATAAAAAAAGTATATCAATTTGTAAAAAGAATTAATGACACTTAGCAGAAGCTGTTTTATACCAACATCTCATTACATGTTCAACCAAGCAATAAAAATAGAGAAAAAGCTAAATTACAAGTGGAAAGAGGATCTTCCAAAAGACAGAAAGAATATCCCAGTACTGGCTAAAATACTTTTCAGAAGCATCCTTAGCAGAATGCTATCTTCAGCAAAGCCTTTTCTTGCAGTCAGAAACTAAAGGTAATAAATACATCCTTGAAAGTGGTGGCGTAGCCATAGAGCCCCCCCCCCCCCCAAACCTGCAGCACCCTGTTAAATGGCTGACGGGGATGCCAAAGCCCCGCCAGCCAAAGAAATTCAGGATTCAAACCGACGCTAGGACTTCTCCTTGCACATGCTTAGCTCACGCAAAAACTGAGCATGCCCAGGGAGTCCCGGAGTTGGCAGTTGGAGGCACGCCACCAGCTTCCGATTACAGTAGCAGCACAAGGAGGTGAATGGCTCGGACCTCAAATTTATTTGACTGGCGGTGCTTCAGCATCCCCGCCAGCAGAGATATTTTTAACGTGGGCGGAGTGGGAATGTGTTGCCTTCCAGTCCACCCCTGACCCCCTCCCCCCCAAATTTTGAACAAAATAAAAACTAAATTATTTTAAAACCAGCGATTTCATATTGTGAGACTGTCCAGCAAATGCATTTAGGACTCTTATTAGAGACATTTGAGTCATGGGTTGTACAAAGGGATTTACTGGAAATGTTCGTGTGGTACTGTATCACAGTCACTATCACATGATATCTGGGCACTGAAAAATGTACTGACAATAGGGGGACACTTGGGCACTGTGACCATTTTCTGGGTGCACTCTGATCTAAAGCTTTTCTACTAATAATAATCATTTCCATAGCGCTACTAGACATACACAACGCTGTGCGCATTATATATATGTACTTTCTCAGTTTTTGTTCCTGGAGCAATGGAGGGTTAAGTGACTTGTCCAAGGTCACAATGAGCTGCAGTGGGAATCAAACCCAGGTTGCCAGGATCAAAGCCTGCTACACTAACCACTAGGCCACTCCTCCACTCCACTCCTCCAAAACATGCTTTGTGTGGAATCTGCAAAGTGGCGCTGGCCTATCCTGAAACTGCTGCAACATGATCTTGATGGAAAGATATTAATGGAGCCCAATCCAAAGTTAACTGAATGCTTTCCCTGGAAGAGAAATTTAAAAAAAAATTATTTCAACTAGGGTTTTCTAAGTACAACTGTTCTCCAGCATATGACTAGCTACAGTTTGCAACAGAGGCTGGCACAAGGTATGCCTGGCACTTACTGTAGGCTGGGGCAAAGAGAAGCAGCACAAGCTGGAAAAGACATGAAAGGACAGAAACCTCATTTTTTGCAAATAAAAGGAAAAGAAAGAAGGGAAAAGTGGGAAAAGGCACTTAACAAGGTATCGGACAGCATATTTTACTATTTGGCTAAATACAAACAATGGGCATTGAGCTTTACCATAACGAATAATAAAAGCCACAATGTGAAACAGAGATTATCTCAGTAGGATTTAGCACAGTAGCACCTCGGATTATTCATATTCAAATTTAAATCACTATTCGGCCGAATACGAATTATTTATTTGGGGCCAAATCAAATCGAATACAAATATCCTGCACAGCCGTAGTATAGAATCTAAACATCATGCAGCCACTGCTGCGGCCAGGATGCCCATCCCACACCGCAGAAATGAAAAAGAAAAATGACTTTCAAAAACAGATCAGCCCGAGAAGAGTTAAGAATGAGATTTCTAAATAAACTGTGGCCCTGGCCCAAGCCACTCATTTACATAAGCACCAGAGCAAGACCTATAATTGCACGGCAGGTCCTGGTTCCAAGCAACCTGCCCATTCAGGAACAGAAAACATCCTGAAATTACAGGATTTAAGTTTAGCAGGGTCAGCCTTAATATCAGTCACACACTTGCAAATTACAGGATACATAGTTTCCTGCTGAAACCTGCACCTGGCACTCAAGAGTGTGCTCAATTCTGCCACTGTGCTTATTCTATTGTCTGCTAAAACCCACTCACTGCACACACCACAAATAGTGTGTGCTGTGGTTTGCCCATGAAAATTCAGGGGTGGAGGAATTCAAACTGGGGGGGTGAGGGGGATTTCACAGTTTCATATTAGGACGTGAAATTAGATGCTGCAACCACACCTAGAGTATTGTGTGCAATTCTGTTCCCCCCCCCCCCCCCCCCAATTCTAAAAAAATATACAGTGGAACTAGAAAAGGAACAGGGGACAACAAACATGATAAAGGGGATGGAACTGTGGAGAAAGGCTAAAGTCAGGGCTCTTCATCTTGGAAAAAGAGATGGCTGAGGGAAGATATTAAAGGGGGTCTATAAAATCATGAATGGTGTGGAAGGGGTAAATAAAAATTGTTTTGTTTATTCTTTCAAAAAGTATAAAGACTGGAACAGCCCAAAATCATACCACATGAAATTATTACGTACCACACGTAAAACAAATTGCTGAAAATATTTTTCTCTCAATGCACAATTAAGCTCTGTAATTCACTGCCAAAGGATATGGTAAAAGCAGTTAGCATAGTGAAGTTTAAAAACAGATTTGACCAAATTTCTGGAGGAAAAGTGCATAAATTAATCAGATACACATGGGTAAAGCCACTGCTTATTCCTATGTCTAGGCAGCATGCAATCTATTTTTTTTTTAGGATCCCGCCAGGTACTTGAGACCTGGATTGGTCATTGTTTGGTACAGGATACTGGGCTTGATGGACCGTTGGCGATGGCATTTTTAATGTTCTTACGTTAAGAACACTCAATGAAACTGCATGGAAATACTTTTAAAACAATAGGAGAAAATATTTTTTTCACTCAAAGAATAGTTAAGCTCTGGAACTTGTTGCCGGAGGATGTGGTAATGGCGGTTAGAATATCTGGGTTTAAAAAAGGTTTGGACAAGTTCCTGGAGGAAAAGTCCATAGTCTGCTATTGAGATGAACATGGGGGAAGCCATTGCTTGCCCTGGGACTGGTAGAATAGAATGGTGCTACTAATTTGGTTTCGGCCAGGTACTTGTGACCTGGATTGGCCACTGTTAGACGCAGGATACTGGGTTAGATGGACCATTGGTCTGACCCAGTATGGCTATTCTTATATTCTTATGAAGTCCACGACTAACCTTAAAACATTTCTGTTTCAAGAAGCATTTAGTCCATCATAACTCTCTAAAGTACGGCTTGAGTACCTCTCTGAAATGCAAAAGAGTTCTCCCTTTTGTCTTGCCCCTCCCCCTTATTTCTCTTGAAAAATGGAGTTCTCCCCTCTCTTCCCTCATTCTCTATTTTTTTTTAATTTATAGAAGTCTTTATTGAGCATTAAGTATATAATACAGAACATTGTTAACACAGCTCAGAACATCATATTCCGAATGGGCCAAACACCAGTGTGAATAGTTTCAAGAGGTACTATTAAATGTCATTGGTCCCACCATAACCACAGTATATACTTCATGTTTTTATACAAATTTTTTATTACCCATCCATCCCTTCCCTCCTAAACTCCCCCCAACAAGACCCCCCTCCCCTCCCCCCCATTTCAGACCAAACATCAACTATCCCGAACTTGCATTCAGAAAAGGCAGCCACACTTTCTCCCATTTGGGCACCATTCTTCTTTTCACAGCCGTCAGTCTCTCCATCTCACATATATATCTGACTTTCGTGATCCAATCTGACAGCGAGGGGACCTTCGGGGCCTTCCAATGCCTTGCCAGGTTAGTCCGTGCTGCCTGCAGAGCTCCCCTCACCAGCAGCCATTGACTCAACCTTAATCCCGCAGGCCGCTTTCCTAGCACAAAGACCAGAGGATGCCACTGCACAGCCCTTCCTATCCATTTTTGGAGCCTAGCCTGAACCCCCCTCCAGTACGCTTGTGCCTTACGGCAGTCCCACCATATATGACCCATATTTCCCACTTCCCCACACTGCCTCCAACATGATTTCGTCACTGATGTGTACATGTGGTGCAGCCTTACTGGCGTGAGATACCACCTGTAGAAAACCCTGAATGTGTTCTTCTGTAAAGCCACCGATCTTACAGATTTCATTAAGCTACCTTCCAGTTGCGCCCAGGCCTCATCTGGCAAAGTGAAATTCAACTCCTGTTCCCACCTCCTCCTGTACGAAAGGGAAGGTTTGTGGCAATCTGACAAGTGGTTATACCTCATTCTCTATTTTGTCACATAATCATTCCTATCTTCTCTCTCTCTTAAAATATGTTATTGTAAGCTGCCTAGATGGCATAGCTGACTGGCAAATTAGAAAATTCAAATAAATACATGATGGAGACCCAATTGCTCCCTGCTCCCTGCCTTATTCTCCTGTCACCTGCTGAAGCTGCTCTCTTGATCTCTCCAGAATAGCTCTCCAGGCCCTCTCCTTAGAACTAATACCCCCTCTCCCAAGAACTATTTTCCTATTTCTCTCCCTCATCTCTGGTGCTACTCCCCCCCTCCCTCCTTCAGCCTTACCAAGGCATACACATGCCAGCCATGTCAAGGGGTCAGTAGAAGCAACAAAGAATGCAGGGTGAAAGACAGAAAAATCTTGGATATCCTGGTTTGGGGAGGAAAGGCAGGATACAGGAGTCATTTAAATACCCCCAAGCTATAAAATACACAGGAAGTGGGTCATTTTCAACGGAAAGGAAGCTCCTGAATAAGAAGAAAGGGTGAATATACGGTAGAGTGAGGCATAATTTAAGAAAATACTTCTTTAGGGAAAGAGTGATAGATGCATGGAACAGCCTTCCAGTGTAGGTGGTGGCGACAAGAATTGTATCTGATTTCAAGAAAGCATGGGACAAGCACAGAGGATTTCCGAGAGGAAGTGACTGTAGCGATGAGCAGTGATGTTGATAGGCAATCCATTTGGTCTTTTTCTGTTATCATGTTCTTTGCTTCTGTACTGGCAAAGAAAAACGCAGGGGGCACCTCTCTTAATGTGGCTTTTGAGATTTCTTTTTCTTATTTAAACATACTTATTAACCACTTCCCTCAATCAATATTAGACTGCGCAGAAGCAGGGTACAAAACCAAACCAGCAAGAAAAATGAATAAGCATCAAACCCAAACAGCATCAACAGGACATAACATTTTAAAAAAAAGAACATCCATCAGTACAAGCAGGGACATCCACCAATGTTTATGTTTATCCACCCCACCCCCCCCCAAACACACACACATACTTTCCATGACCATTGAACACCATTTCTCCCTCCCCCCCCACCAAAAAAAAACAACAAGCTTCTCTATCAGAAAATCACGTCCTGACAATTTCCAGCATCTACGACAAAGCTAACCCCTTATATCTCTGGAAATAGATTTCATCACTGCAAATAGTGTAAATCCAGTTCAATAGTCAGAAAAAGACTTACCCTGTAGCACTGGCCCTCATTTGAGCCAAAAATATTCTGATTTCTATAGCACCTCCCCTTTATACAACATCATTACTGCTTTCCTATCAGCACAGTTTATACAGAGAAAATCATTCTACAGTGTTAAGCGACTATTAAACAACTTAAAACCAGTTAAGACACAGCAACGTTCAAGCGTCCATAAGAGTCAACTTTTCAAAACGATTGGGCTGCTGAATTTAACAACAATTATTCCTACCTTGTTACAGTGTAAGAGTTTGTTCTATACTGAGTGCTGGCATCTATGCACAGGTCACTTTGCACAAGAACTGCACGAGTAGACTGGGCACTCTAAACGCCAAAGAATGAGTCTGAATGCAACATATTCTCACAGCGTTGCAAAGGCTACGGAATAAGGACTCGCTCATTCAAATTATTACTTTAAAAGGAGTGAAGCCTGTGAAAACTGGGATTACTTTAATCAGTGGGATTTGAATTAGAGACTTAAGAATATGTATTGTTAAATAACTTCTGGTTTTTAAAAGAGAAAGAATGTAAGCAGATGTATTATTTCTAACTAATATTGGACAACACCGTATTGGCCTTGAAGAAGCCAACCAGATGATCAATGTGGAATAATGAATTAGACAAGTAATATCTGGGGATAATCAGGTTAATACCACAGGTTTTTTTTTTGTTTACTGTTTAATTGATCTCCTTATCTTGTTTCACTCTCCCTATTTAGTGGTCTAAGGAAGAGAATAGAATTACCTGACTGAAATAATTCCTACATATTACTGTCTCTGTATTTCCAGCAAGTTGTTTTATCACTTGTAAAAATTTAAATGGTTATAAATAAAAAAATTTTTTTTAAAAGACTCGCGCATTGCTCCCTGCTTCCTTTTGCTGGAAGATCTCCACAGGCAAAATCAGAGGCAGACTGGAAACCCATATACTAAGCTGGATGTGCTATTTGCATTTCTCTCTTCTGAGTTGTTGACATTAGGCTCCTGGCCAAAAGCAACAGGTCTCAGTCTCACATGAGCTTCATGGTCAGAATGGAAACACAACAGGCCCATTTTCCAATTGGTCTCATCTTGGTGTTAAAAAATTTTTAATTTTAAACACCACCACCAACCACCGAGATGCACATGGTTTGTGATACAGCGTTACAAGGGGGTCTATATTATTGTCTCATTCCGGAGCAAACAGAATATTTCTGGCACCTGCTCCCAAAAACAGATGTCAACCAAACAGGAACAGTAGGATCTATTAGATTGTAAGCTCTTTGAGCAGAGACTGTCTTTCTTCTATGTTTGTGCAGCGCTGCGTACGCCTTGTAGCGCTATAGAAATGCTAAATAG
Source organism: Microcaecilia unicolor (assembly GCF_901765095.1). NCBI lineage: Eukaryota > Metazoa > Chordata > Amphibia > Gymnophiona > Siphonopidae > Microcaecilia > Microcaecilia unicolor. The sequence continues at coordinate 155,778,883 of NC_044034.1, read as the reverse complement.
TAGTAGTAGGTACAATCAGAGATTCTGATCCAAAAGGATTCAACTATGAGCTTTTGGAGGGAAGTATAAAATCCGAGAACTGGGGAAGAACCATGTCTTCCCTCCCCAAGAGGGGGTCCTGATCAGAAACTTTCATCTTCTAAAGGAAGCCAAGCTAAGAAGGATGTAGAGGAGCAGTAAGTGGGGAATCTGGTCCAGGGGTCCACCAGAGCCTTAGCTACCTGTTCAAGTGACTATAGAAGGAGTAGGAGAAATAATAATGCAGGCGTTGCCAGTCAGTTGTCCCCTGGAGCCTCAAAGAGAAGACCGAAATGTTCCCACTCTGCAGTAAAATTATTCAGAAAGGTCAGTCTGATCCACAGTTGTCCCTCTGAGGCATCAAGTGCCTTAAGGCTGAAGGTCTGGTGACAAGGAGACTGGATCCTGAACCTTTGTCAGAGAAGAGCAAAGGTTGAACCTGCTGACATCTGTAAGTCCCAAATGGGAAAGGGATTGAAGCAGTGAATTGGTGAGTGCCAATTTATCATCAGTGTCAAGGGATTTTTCACCCACCAAGGAGTTCCTACACCTGTTCACAATGCAAGCTTCCAGCACTCAGAGAACGCATATCATCTGAAGGAGAATTAACTACAACCACTACTGGGATAAGTGTATAGTAACCCTGTCACTACCCCATAAGAGAGATGACAATGGCTCAGTAATTTATCTAATGTACCTATATCATCTAAACATAGGTTGACCAACCTTGGACCTCAAGGGCTGCAATCCAGTCGGGTTTTCAGGATTTTCCCCAATTAATATGCATAAGATCTATTTGCATGCACTCTCTCCTTTGTAGGCAAATCTCACGCGTATTCATTTGGGAAATTGAAAATCCAACTTGCTAGGGGTCGAGGTTGGACACCCCTGATCTAAACTGAGAAGAAACGGAACACAGAATATTTCAGAGACTTGGAACTGACTTATTAAGAAGTAAAGGGGAGGGGGGGATTATCACCTACCACCTATTAAATATATGAAAGAAGCTGGAGTTGGAAGGGCGTGAAGTTCCTCCATGGAGCGCTTTTAATGTTTCTTTGATGAAATGTTGCAACCTATTTACCTTAATCCTATGGACAATTTGCCTTTTCTTTTCATCATTCTTATACTGCATGTACTTGTTAAATACTAGATTTCCCATTAAAGGATTTTTTTTTTAAATAAATCTTGAAGCTACTTTGGTCTTTAATACTCTTTTGCTTCTTGCTATTTTTCTGGGCCAACTCTCTTTGCTGTTACTATAGTAAGCCCACTAACTAGAAATCTTTACCGTCTGCATGCCACAAGTTAAAGTTAAGAGGAAGGAGATGTATATTTGCCTATTAGATATGCAAAATGATTATATACTGCCTCAGGGGTGACCTTTTGGTCCTAACCAAGTACAGATCCACTACAAAAATTATTAGGCTCACTGGCATGATGAGCAGGGCTATCCCAAAGGGTGGGTAAGCAGAACAACTTATCCCCCACTCTTTGGAATGCACTCCCTGAAAAGCTTTATTTAACACAAGACTATCTCTACTTCAGGAAGCAGGTGAAACCTTTGGCTCTTCTCCCAGGCCCTTACTGAATGAAGTAACCAACTTGCTAGTCGGGTATACACAAGGTGTGACACTGGCTGCAGATACTGTAGCAGCACATGTTTATCCACTCCTACCCTAGCTAAGATAATATTCAAGAACCTTTGTGACCTCATGTGCAACCTCCTTTAAATTAGTTCCTTTATTTTCTTACTCCTCTTACTCTGTTTTATCTATATGTTCCACCTTTGTTTATACCCTATGCTGTCTAGTAAAGTGTTTTGTGAATTGTGATGACATTGTAATGTAGTATACTATGTCATATTTTGTATTATTTGAATATTTTTATTGTTGTAATTGTCTATTGCTGATGTTTGCCTTATTCTTGTTGTACACTGAATTGAGTGAATTCCTTCAAAAAGGTGGTAAATAAAAATCCTAATAAATAAACAAACAAACCAACCTCCATAAGTACCAAGCCTGAGGAGGTTGGGGGACATCGCACTATGAGTCATGAAGCTCAAAAAAGAATGAACCTACGATGTTTTGTCCAAAGACTGCCCCAGCGGCAAGGTCAAGGATGGAAAAGGGTCATCCTTAATGTGCAGTAAACAGTCTTGTGTTGGCTGAGGTCTGTACAATTTATCTTTATTTAAAACATGTGAAGTCTCATCCCATGTATCTAAGAACATAAGAATAGCCATACAGGGTCAGACCAATGGTCCACCTAGCCCAGTATCCTAACAGTGGCCAATCCAGGTCACAAATGAATTCAGCAAAGTTAATTCTTCACTGGAAAGAGTCCAGGAACAGCTAGTTAGCTTGAAGAGAGCTGATGGAAACAAATGTGAAGACTGGAAGCACAAGAACAGAAAGCTCATAATTTCATATAAGAGCCACCTGCTCCCTCTGGACAGTTTCAAAGGTCTGTGTCTTCTTCTGTAAACACTAATCCACTGTGTGCTGTCATACCAAATGCATCTAACCATCAAACCAACAGAACACCTTATGCTGCATCTGGTACTGATGCAAAGAAACAGAGAGGAGATTGTTTTCTTAAAAAAAAAATAATAATTTCAGTAGATGAAATCAATCTCCAGAATATCAGAAGTGAATGTGGTGTTATCTGTGCTCTGGTTGATATCAGATATTCATATAGCCACTTTTTAACGTCCCCAGGCATGGAGGACAAAAGGTTAATGGATTCCAGAGTATTCCTTCCTGAATATTTTTCTACTAAAGCACTAGAGGAAGCTTTGCCAGATAACCTGAGAAACCACAGCCACTGCTCCTTGCTACTTGAGCTGAAAAGCAAGCGCATTCTATGAAAAGGCTTTCTGTGGAAATTCCAGTCATTACCATGTTAATGTAAATGGAGAGCTCTGGGCAACAGCTACTTCCTCCAGTGAGTCCACATTAATTCCGCCATTAAGGCTGTGTAATTGGAGTGTCTTCGTCCATTATGAGACATCTGTCCACTTTCCATCTCCAATCTTCCTTAGACCTCCCCCTTCCCCACATCTAGCATTAATCTACTTCCAGACAAGAATTTTTTTTCTCTATTTCTGTTTAAAATAGATGTGATCTTTTTGTATAGAAGGATGGGCAGGCACTTGAAAGAAATTAAAGCGAATGCTACATACCTGTAGAAGGTATTCTCCGAGGACAGCAGGCTGATTGTTCTCACTGATGGGTGACGTCCACGGCAGCCCCTCCAATCGGAAACTTCACTAGCAAAGTCCTTTGCTAGCCCTCGCGCGCCCGCGCGCACCGCGCATGCGCGGCCGTCTTCCCGCCCGAAACCGGCTCGAGCCGGCCAGTCCAGTATGTAGCAAGACAATACACTTCAAGGGAAGACACAACTCCAAAGGGGAGGCGGGCGGGTTTGTGAGAACAATCAGCCTGCTGTCCTCGGAGAATACCTTCTACAGGTATGTAGCATTCGCTTTCTCCGAGGACAAGCAGGCTGCTTGTTCTCACTGATGGGGTATCCCTAGCCCCCAGGCTCACTCAAAACAACAACATTGGTCAATTGGGCCTCGCAACGGCGAGGACATAACTGAGATTGACCTAAAAAATTTACCAACTAACTGAGAGTGTAGCCTGGAACAGAACAAACAGGGCCCTCGGGGGGTGGAGTTGGATCCTAAAGCCCAAACAGGTTCTGAAGAACTGACTGCCCGAACCGACTGTCACGTCGGGTATCCTGCTGCAGGCAGTAATGAGATGTGAATGTGTGGACAGATGACCACGTCGCAGCTTTGCAAATTTCCTCCATGGTGGCTGACTTCAAGTGGGCTACCGACGCTGCCATGGCTCTAACATTATGAGCCGTGACATGACCCTCAAGAGCCAGCCCAGCCTGGGCGTAAGTGAAGGAAATGCAATCTGCTAGCCAATTGGATATGGTGCGTTTCCCTACAGCCACTCCCCTCTTGTTGGGATCAAAAGAAACAAACAATTGGGCGGACTGTCTGTGGGGCTGTGTCCGCTCCAGATAGAAGGCCAATGCTCTCTTGCAGTCCAATGTGTGCAGCTGACGTTCAGCAGGGCAGGAATGAGGACGGGGAAAGAATGTTGGCAAGACAATTGACTGGTTCAGATGGAACTCCGACACAACCTTTGGCAGAAACTTAGGGTGAGTGCGGAGGACTACTCTGTTGTGATGAAATTTGGTGTAAGGGGCCTGGGCTACCAGGGCCTGAAGCTCACTGACTCTACGAGCCGAGGTAACTGCCACCAAGAAAATGACCTTCCAGGTCAAGTACTTCGGATGGCAGGAATTCAGTGGCTCGAAAGGAGGTTTCATCAGCTGGGTGAGAACGACATTGAGATCCCATGACACTGTAGGAGGCTTGACAGGGGGCTTTGACAAAAGCAAACCTCTCATGAAGCGAACAACTAAAGGCTGTCCTGAGATCGGCTTACCTTCCACTTGGTAATGGTATGCACTGATTGCACTAAGGTGAACCCTTACGGAGTTGGTCTTCAGACCAGACTCAGACAAGTGAAGAAGGTATTCAAGCAGGGTCTGTGTAGGACAAGAGCGAGGATCTAGGGCCTTGCTGTCACACCAGACGGCAAACCTCCTCCAATGAAAGAAGTAACTTCTCTTAGTGGAGTCTTTCCTGGAAGCAAGCAAGATGCGGGAGACACCCTCTGGCAGACCCAAAGAGGCAAAGTCTACGCCCTCAACATCCAGGCCGTGAGAGCCAGGGACTGGAGGTTGGGATGCAGAAGAGCCCCTTCGTCCTGCGTGATGAGGGTCGGAAAACACTCCAATCTCCACGGTTCTTCGGAGGATAACTCCAGAAGAAGAGGGAACCAGATCTGACGCGGCCAAAAGGGAGCAATCAGAATCATGGTGCCTCGGTCTTGCTTGAGTTTCAACAAAGTCTTCCCCACCAGAGGAATGGGAGGATAAGCATACAGCAGACCTGCCCCCCAATCCAGGAGGAAGGCATCCGACGCCAGTCTGCCGTGGGCCTGAAGCCTGGAACAGAACTGAGGGACCTTGTGGTTCACTTGAGATGCGAAGAGATCCACCAGGGGGGTGCCCCACGCCTGGAAGATCTGTCGCACCACACGGGAATTGAGCGACCACTCGTGAGGTTGCATAATCCTGCTCAACCTGTCGGCCAGACTGTTGTTTACGCCTGCCAGATATGTGGCTTGGAGCACCATGCCTTGACGGCGAGCCCAGAGCCACATGCTGACGGCTTCCTGACACAGGGGGCGAGATCCGGTGCCCCCCTGCTTGTTGACATAGTACATGGCAACCTGATTGTCTGTCTGAATTTGGATAATTTGGTGGGACAGCCGATCTCTGAAAGCCTTCAGAGCGTTCCAGATCGCTCGCAACTCCAGAAGATTGATCTGTAGATCGCTTTCTTGGAGGGACCACCTTCCTTGGGTGTGAAGCCCATCGACATGAGCTCCCCATCCCAGGAGAGACGCATCCGTGGTCAGCACTTTTTGAGGCTGAGGAATTTGGAAGGGACGTCCCAGAGTCAAATTGGAGCAAATCGTCCACCAATACAGGGATTCGAGAAAACTCGTGGACAGGTGGATCACGTCCTCTAGACCCCCGGCGGCCTGATACCACTGGGAGGCTAGGGTCCATTGAGCAGATCTCATGTGAAGGCGGGCCATGGGAGTCACATGAACTGTGGAAGCCATGTGGCCCAGCAATCTCAACATCTGCCGAGCTGTGATCTGCTGGGACGCTCGCACCCGCGAGACGAGGGACAACAAGTTGTTGGCCCTCGCCTCTGGGAGATAGGCGCGAGCCGTCCGAGAATCCAGCAGGGCTCCGATGAATTCGAGTTTCTGCACTGGGAGAAGATGGGACTTTGGGTAATTTATCACAAACCCCAGTAGCTCCAGGAGGCGAATAGTCATCTGCATGGACTGCAGGGCTCCTGCCTCGGATGTGTTCTTCACCAGCCAATCGTCGAGATATGGGAACACGTGCACCCCCAGCCTGCGAAGCGCCGCTGCTACCACAGCTAGGCACTTTGTGAACACCCTGGGCGCAGAGGCGAGCCCAAAGGGTAGCACACAGTACTGGAAGTGGCGTGTGCCCAGCTGAAATCGCAGATACTGTCTGTGAGCTGGCAGTATCGGGATGTGTGTGTAGGCATCCTTCAAGTCCAGAGAGCATAGCCAATCGTTTTGCTGAATCATGGGGAGAAGGGTGCCCAGGGAAAGCATCCTGAACTTTTCTTTTACGAGATATTTGTTCAGGGCCCTTAGGTCTAGGATGGGACGCATCCCCCCTGTTTTCTTTCCACAAGGAAGTACCTGGAATAGAACCCCAGCCCTTCTTGCCCGGATGGCACGGGCTCGACCGCATTGGCGCTGAGAAGGGCGGAGAGTTCCTCTGCAAGTACCTGCTTGTGCTGGAAGCTGTAGGATTGAGCTCCCGGTGGACAATTTGGAGGTTGTGAGGCCAAATTGAGGGTGTATCCTTGCCGGACTATTTGGAGAACCCACTGATCGGAGGTTATGAGAGGCCACCTTTGGTGAAAAGCTTTCAACCTCCCTCCGACAGGCAGGTCGCCCGGCACTGACACTTGGATGTCGGCTATGCTCTGCTGGAGCCAGTCAAAAGCTCGCCCCTTGCTTTGCTGGGGAGCCGCGGGGCCTTGCTGATTCGCACGCTGCTGACGAGAGCGAGCGCGCTGGGGCTTAGCCTGGGCCGCAGGCTGTCGGGAAGGAGGATTGTACCTACGCTTGCCAGAAGTATAGGGAACAGTCTTCCTTCCCCCGAAAAATCGTCTACCTGTAGAGGTAGAAGCTGAAGGCTGCCGGCGGGCGAACTTGTCGAATGCGGTGTCCCGCTGGTGGAGAGACTCTACCACCTGCTCGACTTTTTCGCCAAAAATGTTATCCGCACGGCAAGGCGAGTCCGCAATCCGCTGCTGGATTCTATTCTCCAGGTCGGCGGCACGCAGCCATGAGAGCCTGCGCATCACCACACCTTGAGCAGCGGCCCTGGACGCAACATCAAAAGTGTCATAAACTCCTCTGGCCAGGAATTTTCTGCACGCCTTCAGCTGCCTGACCACCTCCTGAAAAGGCTTGGCTTGCTCAGGGGGAAGAGCATCAACCAAGCCCGCCAACTGCCGCACATTATTCCGCATGTGTATGCTCGTGTAGAGCTGGTAAGACTGGATCTTGGACACGAGCATAGAGGAATGGTAGGCCTTCCTCCCAAAGGAGTCTAAGGTTCTAGCGTCCTTGCCCGGGGGCGCCGAAGCATGTTCCCTAGAACTCTTAGCCTTCTTTAGGGCCAAATCCACAACTCCAGAGTCATGAGGCAACTGAGTGCGCATCAGCTCTGGGTCCCCATGGATCCGGTACTGGGACTCGATCTTCTTGGGAATGTGGGGATTAGTTAATGGCTTGGTCCAGTTCGCAAGCAATGTCTTCTTCAGGACATGGTGCAAGGGAACAGTGGACGCTTCCTTAGGTGGAGAAGGATAGTCCAGGAGCTCAAACATTTCAGCCCTGGGCTCGTCCTCCACAACCACCGGGAAGGGGATGGCCGTAGACATCTCCCGGACAAAGGAGGCAAAAGACAGACTCTCGGGAGGAGAAAGCTGTCTCTCAGGAGAGGGAGTGGGATCAGACGGAAGACCCTCAGACTCCTCGTCAGAGAAATATCTGGGATCTTCCTCTTCCTCCCACGAGGCCTCACCCTCGGTGTCAGACATAAGTTCACGGACCTGTGTCTGCAACCTCGCCCTGCTCGACTCCGTGGAACCCCGTCCACGATGGGGGCGTCGAGAGGTAGACTCCCTCGCCCGCATCGGCGAAGCTCCCTCCGCCGACGTAGTCGGGGAGCCTTCCTGGGAGGTGGCCGCGGTCGGTACCGCACGCGGTACCGACGTCGGGGACCTCAACCTGGGCGATGGGCCAGCCGGCGCCACGCTCGACGGTACCGGTGGCGCAAGCACCGCCGGTACCGGAGGGGTAGGGCGCAACAGCTCTCCCAGAATCTCTGGGAGAACGGCCCGGAGGCTCTCGTTTAGAGCGGCTGCAGAGAAAGGCTGAGAGGTCGATGCAGGCGTCGACGTCAGTACCTGTTCCGGGCGTGGAGGCTGTTCCGGGCTGTCCAGAGCGGAGCGCATCGACACCTCCTGAACAGAGGGTGAGCGGTCCTCTCGGTGCCGATGCCTGCTGGGTGCCGAATCCCTCGGCGACCCAGAGCTCTCGGTGCCGACACGGGGAGGAGACCGGTGTCGATGCTTCTTCGATTTCTTCCGAAGCATGTCACCGGAGCTCCCCGGCACCGACGAGGAGGACGTCGAATCCATCCGTCGCTTCCTCGGGGCCGAGACTGAAGAAGGTCGATCTCGGGGGGGCTGTACCGCAGGAGCCCTCAGGGTAGGCGGAGACCCACCCGAGGGCTCACCGCCACCAGCAGGGGAATGGACAGCCCTCACCTGCACTCCACCCGATGCACCACCGTCCGACGACATCAGCAGACGAGGTCCTGGTACCACCGACGTCGATGCAGCTATCCGATGTCTCGGCGCCGATGCAGAGGCCCGATGCCTCGATGCACTCGATGCAGGGGCGGCCGAGGAAGATGGTCTGGACGCTGACGACGTCGATGCACTCGAAGATCCCGGTGCCGATGCCGACGAAGAGCCCGAGAACAACACGTTCCACTGGGCTAGTCTCGCTACCTGAGTCCGCCTTTGAAGCAGGGAACACAGACTGCAGTTCTGAGGGCGGTGCTCGGCCCCCAGACACTGAAGACACGACGAGTGTCGATCAGTGAGCGAGATAACCCGGGCGCACTGGGTGCACTTCTTGAAGCCGCTGGAAGGCTTCGATGTCATGGGCGGAAAAATCACGCCGGCGAAATCAAAAGCCGAAATGGCGAAATTTGAAGCACCAAATTTAGAGGGAGAAAAAATCTCGACCGAGGCCGAAAAGAGGCCTACCCCGACGACGAAAGAAAACTTACCGGGGCAAAAAAGCTGGAAGTACGGGGAGGATTTACACGAAACCCGGCGGGGGGTTTCCGGAGCACTTCCCGACTAGGACAAAGCTTTCCCGAAGGAAAAAAACACGTTCAAAACAAATTGGACGCGCGAGGTCGACTTTCCGGGGCTCGACACGGCGAAAACACGACCGTACCGAGTGCGGACAAAAGAAGACTGGCCGGCTCGAGCCGGTTTCGGGCGGGAAGACGGCCGCGCATGCGCGGTGCGCGCGGGCGCGCGAGGGCTAGCAAAGGACTTTGCTAGTGAAGTTTCCGATTGGAGGGGCTGCCGTGGACGTCACCCATCAGTGAGAACAAGCAGCCTGCTTGTCCTCGGAGAATGAATATTAAACAAATGGGGAAAGCATGCAGAGCATGTCTCCCTTATGTGCCAATTTTTTTTTCCAACATACTGTTGGGTTGGAAAGAATTTTATAAAAAGGGGGGTGGGAGGTGATGAGGTGAAGGAAGAACTCTATAAGTCACTGTTTGGTCTAACTACATAGGGGTCCATACTGCCATTGCACCATCACCACAGATACAAAGTGGGATTTCAAAGCCTTTAGTGGCAAATGTATTTTTTCATTCTTTTCTTAATAGCATCCAACAAGAGAGGTATCTGCACCCAGCTGAGCTGCTTTTTCAGACCATTTAAAAGTTGTTCTTGGGTGTTTCCAGACTGTAGGAAAGCCCTTAGTAAATCTGGATGTATGCAAATTTTGCATCCCCTTCCTTCTTTGCAATCTCTTCATAAAGTCTTGTCCTCTGCATCTTAGCACGTTTTCCACTTCCATTTTGTTGTAGCTAGGATCCATTAAAGCACTTTACAAGCCTATGAGCTTCACTGATCTTCCTGTAATCTGTCACTGTTAGAATTAAGAATGAGGCCTGCATCTGAAATACAACTTTGATACACTAAAGATGAGGTGGGACACTGAATTAAACAGTTAATTAGATGAAACTAGCTGAAAGAAAATCTTCACATTCTGGTGTGACCATGCCAGGAAATAGAGATTTGTGATAAACTGAATATGTTTGCCTGGTTTGTAATGCAGATTGAGAAGAGTTAGATACCAGATGCGAACCCATTGAGGCCACATTTTAGCATCTGCCTGTATCCGCATGAATTAATATCTAGAGTTCTTGAGAATAAGAAGAAATCTCAATTACAGAACAATCGTGTGTATAGTCTTAACTCCTTTGGTGAATCAACACCATTAATTGGGTACAGAGGACTATACAAGTCCCAATCCAAACGACATCATACAGCTATAACCCACATAGTCCTCTGTAACCGATTAACGGTGTTGATTCACCAAAGGAGTTATGACAACTATACACCCAACTGTTCAGATGTAGGTGTATGCCTAAATATGGCAAAGGGCACAGCGAAGATGACACAAGGAAGTAGTCTCTAGACGAAGTTGACAAATCCAATTTTATTGTGTAGTGCAAAATACACATCGTCCAGATCAATAAGGGAACTGAAAAAGACACAAGGAGACGTCATTTAACTGCCGAATTCACTCAACCATAATTTTTAAGCACTGGCTGCACTGGTTTTCAAGAGAAGACTACTTCTTGATGCTGATAGTGTTTAGCTTTGCGTCCAGAGCATTGACTGTAAGGACTCCTGAGGCAGGCCTGTGGGACAAAACACAGCCGTGTCGAGTCTTTTTTAGTTCCCTTATTGATCTGGAATTGACGTATCTTTTGCACTACACAATAAAATTGGATTTGTCAACATCGTCTAGAGACTACTTCCTTGTGTCATGTTTGCTGTGCCCTTTGTGATTTTGAGTCTGCAAAGACTGGTGTTCTTCTGTGTTTACATTGCCAAAATATGGCTGTATTGGGTTGTTTATTTAATAAGCTGACTGTTACCACACTGCTGTGTTTGCATCTGGAATCCAACTCTTCTCAACCTGTGGTCCTTTACTGGATCTTGCCTCTATTCCTAACTGATTAGACTGTATCACAGCCATTTTAGATTTAATAAAATGAATCATGCTTCTGCTTTCTGTGCTAGAGGGGTTGGGATGCAATTATTCTATATGCACATATGCCTTGGTAAACACTCTACGGTCTGTTTTCCTCTTGGATTCTCATCATCCCATATTTAACTTTATATTTAAGACTTCTTCTGTCTCTTATCACCAAGTTTTATAACATCCATAGAGCTGCACAAAAGTAGAAAGGCAGTTGTTGAAAAACACTTGGTCTCCCCCTTCTCACTGGTACTGAAGTCAACCAAATTTCAGTTTTGTTTTGGCACCAAAACCGGCCTGAAATTTGGGTTCAATTTCAGCTGAAACCAAAACCGCCCCCCTCCCCAGCAGAAGTTAGGTCCCCCAGAAGAAGCCCCCTTCTGGATCTGGATCCGCTTGCTCCTGAGTCCACCCCTCCATTGGTAGCCCCCTCCTGGAATACCTTTTCAGTAGTAGGCGCAGAGATGTCTCAAATCGCTAACTGCGCATGGCCGGCACCAGGTGAAAATGGCTTCTGGGACTTCCCCTAGCAATCTCGTGAGACTGCCACAGGAGGTCCTGGCAGCAGTCTTGCCCGTGCCGGTTCCAAAGACAAGATAACTGCCAGGACCTCCCGTCTAAACAAGTGGGAATGCTCCTGCGCCCACAATCCACAAACGAGAGCACTGCTGCTGGTGGGGGTCCAGGTCTGGGAGGGAAGTAGGTCATGGAAGGAAGTGAGGCCGGGTGGGGGGCGGGTTGGTCAGGAGGGCAGTTTCATTTTGGCTTCGAATTCTGCTGAAATCAAGTGAACATAGAAAAATGTAGGCAAAGACCATATAGTCTATCCAGTCTGCCCATCCATGCCATCTACTCTCCCTATCACTCCATTAGAGATCCTATGTACGTGTCCCAAGGTCTCCTGAATTCAGATACTGTTTTCATCTCCACCACTTCCAGCGGGACTCCGTTCCATGAATTCAACACCCTTTCCATGTCGAACTATTTCTTCCAGTTACTTCTGAGTCTGTCTCCTTTCACCTTCATCCTATGCCCCCTCATTCTAGAGCTTCATTTCAATTGAAAGAGACTCGCCTCCTATGCTTTTATGCCACATAATTATTTAAATGTCTCTATCATATCTCCCCTCTCCCGCCTTTCTTCCAAACACAATGATTGAAATTTGGGAATGATATGGATGATCTTGCTAACATATTCTAGAGACAGCCATCTCCTATAGTGAAGAATGGGTATATTATAGGGTTTTATTTAGATCCTCTATCACAATGTATGTGGGATTTTAGAGATTTGGATATAAGTTAATAAAGATTTTGGATGTATTTAATTAATGTTATCATAGTTACTAAATTTAACTTTATGACAACATATGTAACTATATTGGACTTCTGATACCCTATTATATTGTATTTTGTAATTAAAATATATATAATGAGATCTTTAAGTCTATCTCCATATGCTTTATGACAAAAACCACTGACCATTGTAGTAGCTCCCCTCTGGACCGACTCCATCATGTTTATATCTTTTTGAAGGTCCAGTCTCCAGAATTGTACACAATATTCTAAATGAGGTTTCACCAGAGTCTTATACAAGTGCATCATCACCTCCTTTTTCCCACTGACCATTCCTCTCCCTATGCGCCCAGGCATCCTTCTAACTTTTGGCATCACCCTTTCTACCCGTTTGGCCACCTTAAGATCATTACATACGATCACACCCAAGTCCCGCTCCTCTTTCGTGCACAGAATTCTTCACCCCCCCTAAACTATACCGTTCCCTTGGGCTTTTGCAGCCCAAATGCATGACCCTGCACTTTTTAACATTAAGTCTTAGCTGCCAAATTGCAGACCATTCCTCTAGCTTCGTTAAGTCATTCTTCATGTTAACCACACCATTAGGGGTGTCTACCCTATTGCAGATTTTGGTTATCATCCGCAAAGAGGAAAACCTTACCAGATAGCCCTTTAGCAATATCACTTATAAAAATGTTTAAAAGACCAGGCCCAAAAACCAAACCTTGTGGCACACCACTGGTAACCACTTTTTCCTCAGAATGAGCTCCATTTCCCACTACCTTCTGTCGCCTTCCACTGAATCAGTTCCTAACCCAGTCAGTCACTTTAGGGCCTAAACCAAGAGCACTCAGTTTATTTATGTGTGGAAACTCATCAAAGGTTTTGCTAAAATCAGAATAAAACACATCTAGCGCTCTCCCTCGATCCAACTACCTAGTCACCCAGTCAAAGAAATCAATCAGATTTGTCTGAAAAGACCTGCCTCTAGTGAAACCATATTGCCTCAGGTCCTGTAATCCACTGGATTCTAAAAACTTTACACTACTCTGTTGTAAAACCATTTCCATTAATCTACTTACCACACAAGTCAGATTTACCAGCCTGTAGTTCCACCCTCTTCCTTTCTTCCACTTTTGTGGAGAGGAACTACATCTGCTCTATTTCAATCCTCAGGGACCATTCCCGACTCTTGAGAAGCATTAAAAATATCAGCCAGCAAAACGTCCCTAAGTTCCTTCAGTACTCTCAGATGTATGCCATCCAGCCCCATCGCTTTGTCCACCTTTAGTTTAGCCAGCTCCTCATGAACACAGTCCTCTGAAAATCGTTCATGGACTACCATCCCTCCATTTCTATTTGTGCTTGTCTTCTGTGGTCCTGTTCCTAGCCCTTCAGCTATAAACAAAGAAGGTAAATATTTGTTAAGCAATTCTGACTTATCAGCTTCTAAATATTCCTCCCCTTCACCTTTTGAGTCTCACAATGCCACTTTTTCACTTCCTCCTATCACTAACCTATCTAAAACATGTCTTGCCCTCCCATTTTACCGTATTGGCTATTTTTTCTTCCATTTGCATCTTTGCTTTCCTGACTACTCTACCAGCTTCTCTTAGCTTTTCCAGATAATGTCACCTGTCTTCCTCTTTCTGCGATATCTGGTAGTTTATACAGGCTAACCTCTTTTTCCTTAACTTTTCAGCTACTACTCTTGAGCACCAAAGCATATTCCTTTTCCTCTTTTAATTACTTTTGTTACAAAAAGGTTTGTTGCCCTTACAATAGCTCCTTTCAGTTTTGCCCACTGCTTTTCAACTTCTTCCAGATGTCCCCATCCAGACAATTCCTTGAGGTAATCTCTCATCTGAACAAAGTTAGTTTTTTTTAAAGCCCTGATCCTTCACTGTTGAATGAACCATCTCCACATCTATTTTAATATTAAATCACACCATCTAGTGATCACTAAGGTTCCAATTAATAGTTTTGCAGAGCAAAGGTGAAAACACCTCATGGTTAAGTAGGCCAGATATAATTAATTAGGAAATTTAAAAAAAACTAGTCTAAATGTATCTGTGTTTTGAGGGCGGATAGAAACAGAGGTTTTTTTTTTAATGTACTGTTTTTTAAAAACAGCATTTGGCCTAAGGTCAATGTTTAAGACTGTTGTAATTACACGTTGTATGAGCAGACCGCTCATTAAAAACTGATGAAAGCACAACAAAAGAAAACAGATTGAGACATGCCATTTGACGTTAGCTTCACTTGCTAGTACGGATGGGCTGTTGTTTGTGAATGTCATCTGCGGGTTAACAGTGCATCCTCTCTGCACATACTGCATACACTTTACCCCCTTAGGGCGCATGTGCAAGCTATTTCACATTCAGAGCCTATCAGGAAAGAGTACACACTAAGGGGGAAATTCAATAAACAGTGTCTAAAGTTAGGTGCCAAGATGATCTAAGCTAAAGGTAGTATTCTGTAAAGGATGGTCTGTGAGGAACACCTTTATAGAACATTAGCTTAGTGCACATCTTGCGTCTAACTTTCGGCGCAAGCATTTATGCCTGCCAAATGCTGGTGTAAATGCTTGCACCAAACTGATAGCAGTTAGGCGCACAAATGCAGGTAGTATTCTATAACATCACACCTAAATTCCGGGAATTCCCCTAACCCGCCCATGTCCCTCCCATGGCCACAGCTCCTTTCAAGTTCCATGCTATGAAACTTAGACGAGCATTTTAAAGAACAGGGTGTATGTCACATACACGTGTAATTCCTAATTACTGCCAATTAAGTGCTTATCACCCAATTAGTTAATTAGTTTGCATGGAGATCTGCAATCCACACCCAAACTTGCTCGCCCAACTTTGGGTAACATACAGAATCCGGTGGTATGTTCATGTAGTTCATACTCTTAAGGAAGAGTGTGAACTATTAAGGACATTCATTGGAAAAGAAAAAAAAATTACAAATGAAATTGACATAAAAATGTTCTACGTGCCCATCCCTACTTGTTAGCTACTACTTTTTATACTACAGAAATTACAACAGACGGATTTGGAAACTGAAAACTATTTTGCAATAGTAGACTTCACTGCTATACAACCAACCTTGTGAGAAAAATTGCTTATATCTCCGATAGCTGGTATATCAAAAATATTAAAAAAGTGGAAGTCAGGGTTTCAAAGTGTAAAAGCCAGGAATGTATTGCAGCAACTAACATGTCTCTTCAAACCTCCAGCAGTCTGGAAATTCCAACAGGCTAATCAGTGGCAGAAAGCTAAGAAATACCGAATACGGATACCAACTTGCATAGAAAAGCACACAGGCACCTTACTTGCATCTATTTTATCCCTTCCATCTAATACATAGTAACATAGTGAATGATGGTAGATAAAGACCAAAATGGCTCACACAGTCTGCCTAGCTGAGATTTGCCCACTTTGAATACATGTACATATAAATTCCCATAAGAATTGAGACACAAAAATCTCCCCTCTCTCTTTTATCCCCACCCTTCAAATCCATCTCAAAATCTATCACAGTGCTGACCTCCACCATCTCCAGTGGTGAGCAATTTCAGGCCTTGCCAGCTTCAACTCTGACTCTTAGGAGACCATTCAAGATAACCCCATTACCCTGCGGAGACAATGAAGATTGAACTGAACTCACATCTGAGCTTCTAAGTCATGGCTGAGGCTGGGTTTGGGAATCTGTTTCTTTTTATGCAAAATACATCTCCTCCAGCCTTTCTTGTTTGTTTGTTTGTTTAACCTAAAGGACATACAAGTCCTCTTCCATGCTCTTGTGCTTCATTGATTATTTTATAGCAACACCCTGCTCCACAGTCTACCGATTGTTTCTTTAAAAAATTGTCTATAACTAATTTGAAATACATTTATCAAGTTATTTACCCACTTAAGTAAATTTTATAATGTGACTTCTCTGTTTGTTCACTACCACTGAAAATCAAATTCAAAATGGCAGGAGGTGGTCTATTAACGTTCTTATTTTGACTTTTCGAGCACTCTATTTTGTAACACTAAATTAGTACGTCACCAATCTCTTGGTACCATATTCTGTCCCCTCTGGACCTTGAGATCTGCTACACTCCAGCATTTAACTATTCCTCCACCATCAAAGGTTTGATTAGATTTGATTATGTTTTTATATCTTTCTCTATCAACCAATCACTGATCAGCTTTTATTTACTTTATTCCTGTCCTCTGAAATTTAATGTTGCAGAGGGCTATGCATCATTCTCCTCATTTCAAATCATCCTGAAGGCCTAGTTATACTGCTTGGTGTTTGTTACTTAAAGACTGTCCTGCATCTTGTACACATCCTCTCATATTAAGAGAGCATATTTTCTCAGCTCTTTGTACTTATCTGTAGTCCGGTTCTTTCAGCTCTTTCTACTTTTTCTCAAAATGTATGCCTCTAAGTTTTATTAGTTTGATGGTAAACTGCTGCTTTGTTTTATTATTGATCGTAAATTGCTGCTTGTTTTTATTATTTGATTGTAAACCACTCTGCTGTGCCAAATGAAAGGCGATATAGAACGTGATTATACTAAACTAAACTCTCTGGAAGCTATCCTTTTCTTCATAAAACAATTTTTAAAAACTCCACTAGCAAAGACTATAAAAAGTTACTTCAACGGGCTTTCAATCCTTCATAACCAGAGGGAAAAGGCTTCTAATTTATTCAGCTTGAGAAATTGGTCACAATAATCCATCCGTTAAAAGTGGCGTTCATTATGGGAAGACAGTAACAAGAAAATAACTCAGACCAATCCAGTTAAATGAAAGCCATATGCTTAATGAAAAACTGAAGCAATTATATAAACAGGAAAGTTCCATAGTAGGGAAAGTTATAAAAGTGCCCAAAGCTTCTCTTTGGAAATGTTTTATTGTGTTAAAATGTAGTGCATAGACACCTGAAAGGCTTAACAGAAGCCAGAGGTAGATTTTATTTATTTGTTACATTTGTATCCCACATTTTCCCACCTATTTACAGGCTCAATGTGGCTTACATAGTACCGTACGGGCGATCGCCAATACCGGTATGAGCAAATACAGAGCAGGGGCGTATCTGCATGGGACCACGGGGGGCCTGGGCCCCCCCTAGATTTGGCCCTGGACCCCCCTACCGCCAACACCTTCGACCGCCCTCCCTGCCGCCGCCAGCCGAACAAGTCCTGTTTTCCGGCGCGGATCTGCAAGGGCAGGCTTCGCTTCTGTGAGTCTGATGTCCTGCATGACGTCAGACTCACAGAAACAGAAGCCCGCCCTTGCAGATCAGCAACACGGCCACGCACTTGTTTCTGTGACGAAGTGACGTCCACACGGTCCTTCCCGCTGAAGTCTGGCCTGATTTAGTCCGGTCCAGGTCAACGGCCATCTGACTCCACAATTCTTCCCACTACTCACCACCTCGTTGTGCCTCACTGCTGCCCTGGATGGCTGCTCACCGTGACCCACCTCACAACTTCAGGTTCGCGAACTTTGCGCCAACCAGTTACCACTCACCAGAGGAGGAGGACTGGAGCACTGAAGAGCCCACCACCGACCAGAGCCACCATCCACTGCCTAGCCTGCCTATCACTGCAGCAGCAGCACCAGTAGTACTCCAGGCTCCACACTGCCCTGTCTGCTGTCCACTCCAGAGTCCAGACTGAGAATCCAGACTCTCCAGGTAAAAAAAAAACAAAAAAACCCAAAACAAAACAAAATACTTTGGGCACACTGGTGAAGTGATGCTGGGTTGGGCTGGTGTTGTGTGGGTTGTGGAACTATGGGAACTGCAGAGTGAACTCGATGCTGGGTGATGTGGGGTTAGTGTCCCCCCATTTTAACTCTGGCCCCCCTCAAAATGTCAGGTCTAGATACGCCCCTGATACAGAGTGATGTTGCAGTAGAGTACAGTTCATGTGTTACAGACACATTAGTGAATCGTAAGGGGAAGAGTTAAGTTATGTCTAGTACGAGCTTTGGTTTCATTGTGTTGCAGGGTTAAGGCATTTAAGTTGGGTCATTAGGGTATGCCTTTTTGAACAGGTTGGTTTTTAGTAGTTTCTGGAATTTTTGGTGGTTGTTTGTTGTTTTCACGGTGCTTGGTAATGCGTTCCATAGTTGTGTGCTTATATAGGAAAAGCTGAATGAATAGGTTGATTTGTATTTGAGTCCTTTGCAGCTTGGGTGATGGAGATTTAGGTATGTTCGTGTTGCTCTTGATGTGTTTCTGGTTGGAAGGTCTATGAAGTCTGTCATGTATCCCGGGGTATCACCGTAGATGATTTTATGAACCACTAGTAAAAAAGGCTAGTTTCTGGAACGAATGAAACGGGTGCTAGCAAGGTTTTCCTGGGAGTGTGTATATTTGAGAGAGAGAGCCAGAGTGAATGTGCGGGTGTGTGACAGTGTGTGTGTGAGAATGAGAGTGTGTGGCAGGGCCCCCTCCCCTGTTCCTAATGCCCCTCACCCCGTTCCCTCCCCTCCTTTTCCTCCTCCTTCCCACACTTTGGGTTCCTTAAGGCTTTCAAAAGTCTATGTACCCCCGTGGCCCTAACGCCCAGTATCCGGATACCCCACTGGTTTAATCCTCACCCCTCCCCCAAGATGTAACACTTTCACGTCCTTCATTTTTTTTTTAAGTGTCCTATCTACCCTGTGTCCAAATGCCCGGCATTCTGATTGTGTTCCTCTCGTAAATTTTCATTTCTTTCATTCATTCAGAACTTGCCCCCCCCCCCCCCCCCCGCCCCCGCCCTCGTTTCCTTCAGTCTTTTAAAACTCTCCTATCTACCCTGTGTCCTAATGGCCAGCATTCAGATTGTTTTCCTTTCCCAAATGTTCATGTCTTTCAGTCGTTCAGAACTCCCCCCCTCCCCCCATTTAACACTTTCAGTTCCTTCAGTCTTTTAAAACTCTCCTATCAACCCTGTGTCCTAATGGCCAGCACTCAGATTGTTTTGCTTTGCCAAATTGTCTGTCACTGACGTCAGTGCGTGCCTGCCTAGCAGACCACTTCCGGCAGGCACGGTCCTAGGCACATCCTGTTGGAGGTGAGAATTATTATATAGGATGGTGCAGATTTTGAATGCAATGCGTTCTTTGATTGGTAGCCAGTGTAGTTTTTCTCGTAGTGGCAAATATGAATACAACTGTATTCAAACAGTTTGATGAACTGCTTATCTAGGGCAGATATGTGCTCTCTGATCCATTCCGTATAAATAATTAAACTGTGGTTAAAAAACATTTGTTACCTGTAATACTAATCAAAGAAAAAAAAAATCAATTCAGGGTCAGCGGCAGTTTCCAGCATCTACTCCAACTGTGATCTGGGAAAGAAAGCAAACTTGAAGACATTCCAGATCGATGACCTGCCGAAAATTACTGCCGAGAGCCAAGTGTCCCATATAGGGCAAGACAGATTACGATGTGCTGGAGAGGGCTTTGGTGGCAAGTCCAGTAGTTGGAATGTGAGGACAATGCCGGACAGTCTTCTACGATCTGTATCCCATATATGGCAAGACAGATCAGGATGGGCTGGAGTTTGGGAAGTGCACAGCAGACTTTTTTATGGACTGAGCCCTGAAAAATGGCAAGGACAGATCAGGATAGAGTACGCACATTTTAAACCACATTCATATTGTATGCTATGAGTGCGGGTCGTCTATATCTCAGTGGGGGAGGGGAAGACATCGTAAAAGTGGAACTTAGCGAATAAAATGTTGTAGTACTACTACTGGTTCAATAACAATTTGATAATGAATGTGACTGTCGGGCAGACCAGAAGGACCGTGCAGGTCTTCATCTGCCGTCATTTACTAAGTTACCTACGTCTTTCAACTGTGTGACGGGGAGGCAAACTATGATGGTTCAGAATGGCTGCTGACAAATTTGATCAGGTATAAGGGGATTGAAGGTCACACCCAAAACTCCAGCATGAATGGGGCAGTAAATCCTGTTGGATAGGGTTAGCTTGATTTTATTCCAATGTTGGAAAAAAACTGATCAGATAAAATTGAATAATAATGTAATTGCCTCTCCATTACACTAGCAACATATCATTGGGCTGTCACAATGGCCAATTTCTGTAAAATGCAGCATGAATCAGGTTAGAGTCCCAAACCCAGTACTAACTCTACCCATCTGGGAATCTAGACCCAGGAGGGGATGGGCAAGGATTTTGAATTTAGGACTTCCTCCCCCCTTTTGTTACATTCAGGTACAATAGGTATTTCCCTGCTCCAGAGGGCTAACAATGTAAGGGGCCCTTTTACAAAGGCGCGCTGAAAAATGGCTTGCGACAGTGTGGATGCATGTTCTGGGCGCGCACAGAATCATTTTTCAGCGCACCTGTAAAAAAAATGCCTTTTTTAATATTTTTACCGAAAACGGACATGCAGCAAAATGAAAATTGCTGCGCGTCCATTTTGGGTCTGAGACCTTACCGCTGGCCATTAACCTAGTGGTAAGGTCTCACACGGTAACAGTCTACACACGTAAAATGTCGATTTCCGGCGCATATAGCGGATGTGTGTCAAGAATGAAATTACCGCAAAGGCCATGCAGTAGCCGGGTGGTAACTCAAAATTGACGCGTGTGGGCACACGTAGGTGCCTATGCGGCTTAGTAAAAGGGCTCCTAAATCTATAACTGCTGCTATATTTGGACTATTGTAATTCCTTGTATGGAGTAATCTCTGCGACGCTGTTAAAGAGATTGCAATTATTTCAGAATACAGCAGCAAGGTTGATTTTTGGAGTGAAAAGGTTTGAGAGGGCTTCTCCACTTCTCAGAAAGCTTCACTCACTGGCTTCTGGTTAAGTCACAAATAGATATTAAGATTGCCTGTATGGTTTTCAAGTCCCTAACAGGACAAATTTCAATAGGAATCATAAATTATTGTGGGATATTGAAGTTTGGAAGGACACTAAGACTTTAACCTTTGCATTTCCTAGTTTTAAAGGAGTTAAATTAAAAATATATTTTGAATCCTCCTTTAAGTATTTGGGTGTTAAAATCTAGAATTGTTTCCCAATCCAAACTAGAAGTTCCTAATCCTATTTTTTATTTTGTAAAAATGTTTAAAAACGTCTCTATTTTCTGAAATTGATCAAGATTTGTTAGAGGTTTTTTTAAATTGTTGTTTTACAATTCCTCCCACTTGCGGGTGCTTCTTTTAATTGTGATCTACGCTGAATCCTATTAGGAAATATTGCAGATTATAAAACATCCATAGCATAAGTTAACTGAGACACAAGGTCACTCAGTGTCACAGTGGGATTTAAACTGTGGCTTTCCTGCCCCCACTCTAACCATTAGGTTACTCCTTTGCCATTGCTGAACAGCAACACCAAAGGGCTCATTTTCAAAGCACTGTGGGGCCCTTTTACTAAGCTATAGTAAAAAGTGGCCTGCAGTAGTTTGGACACATGAAATTGGCATGTGCTGGGCCACTTTTTACCATGGCTGGGAAAAAAAAGCTGTTTTTTACTGGGGCAGTAAATAGCCATGCGCTACTTTTAATTTTAGTGCACGGCTATTTACCGTCTGAGCCCTTACTGCCACATATTGACCTAGCAGTAAGCGCTCACGCGCTACTCGTACAGTAATCCTGCAGCGTGCGCCAATGTGGCCACGCTGCCGATTATCACTGGGAATAACCCCGTGGTAAACAGCATGTGCCAACTTTGAAATTACCACCGAGTGCCAGCACTTCCCCAACGGTAGTATTGATTTAGCATGCGCTACCCATGCGTTAGCTGTACCACATCTTAGTAAATGGGCCCCTGCGACTCTCAAAGTTCCATAGGTTACTATCAGACTCATTTTCGAAAGAGACAGACGTCCAAAAAGTGACATAAATTGGAATTTGGACGTCCATCTCACAGAGATGTCCAAATTGGTATAATCAAAACCCGATTTGGGACGTCTTTCTCTGAAGTCTGTCAGAAGGACGTCCAAATCTCAAGGGGGCGTATCACGGGCTTGGGCGTTCCTAAGACTCGGATGTCTTTGAGACATAATGGAAAAAAGCAAAGACGTCCAGCACTAAAACTTGGACGTTTTGAGCTAGACCTGTTTTTATTACGAATAAGGCACAAAAAGGTACCCCAAATGACCACTGGAGGGAATCAGGGATGACCTCCCCTGACTCCTCCAGTGGTCACTAACCCCCTCCCAACTCCAAAAATTGTGATGAAAAACATTATTTGCCAGCCTCTATGCCATACTCAGGTGCATTACAGCAGCATGCAGGTGCCTGGAGTAGTTTAGTAGTGGGTGCAGTGCACTTCAGACAGGTGGACCCAGGCCCATACCCCACTACCTGTTACACTTGTGGAGGAAACAGCGAGCCCTCCAAAACCCACCACAAACCCACTGTACCCACATATAGGTGCCCCCTTCACCCTTAAGGGCTATGGTAGTGGTGTACAGTTGGGGGAAGTGGGTTTTGGGGGCTCAGCACACAAGGTATGGGAGCAATGGTCAGATGTGTACCTGGGAGATTTTATGAAGTCCACTGCAGTGCCCCCTAGGGTGCCTGACTGCTATCCTGGCATGTCATGGGGACCAGTCTACTACAAATGCTGGCTCCTCCCACATCCAAATGGCTTGATTTTGGACGTTTTAGACTTGGACGTCTTTGTGTTCGAAAATGGCCGAAAATCAAAAACGTCCAAATCGCAAAACGTCCATGGTATTTTCGAACACAAAAGATGGACGTCCAATCTTTTTCAAAAATGACCTTCTCCCCGCTGCGGAATTTGGACGTCTTTGTAAAATGTCCAAATTTAACTTTGTAAGTCTAAGTGCTTTGAAAATACTCCTCCAAGTGGCCAGACCCTTTATTTGAAAGAATTTGAACTAGGATTACAAATCTACTTTTTTAATAAGACTTTTCGACTCTTGATTGCTTAGGTTTGTGCCACTATGACAGTGTACACAGCTAAAAGACTGTGGACATGCAATCTAAACTCCCTTCTTTTAAATTTACCTAATTTATTATATTTCTTTTTGTTCTCTTACTTTAAATTTTATATTGACTGTAAACCACCTAGATGATAATCTTCCAAATGATGGTATATCCAGTATTAATAAGCTTAAAACTTGACCTGGGCTCATCTTAGACCATGTTCCTGAGACAGCTGCAAACTATGGGTCCTCAGCTGAGGACAGTCACTGGAATGAATGGGCACAGAGATATAAGAAAGAAAACATATTCAGCGCTATTTAACTGGCCAGAACGGCTGCTCACCAGGTCAATAGAGCTTAACCAGCTATTCACTGACATTCAGTGGGGGGGGGGGGGGGGGGGGGGGGGGGGGAGAGATAACCGGCTACCGCTGAATATCCCCAGTTAGCAGCTAGCCGGTTATACTGCCTGATATAACCGGCTATCCGTCGGATTTTAAAGCCAGTTTAGTGGCAATATTTGGCTGCATGAAAACAAGGGATATCTTTAAATTGGCCAAAAATAAACTGGATATTCAAAGCCAGTCACCAGAAATGGCCCAGCATTGAATATCTGGTCTCAACTCCAACCGCAGGAGTTAGCCGGTCTAACTGCGGTGGTCTGAATATCAGCCCCAAAGAAAAATCGAACAGCTTTGAGTGAAGGATCATATTTCATTTATTTAAAACTTACTATACCGCCCAAACTGACTCGCAGACCAGGGTGGTTTACAGTCTAAAACAATAATAAAAATTAAAAATGTTGAAAGGAACTCCAATTTATCAATAGGAAAGAATCAAGCACACAACAAAAGACAGCAGAATAGACCAAGAGGGTAAGGAAGACAAAGAGATACAGGGAAAGGAGGTCAATCGTGAAAATGATGCCACACACCCTCACTCCTCCCACTAAATCAAATGCTTGTTCGAATAGCCAGGTTTTTAAAGCCCAGGATCACAAGGAACTGCGGTGGGTATCGAATCCAGGTCACCAGGATGAAAGCCCATTATACCGGATTTCAACAGGCATAAGTCTGGCACCCAGAGCTGGGCTCAGGAATCAATGCTAAGCACTGTTCTAAAAATGGCACCTACCCTTTATAAACAGCACTTAAAGCCCATTTGTTAGTTCAATTAATAGTGGTAGTCATGGCCGAGTGTTTAAGGTGATGGGCTAGAAATCCACTGGGGTCTCCCCGCGAAGGTTCAAATCCTGTTGACTACACGGCTGAATATTTGTCTTACTAGTAGAGGTTTTTTTTTTTTTTTTTTTCATGAATTGAGGTTGAAAGAGGGCCGACTCAGGAATAATGTAAGGAAATATTTTTTCACCGAGAGGGTGGTAGATACCTGGAATACCCTCCCGCAGGAGGAGGTAGAGATGCAAAAGGTAACAGAATTCAAAAATGCATGGGATAAACACAAAGGATTCCTATTTAGAAGGATCGGATCCAAAGAAGCTTAGCAGAGATTAGGTAGGAGAGCCAGTGCTGGGCAGACTTCTACAGTCTGTGCCCTGATCATGGCTGAATAGATTTGGATGGGCTGGAGTGGAGCTTTTCAGGGTCTTTGACACGCCTTCAGAAATTTTAGAACAAGGCCAGTGCCAGACAGCCTTCTACAGTCTATGCCCTGAAAATGGCAAGGACAAATCAAGATCAGGCATACATATGATGTATCACATCATACCTTATGTAAAGAGTATATCTTGTTGGGCACACTGGATGGACCATACAGGTTTTTATCTGTCGTCATCTACTAGGTTACTAATTTCTCCCCCCCACCACCACCGCATCATGACATTTACACACATTTGCTGTTATAAAATAGTGTTTAGGTGCTTTGCTGTTACTTTCGCTGTTAAGTGTACACTCGCACACGTGACAGTATTCTGTACGCATACAGCTACGTCATGCAAGGTTACACATTAGGAGTCACCGACCAAGAAAGGGATCTAGGCGTAGTCGTTGATGATACGTTGAAATGCTCTGCTCAGCTGCAACGGCTAAGAAAGCAAATAGAATGTTGGATATTATTAGGAAAGAATGGAAAACAAAAATGAGGACGTTATAATGCCTTTGTATCGCTCCATGGTGCGACCGCACCTCGAATATTGTGTCCAATTCTGGTCGCCGCATCTCAAAAAAGATATAGTGGAATTAGAAAAGGTGCAGAGAAGGGCGACGAAAATGATAAAGGGGATGGGACGACTTCCCTATGAGGAAAGGCTAAAGCGGCTAGGGCTCTTCAGTTTGGAGAAAAGGCGGCTGAGGGGAGATATGATAGAGGTCTATAAAATAATGAGTGAACGGGTAGACATGAAGCGTCTGTTTACGCTTTCCAAAAATACTAGGACTAGGGGGCATGTGATGAAGCTACAAAGTAGCAAATTTTAAATGAATCAAAGAAAATGTTTCTTCACTCAACATGTAATTAAACTCTGGAATTCATTGCCAGAGAATGTGGTAAAGGCGGTTAGCTTAGCAGAGTTTCAAAAAGGTTTGGACGGCTTCCTAAAGGAAACGTTCATAGAGCATTATGAAATTGGATGGGGAAAATCCACTATTTCTAGGGATAAGCAGTATAAAATGTTTTATACTTTTTTGGGATCTTGCCAGGTATTTGTGACCTGGATTGGCCACTGTTGGAAACAGGATGCTGGGCTTGATGGACCTTTGGTCTGTCCCAGTATGGTAATACTTATGTACTTGTGTAAGGGATGTGTAAATGCAGGTGTACAGTTACACATTTGCCCTTTAATGTAAAGTATACCTTGCTCAATCTCCGATATTTCTGCACCAACAAGGGCCTGTCACCCAAAAGACAGTAGAACATGCAGCACAGAATCCTTTTGTTTATTTCTGAAGCGATTTTGGGCAGATTGCCCAAGTAAAAGCCCTTTGGAGTAACAGATGTCCCAGCCACAGGGTGCAAACACACAGATTTCTCAAACTCTGAAGGAAATTGGCATTCAGCAGAGAAAGCAGAATCTTTTTAACACCTTTAAGTTGAAAAGAAGTCTGTAAAACTTTAAAATTCAACTTGAAACAGCTCCAGAATGCTCCTAAAAAGACTCAGTGGCGTGCGCTGCATAAGTATCGTGTGTGAAGCATGTGAGCCCTTATCACTAGGTCAATGGGTGGCGGTAAGGGCTCAGGCAGTAAATAGTCATGTGCTACTTTTAATTTTAGCACATGGCCATTTACTGCCCCATTAAAAAGAGCCTTTTTTTCCCAGCCACGGTAAAAAAAAATGGCCCAGTGCTCATTCTTTTTAATATCTTTGTGAGTGATATTGCGGAAGGACTTTCTGGTAAGGTTTGTCTCTTTGCGGCTGATACCAAATTGTGCAATAGAGTGGACACCCCGGAGGGTGTGGTTGGTATGAAGAAGGATCTAATGCAGCTTGAAAAATGGTCTGATAATTGGCAACTAAGATTTAATGCTAAGAAATGTAGGGTCAAGCACTTGGGGTACAAGAATCCAAGGGAGTGGTACAGTATAGGAGGTGAAGTGCTTCTGTGTTCGAAAGAGCAGGACTTGGGGGGGGGGGGGGGGGTTATTATGTCTGATGACCTTAAGGTGGCCAAACAGGTAGAAATGGCGACGGTCAAAGCCAGAAGGCTGCTTGGCTGCATAAGGAGAGGGATGATCAGCAGAAAAAAAGAGATGATAGAGCCCCTGTATAAGTCTCTGGTGAGGCCCCATTTAGAGTACTGCACGCAATTCTGGAGACCGCACCTATGGAAAGATATAAACAGGATGAAGTAGGTCCACAGGGTGGCTACAAAATTAGTAAGTGTTCTCTGTCGTAAAACATATAGGGACAGGCTTAGGAACCTCAACATGTATATGCTGGAAGAGAGGTGAGAGAGAGGGGATATGATAGAGACATTTAAATACCTCAGTGGCATCAATATACAGGACGTGAGTGGAGGAGTAGCCTAGTGGTTAGTGCAGCGGACTTTGATCCTGGGGAACTGGGTTTGATTCCCACTGCAGCTCCTTGTGATTGTGGGCAAGTCACTTAACCCTCCACTGCCCCAGGTACAAAATAAGTACCTGTATATATGTAAACCGCTTTGAATGTAGTAGCAAAATACCTCAAAAAGGCGGTATATCAAGTCCCATTTCCCCTTTTTCAAATGAAGGAAAACGCTGGAATGAGAGGGCATTAAATGAAGATAAGAGGAAATAGACTTAGGAGGAATCTAAGAAAATATTCTTTCACCGAAAGAGTGGTGGATGCATGGAATGGCCTCCCGGTTGAGGCTGTGGAGATAAGGACTGTCAGAATTTAAGAAAGCATAGGACAGACATGTGGGATCCCTTAGGAAAGGAAGAGTTAGTGGTTACTGAGGATGGGCAGACTGGAAGGGCCATTTGGCCCTTATCTGCTGTAACATTTCTCTGTTTCTATCTAAAAACACGCGCCCTCACTACTGCAGGCCATTTTTTTTTTACCACCGCTTAGTAAAAAGACCCATATATCTTTTAAGGGTTTTGTTTTCTTTGAAGGGTGGATTTAGCTGGCAGTTTCCCCCTGCTCTTTCATACCTACCACTCAGCTGGAACTAGGGCTGAGATCTGGTGTTATGAGCATTCATTTATAATTAACTGGGGAATTTTCCCCTACTTCAGATCTCTCCCGTAATCTGATCATTACAGCAACGGTCTTAGGCTGGAAGCCATGCAGTAAGCCTCCTTCTGGATCCCTGAAATTATGAGTCCTAAATCTGGATGCTAGCAGTTGGATTCTATATATCGCGCCTTAATTTCCGCGTAGAAATTGAAGTGTATTCTATAACAAGGTGTGTAACTTAATCGGTTAACTAGCTAATCAGTGCTGTCAACTGGATTATCGGAACTGGCATTAAGATTTACCTGCACAAATTGCTAAGCATATTCTGTAACATGGTGTGCGTAAATTCTAAGTCACATAGTTGAAAAGGGGGCATGCTTTTGGGCGGGGCGTGGGCATTTCTAAAATTTATGAGAGTCTTTTACAAAGTGGCGGTAAGCCCAACGCGGGCTTACCTCTCGCTTATCTGGCTACTGTTGGTCCAACATGGCTGTCGGCGGTATTTCTGGCTGGAGCGCACACCATTTCCAGTGCTCCATAAATGTCTTTTCTGTAGCGCGTGCACTGATAATGAAGATACTTACCTGTAGCAGGTATTCTCCGAGGACAGCAGGCTGGACATCATCACGCATGGGCCGTCATCCACGACGGCCCGCCCAGGAGCTCCGGAATTTTAAAGAAAAAATTTTAAAGCTTCTAGAAGCAGCGCGACAGGCGCAGGGACAATGCACCGCGCATGCGCGAGTGACTTCCCGCCTGCGAGCTTCCCTGTTTCCTTTTTTCCGCTTCGCAAAGAGGGGTTGTTTTTCTGCCGCTCCTCGCGTTTTTGTGGCCCAGGAGACATTTTTTCATCGCGTTTACGCGCTCCGGTTGTGGCTTTTTGCTACCTTTTTTCTCCTCATTCAAACTTAAAAAAAAAAAAAAAGAGAACCTTATTTTTCTTAGTTTTTTTTCCCCGTTTTTAAGTTTCCTTTCTTCTCCGGTCACGGCTGTCTTTAGGCCACCCGGTCGCGTGGCTTTTTTCCTTTTTCGTGCCTTTTCGTTGGCACCATCGAGTCGTTTGATTTTTCGACCGCTATTTTTCCTCCCATGCAATCAAGGACTCCCAGTGGCTTCAAACGCTGTTCCAGCTGCAACCGGACCATCTCGTCGACCGATCCTCACACGCCTGATGTCTCCAGTGCCTCGGGCCCAACCATTTGCCAGCTTTGTGTAAGCTTTGCAAATTAATGAAAAAGAGGACCAAGGTAGCTCGAGAGGCTCAGCGTGAGAAGCTTTTTCCAGATTGGTCCGGTCCAAGTTTTTCTGTAGTGCGTGCACTGATATGGATTTACAGCCTGTCTCACTGACACAGACTACTCATTAATTACCGTGGATTCTTTTGGATTCGTATTAGGTAAATGAGACCTTTATTAGAGGTGCTAAAATCTACAATGACTAAGATATATACAATGGTTAACTATATACACACAATGATTAGCTATATAAACAATCAATTACATCACTGGTCTCTACATCTAAGCAATGCTAAGAGTTCTTAGACCAGGAAAAGAAGCAATAATACACTATACATATACATACATCATCACTGGTCCTTACATCATCCAGGCTCTTATCATCAGCTGGGGGTGCCCGTTACAGCAAAAGCCAGGAGCTTTTTAGCAGGAACAAGTCCTCTGCGCAGTATGTACATTACTCACAGATGAGCTCCCAATTTCACTGAAAGAAACTCTCCTTTTTATAAGGCTTAAAACTCATGTTCAGAGCTAAGGAAAATTACAAGAATGTACATGAGGATGCAGTCATATGCTTCCGGCCCAAGTAAACAAACCACTGGCCAGGTGGCTCATGTCCTGAACTCCGAGCATATCCTGTTTCCCTCCTGCACAAACTGAATGGTCAGAGATGTGCCTTATCATCCACATTCCAACTTGTTTTTGTATTTACAAGGAAAGTTACTTTGGGTCAAAGACAAGATTTCAGAGTTCATTATCGATCAAAGCAGGGTTGAAAAGCAATCCTTTAAATCTTCCATTACAGCGCGGCACTAACCCAGCAGTAATCAGGCATCACCAAGTGCTGCCTGGTTACCACTGGGTTACCGTGAGAGCCCTTATCGCCACCTCAATGGGTGGCGGTAAGTGCTCCCCTCAGCATGGCCATGCAATAAGGGTTATCTTATCGCGTGGCCATTTTTGGGGGGTAGCATTTTACCCACTGTGGTAAAAAGGGCCCTGGTGCACAGGAAAATCAGCCCCCGCCACTACTGTAGGGCCCTTTTTCCCGCAGCTTAGTAAAAGGAACCTTATGCACATTGTTATAGAATACACCAGATCTGCACCTAATTTAAGCATTGGGATTTTTGCCAAGTGAAACATGGAGTAAATGGCCACGACTGAACTTTGTAGTGTGGAGAGGAGCTCGGAATAGTCTATATACCGCATGAAAATTTAAGCCTATTCTATAAAATTTAGGCATACTTCAGACAATACACCTAGGCATATTTTTTTTCTGCGTGGAATTTTCAGGCACCATATATAGAATCTAGCCCTAGTTGTCACCCATAAGCAACAGCCACAACTCCCATCCCACCTCCTGATGAATACTCATGAGAGAGATTTGCACGCAGTGGAGGCAGTGCATGTAAATCTCTCTTGTGGATATTCTGAAATCTTGACTGACCGGGGTGCCTCCAGGATGAGGTTTAGGAATCACTAGAATAGCAAGTAGCACCGGAATCCGTGCCCAACACTTGGGTGCTAGGATTTATATCAACAAAACCTGATGTAAATCCTCTTGTGTAAATGAAGACACAGATCTACCTTCCCCCTCCCCCAAATTCTATAATACTGCATGCATCTTTAGCGAATGGCCCTAACCCTTCCATGACCACACCCCCTTTTCAGTTATGTGCTAAAAGATTTGCATGTGCATCTTTATAGAATAGCACATAGCAAGATGGGTATGCAAATCCAAATTGCTGCCAATTAACACCAACTGATTGTTAGCAGACAATTATTGGTGCTAATTGGCTCATTAATTAAATTGCACATGCAAATTGGGGGCACACCCATTGCAACATGTGCAGGAGCATAATCGAAAGGGATGCCCATGTAGTCCTCGCAAAACATCCCGATGGAGGGGCGGGGAAACCCGTATTATCGAAAAAGGAACGTCCATCTTTTGTTTCAATAATACGGTCGGGGACGCCCAAATCTTGAAATTTAGGTCATCCTTAGAGATGGTCATCCCTCGACTTGGTCGTTTCTGATTTTTGGCGATAATGGAAACCAAGGATGCCCATCTCAGAAACGACCAAATGCAAGCCCTTTGGTCGTGGGAGGAGCCAGAATTCCTAGTGCACTGGTCCCCCTCACATGGCAGGACACTAACTGGGCATCCTAGGGGGCACTGCAGTGAACTTCAGAAATTGCTCCCAGGTACACAGCTCCCTTACTTTGTGTGCTGAGCCTCACAAAACCCACTACCCACAACTGTACACCACTACCATAGCCCTTACGGTTGAAGGGGGCACCTAAATGTGGGCACAGTGGGTTTGTGGTAGGTTTTGGAGGACTCACATTTACCACCACAAGTGTAACAGGTAGGGGGAGGGATGGGCCTGGGTCCGCCTGCCTGAAGTGCACTGCACCCACTAAAACTGCTCCAGGGACCTGCATACTGTGATGGACCAGAGTATGACATTTGAGGCTGGCACAAAATATTTTGAAAGATTTTTTTTGAGGGTGGGAGGGGGTTGGTGACCACTGGGGGAGTAAGGAGAGGTCATCCCCGATTCTCTCCGGTGGTCATCTGGTCAGTTCGGGCACCTTTTTATGCCATGATCGTAAGAAAAACAGGACCAGGTAAAGTCGTCCAAGTGCTTGTCAGGGATGCCCTTTTGTTTTTCGATTATGGGTCGAGGACGTCCATGTGTTAGGCACGCCCAAGTCCCGCCTTCGCCATGCCTCCGACACGCCCCCGTGAACTTTGGCCGTCCCTGCGATGGAAAGCAGTTGGGGACGTCCAAAATCGGCTTTCAATTATACCGATTTGGACGACCCTGTGAGAAGGACGCCCATCTTCCCATTTGTGTCGAAAGATGGGCGTCCTTCTCTTTCGAAAATAAGTCTGATAGTATCCGGGGACTTATGGGCTAGCTGATAAATGTCCATCCTCCTTGCAGGTATAAAAAAATAAAAAGTGTGGTAATAGTTCTTTAGTTTGTATGGCTCTTAGGATCTATTATGTTTTGGCCACTGCTGCTGTTTGCTGTCCCTTGGAAGATGTTGCTGGAGGCGGCCGCCTAGTACATAAGTAATGCCACACTGGGAAAAGACCAAGGGTCCATCGAGCCTAGCATCTTGCCTTGTCTTGCCTAATGATTAATCCAGCCCTACTAAAATCGCTAAATGACATATTGCACAACTTAGACAGGTTACTCCGTTTACATGTGCAAATGGCGCACAGGTCTTCTATGACTTCCAATATCTGGCTGAGTCACGTCAGCCACAATGCAGCACATTTTCAAAGAAAGCCAGTCACAGGGTCAGCAAAGGGAACTTGTTTAAAGTGGAAAAGAGATCTACGGGTAACCTGTCTTGTGACCTAGGGCAAGTCAGTTAACCCTCCATTCCCTCAAGTATCAACTTAACTTTTTTCCCTTTCTTTAGATAGAATGCTGTCTATTGCACATGAACCTAATCCTCCTTGATCTCAGATGTGGAAAAGCAAGTAACGTAATCCTATACATGAAAAGTGAATTTAAAAAAAAGGTTTTTTTTTTTCTTTTGTTTAAAAAAAGATCTCTATAAAGGAGTCGGAAAATGGTGCTTGATGCTCAGCAAATGGAATTTGTTTGCAACACTTCAGCATTCGCACTACCTTCTCTTGCCACTGTTTAAAAGATCTGTGAGCAGCAGCAGCAGCACCAGCAACACAAGTCTCAAGATGAAATAATTAGAATTACAAAACCTGAACTGCTGCTCTCTTCCTCCCATGCCTTAAATATCTCAAATACTATTAGCTCTCTGTATGCCTGTCAGTCGTACTAGCTGGGGGACTTTGTCACAATTTCAACAATGACAGTGGTGTAACAGCAGCCCCTGTGACAAGAAATGCGAAAGATTAAAACTGAATACACATGCACCAGGGGTATCAGTTTGTAAAACTGTTTTCATCAAATGCTAATTAATTTAAAGCAATTTTAAGCTGAAAAATGACTCAGCACAGCATGAATCTGCTTGACAGTGTCACAGAATTACTTTAAGACGTTCCCAGAGGTCAAAGCATTAGAGCTTGTCTATAGCAGAAGTGGAAAGGCTGATGAAAAGTAAAGGGAACTTCCATTTAGGCACTCCATAAACCCAGTAATGACACCTGGGTGCCTAAATCCTCTTGCAGAATATTAGCATAAGGCACTATCCCAGTGCGACCCTAACATTTATATGATCTTTCTTACAGTAGCCATAGATCTGGTTTAACAGTGGGTAAGTAAATGCAGGAGGTATGTGCCACTATTCTGTAAGTTACAGATGCGTAAATACGGCAGGAATGTGCAAAACTTACACGATTCTGTAAGTTACACGTCTAAATGGGAGGCGGAACAGTAAATATAGCAGGAATGTGCATCACAAACTACTCTGTAAGTTACACATGTAAATGGGAGCACCCACCACCACCACACACACTTACACACTACGCCACTTACACACAATTCTTATAGAATAGTGCTTATATGCCCTGCTGTTACGTTCATCGGTTAAGTGTGCACTTACACATAAGAACATAATAGCCATACTGGGTCAGACCAATGGTTCATCTAGCCCAGTATCCTGCTGCCAACAGTACCTGGCAAAAACCCAAATAGTTGTAAGATTCCATGCTACCAAACCCAGGGTAAGCAGTGGCTTCCCCATGTCCATCTCAATAACAGATTATGGACTTTTCCTCCAGGAACATGTCCAAACCTTTCATAAACATAGATACAATGACCACTATTACCACATCCTCTGGCGACAAGTTTCAGAGCTTAGCTGTTCTTTGAGTGAAAAAAATATTTCCTCCTATTTGTTTTAAAAGTATTTCCATGTAATTTCATTGAGTGTCCTTTAGTCTTTTGTATTTTTTGAAAGAGTGAAAAATCGATTCACTTCTACTCATTCTACACCACTCAGGATTTTATAGTCCTCAATCATATATCCCCTCAGCCATCTCTTTCCAAGTTGAAGAGCCCTAACCTCTTTAGCCTTTCCTCAAATGGGAGCAGTTCCATCCCCTCTATTATTTTGTTCGCTTTTCCGCTGTATCTTTTTTGACATATGGCAACCAGAACTAAATGCAAGGTGAGGTCACACCATGGAGCGATACAGAGGCCTTACAATATTCTTGGTCTTATTTTCCATCCCTTTCCTAATAATTCCTAGCATCCTCTTTGGTTTGTTTGGCTACCGCTGCACACTGGGTATGTGACAGTATTCTATAAGAACACACACTCAAGGGGTGCATAAATGCTGGCCCCCCATTTACAGAACTGTGCTTTAAATTACAAACCCTACCACTATAATCTATTCTAATGGTTAAGGTACAGGGATTCATTTGCAAAGCATCAACAACACATCTAGTAAGTGGTGCTGAAGCCTTTCATGCCCAAAATAGCACTGTAAAGTAAATAACAGCACAGCTCAGAATGCAAATAAACTTCAGAGTAGGGGCAAATCATATTTCCCAGTAAATTCTATCAGCAGATATATAAAACACTAAGCAGCTAAGAGTGTTTTCTGCTCCAAATAACTGGCTCTATTTTTTTTTTTTTTTTTTGGGGGGGGGGGGGGGGGGAAGAGTAACCTAGGAGTTTTCTCCTGCTCAGCTGGATTTTTCAGCTCAATCAAAACCAGGACAGGGATGTGCCATCAACTAATTCATGGTTCATTCTATTATTTTATATCACTTCCTAGCACACTTGAGCCCAGTCATTGCAATGACAGGCTTCAGCTGGGGACCACACAAAAAGCCCTTTCAGAACACTGCAACTGTGGACCCTAGACCTGGCCCACCAGGTGTCACCGTTGCACAGTGATTGTGGCTCCCTGCTCCCAAGGGCTGTGATTACTTCCTCCTTTGCACCTCAAATCCTAGCCAGCCCAGGGGGCCTAGGCTGGAAATAGAACTCAGGTCCTCAAATCACCAGACTGGCTCTTTTGTTCCAAACATACCACCATTAAAAAGTCGGGGGCAAACGCGGCAACACTGGTTTTAATCAGCTCCTCAGCTTTGAAAATGTATATTTTGTTTCCAAACCTGGGTGTTGTATTACAAAAAACCATCCATAGTGGAAGCAGTTCAGCAACTGCTCTGGATCTGCAAGCCAGGGGGGTAAATGTGTTACACAGTAGAACAGGGATGGCCCAAGTGCTGAACGCCGTCGAATTTGATGCACCCCGCGAAACCATAGGAAGTATATACAGAAAATGTCATAAACCAGAGTTCTGTTTATTTTAAACTAGTAAAAAAGGCCCGTTTCTGACACAAATGAAACGGGCGCTAGCAAGGTTTTCCTCTGAGTGTGTATGTTTGGGAGAGTGTGAGAGTGAGTGTTTGAGAGTCAAAGTGAAAGTGTGAGTCCAATCCATGCTCCTCTGTCACCTGGCCCCTCCATTCATCCCTATCCAGCAATTCCGCTGTCTCCCTGAGGCCTGCCCTGCAATCCATATGCATCCATGGCCATCTGTCCCCTCCATTCATCCCTATCCAGCAATTCCCCTCTCCCTGAGTCCTGCCCTTCCAATCCATGCCCATCCATGCTCCTTTGTCACCTGGCCCCTCCATTTTTCCCTATCCAGCATTTCCCCTCTCTGCCTGAGGCCTGCCCTGCAATCCATATCCATCCATGGCCATCTGTCCCCTCCATTCATCCCTATCCAGCAATTCCCCTCTCCCTGAGTCCTGCTCTTCCAATCCATGCCCATCCATGCTCCTTTGTCACCTGGCCCCTCCATTTTTCCCTCTCCAGCATTTCCCCTCTCTGCCTGAGGCCTGCCCTGCAATCCATATCCATCCATGGCCATCTGTCCCCTCCATTCATCCCTATCCAGCAATTCCCCTCTCCCTGAGTCCTGCCCTTCCAATCCATGCTCCTCTTTCACCTGGCCCCTCCATTCATCCGTATCCAGCAATTCCCCTCTCTGCCTGAGGCCTGCCCTGCAATCCATATGCATCCATGCCCATCTGTGCCCTCCATTCATCCCTATCCAGCAATTCCCCTCTCCCTGAGTCCTGCCCTTCCAATCCATGCCCATCCATGCTCATCTGTCACCTGGCCCCTCCATTTTTCCCTATCCAGCATTTCCCCTCTCTGGCTGAGGCCTGCCCTGCAATCCATATCCATCCATGCCCATCTGTCCCCTCCATTCATCC
Source organism: Microcaecilia unicolor (assembly GCF_901765095.1). Taxonomy (NCBI): domain Eukaryota; kingdom Metazoa; phylum Chordata; class Amphibia; order Gymnophiona; family Siphonopidae; genus Microcaecilia; species Microcaecilia unicolor. The sequence continues at coordinate 155,742,586 of NC_044034.1, read as the reverse complement.
CTATTCAGCAATTCCCGTCTCCCTGAGTCCTGCCCTTCCAATCCATGCTCATCTGTCACCTGGCCCCTCCATTTTTCCCTATCCAGCAATTGCCCTGTCTCCCTGAGGCCTGCCCTGCAATCCATATCCATCCATGCCCATCTGTCCCCTCTATTCATCCCTATCCAGCAATTTCCCTCTCTCCCTGAGTCCTGCCCTCCCAATCCATGGCCATCCATGCTCCTCTGTCCCCTGCCCCCTCCATTCATCCCTTTCCAGCAAGTCCCCTGTCTCCCTTCCATGACCCCCCCTTGCATCCATGCTCCTCTCTCTCCCATGTCCCAGCCTGGGCCGCCCTCTTCTTCCCCTCCCCCCTCCCCCTCGCATCCATGCTGTCGTTTCTCCCCTTGCCCTCCCGGTCCCATTGTTTTTCTTTTGTGGCCACCCTCTTCGCTCCCCCCAACATGTTTTTTTTTTTTTCTTGTTTTTAAATTTACCTCCGTGGCGGTTCCGGCAGCGAAGCGTCAGGGAAGGAGGCGGTGCTCCCGACGTCTAGGTTTCCCTTCGCTGTGTTCCGTCTTCTTTTGACGTCATCCTTGACGTCAGAAGAAGGCGGAACACAGCGAAGGGAAGGCTAGACGTTGAGAGCGCCGCCTCCTTCCCTGACGCTTCGCTGCCGAGCGTTGCGATTGGTTGAGTGTCATTGCTCCGCCCTCGACGTCATCACGTTTGACGTGTGGGCGGGGCAGACACAATGCGATCTCACCCCCTTCACTTTTGGCTAACAGAGGCTTCATTCGAACGTTGGAGGTGCGTTTTATATAGAGAGATACTATTTTTCACAAATACTTTCAAAAAGTCAGTCTAGTACTTTGTCACCATCATTTTTAGTTATATTTTTACTTATTTATTTATCATAAGAGGTCTGTGGAGCTCTGTGAATTTCCGGTTCCGACATTACATATTGTTCCAGCTTGCCAGGGATAGTACTGACATTCATGTGGCCCTCTCTACATAAAGATTGCCCACCTCTTCAGTAAAGCCGCATTTCACTAGTTGGGCACATCAACAATGTAAAGTGCACATCATTCTCGACAGGAGGCTTTTAAACACTCAAACAAGGAGCACCCATTTAAAAAATCCTCAATATCCTCCCTTTTTGCAAAGCCGTGCTAGCGGGCTGTGTCGGCATTACCGTGTGGCTTTGTAAACCGGGGGGGGGGGGGGGGGGGGGGGGGGAGGATATTTTTTTTCCCAGTAAACCTTAATTTATAATCAGCCAACAAAAAGCCTTCGCATCTAACAAACACGGAGACAAAGGAGAAAGTCAAAGACCTTGCTTTTTCTATAGAAATGTTAAAGCAATATTTATACAAGATACAGTGTCTCTACCGTTCAGCATCCTGGCCTTGTGCCAGCACCAGAGAGCTGCCAAGACTCAAAGCAATGTGTGGACTACAGGCACTTTAAAAATAAAAGTGCAGCTAAACTTAAGCAATCTTTAAAACTATACCACCCCAACAAGGGCTGAAGTGCCACTCAGCAGTTCTCCCCTGGGAACACACCAGCAAACATCAGCCAAGAAAAACACCGCCAAAACCCCTGCTGAAATGGGATCAAGAGCTTAAAGTTAAAATGCTGTTAGAGCAGTGGCAGAGTTACAGAATTAGGCCTCAATTCCCACTTCAAACCATAGTTTGACTAGGGTCAGTGCAACAGCATCATGAACCCCAGGCCACACCCTCCAGAACCTGAAACCTCCATTCTCCAGAGATCTGATAATTAAATTAAACAATTGTTGTTATCCCAACATCACTCCTCCTAGAACAATCTGTAAAACTAGGGCTATGGAGTTGGTATACCAAACCTTCAACATCAACTCCTCTATTTTTCTACTGCCCAACTTTGATTCCGACTCCTACCTATATTAGGCTTTATATTTTTTATTCTAGATCTTAAGTACTGGTAAATATAACTTTATATCCATGACAAAGATTTATTTTATTTATTCATACTTATTATTAGGATTTATTTACCACCTTTATGAAGGAATTCACTCAAGGCGGTGTACAATAAGAATAGATCAAACATGAGCAATAGGCAATTACAGCAGTAAAAAATATTCAAAAAACAATACAGAGTATGATGTGGAGGGACATTTTCGAAAGGGACGTCCATGTTTCGATTTGGACGTCCTTGCAAAAACGTCCTGATCCAGGGACGGGGAAACCCGTATTTTCGAAAGATGGACGTCCATCTTTCGTTTAGAAAATACTGTCAGGGACATCCAAATTTGGTCGTCCTTAGAGATGGACATCCCTAGACATGGACGTTTCTGATTTTCAGCGATTTTCGAAACCAAAGACGTCAGAAACGACCAAATGCAAGCCATTTGGTCATGGAAGGAGCCAGAATTTGTAGTGCACTGGTTCCCCTGACATGCCAGGACACCAACCAGGCACCCTAGGGGGCACTGCAGTGGACTTCATAAATTGCTCCCAGGTACATAGCTCCCTTACCCTTGTGTGCTGAGGCCCCCTTGGAGCGCAAGGCCCTATGCGGTCACAATGCTCGCCTTGGCCTAAGACAGTCCCTGGCCGCCTCCCCCCACAGCGAACAGATAAGCTACATTCGGACTATAAGACGCACCCACATTTTCCTCCCAAATTTGGGGGGGGGGGGGGGGGGAAAGTGCGTCTTATAGTCCGAAAAATACGGTAGGTCATTGTTTATCTTTAACAGTCCAGTCTATACCCACCTCAAAGATGTGCCTTGTGCAACCATAGGTACTTCCAGATATGATCCTGTATCAGAACAATGAAGACATCTTCCTTTCTTTTATTAATCAGTTAGTTACTGAGATCTATGATGGAATGCAGATACGGCAGGGGCGTAGCCACGGGTGGGCCTGGATGGGCCCAGGCCCACCCACTTTTGCTACAGGCCCGCCCCTCCCGCGACAGCTCCCTGCACTGACCTGAAGCGCGTTCTCCCTCCAATCCAGCACCGGGGATCATAGCCAGCCTTCTACCACGTCCAGCAGGAAGTTGCAGAGTAGGCGGGACGCGCCTGAGAAGAAGCTCCGACGACGCGCGCTGGACATGGTAGAAGGCTGGCTATGATCGCCGGTGCTGGATTGGAGGGAGAACGCGCTTCAGGTCAGTGCAGAGGGCTGTCGCGGGTGGAAACAAAATGTGGTGGCGGCAGCAGGCGGGCGGGGGGTGGACGGTGGAGAGGAAAGAGGTCTGTACCCACTCAGTCCACCTCCAGGCCCACCCAAAAATTAATCGCTGGCTACGCTACTGAGATACGGATCAACCAACAATGATTATTGTGGCTATCTGGGTTGTAAGGTGTCCAGGAAAATGGAACCTAAGTTTCAGCCACTGTGTGGTGGCTTTCTTCAGGGTGTGACTCAATCATCAGTTCCACTTACCTGGACACAACACAAACCAGATGGCTGCAATGATCGTGACACCAGCAGTGGAAGCCTAAGAGAACACACAACCAAGAATGTCCTGAGAACAAGAGGCCCCAGGAAAAGCTGGAAGTGAAGACAAGATGCAACAGAGAAGCTGAAATAACACAAGAGGCAAACATTCTTTTGTTGGTGGAGTGGTTACAAATGAAAGGATCATAGTATGAAGCAGAGGTGGAAGGGTAATGTAAGGAAGTCTCACTGCAAAAAGAGTTCTGGGTGTATGAAAGAACATCTCAGTAGAGGATATAGTGGTGAAACAGTATATTTATTTTAAAAATTTGTGGACCGCACTATCCAACAATTGTAGACAGTTAATAAAACAAACATAATAAAATATATAAATGCAACATAAAAACAGATGAACTATAAAAATATGTCTAAATTACATTAAACTTGTAGCAGCAAAGTACGATCAGTGAAAGCTCAGTGGAATAAAATCCAATACATCAGAGAAGATTAAACTGCAGCAAAGGTCTGGGTATAAAAACTGAACCATCACAGGGCAGAAACAAGCAACAACCTTGAACAAAGCTGAAGAACAAGCAGGTAAGGAAAGTGGATGAAGTAGATAAGAGGCCCTTATCTGCAACAGGACCACAGAGTACATTAAACCAGCCTGTTGTGTAATACGAGAGCTCAGCAGAAGGCTGACAAAGTTCCTGGGAAGTCACCAGCCAACCCAGTCATAAAGCATGCGCACAGTTGGTCATCATCTAAAACAAGTGATCTAAGAATATAAAAAAGACTGAAGTATCAAAAAAATATATTCTAAATACATTTCAAGTACCATCAACCATGGAGAGTTCTTGAAGCAAAAGAATCGAGAAAAGAAAGTGAAGGAATTCCATGAATGTCTTTCCTACAATGCATCTAGGAACGGGTTTGTTCTCCGATACGACTGCGACCCCCCCCCCCCCCCCAAAAAAAAGGTCTTCATTTTAAAAGTTCAACCCTGCTACACATTATCTTTGTGCCCATTTATGCAAGTAGAACCTTAATTCATGCTAAAAATCTGTAATTAGCTCCTAACTGACCTTTGGCAAATTAGTTATTCCAAGTTAATTAGACAATATGATGTGAAACACCATTCAACCTTCACTGAGAAGTCCATCAGTACTGAAAGAAAACTGAACCTGTTCACATCTCAAATATCAACCCAGCGCATCTCCAAATTCTGAGCCCTCTCTGCTCTTCAAGCTGAGTGTAAGGCTGTGACAGGTCTAACATTAGCAGAGCTACATGACTGCCCCTCAGTTAGCATGCACTCTTTAGTTGTTTGGATGCATCATATACCATGTTTTCATGCGTATAAGCCACGGCTTATACTCATTTTTATATTCTGACTAGAGTGATGGGGGTTAATAAAAAAGAGTGTGACTCATATAAGTTCCTGTTTACATAAATATGAAGTGGACTATGCAATATGAAGTTTATCATTCATAGCTAAATTGCGCTATTAAACTGAATGTGGGGGAAGGAACATGCCTGGCACATGCGCACAAAGATTTTGTGGTAAGCGTGGCTCATGCACAAACCCAGACAAAAATGGAAGTGTCAGCACACATTGACACCTGTTCTTGTGCACCTAAATATGCGTGATTTCATGTTGTTTTGTTAGGTCACCCGCACACTTTTTTTAACATTTAAAACGTACGTTTGGCCATCTGTACTGTGCAAGTTAACAACCGCGCTCAAGCATTCACCCCCAGATTCTATATAGTGCGCTTAGATTTAGGCGCCGAAACTGCAACAGATTCTATAACACCGTGCGTAACTTAATTGACTTAACAAAGCTAATGAGTGCTGATTAGAAAATGACACGGGGACGTTTGTCTCCGTCCTTGCCCCGTCCCCAGTGGGTTCTGTCTCCGTCCCCACCCCATTCCCGCAGGTTCTGTCTCCATCCCTGCCCCGACCCCGCAGGTTCTGTCCCCGTGGGCTCTGTCCTCATCTGCAGAAGCCTCGAACACATGATTTTATATTTAAATCTTTTTATCATACATATAAATGGCAAGTGACCGACTCACCTGCAAATGCGCAGTAGAGACTTCCCTCTCTGTCCCGCCCCCACGTCAAGACGTGATGACGGAACAGAGAGGGAAACTCTGCGCTGAGGAGGAGTGCAGTCACTGCCACACGGACGTCGACGCTGCCGCTAATGCTACTGCTCCCCCCCCCCCCCCGGAGGCTGCCGCTCCCCCCCTGCAGGTCGCCGCAGCCAACCCCCTCCACCAGGCCAGGCCCTCTCTTCTACATTTAACTTACAGCGCCGAAACCGCAGGCAGATCAGCTCCCGTCGGCCTTCCTTCCCAGCCTGTGTCCCCCGCCCTCGCTGACGTTACGTCACACGAGGGCGGGACACAGGCAGAGAAGGAAGGCCGACGGAGCTGATCTGCCTGCGGTTTCGGTGCTGTAAGTTAAATGTAGAACAGAGGGCCCGGGGGGGGGGGGGGGGGGAGCGGTAGCGGCGACCTCGGGGGGGAGGGGCGATAGCAGCGACCTCGGGGGGAGGGGAAGGCAGGAGAAATGCTCAGAAGGAGAAGGGGGGCCTTGGAGCTGCGAGGGAGGGGAGGGACGGAGGGGGGCCTTGGAGCTGGCTTGGACGGGGGGGGGGGGGGCTTGGAGCTGGGAGGGGAGGGAATGGGGCCTTGGAGCTAGGAGGGAGGGAGAGAGGGGGCCTTGAAGCTGGCAGGGAAGGAGGGAGGATGCTGGACATGGGAGGTCAGAAGTAGGGGGGCCTTGGAGCTGGGAGGGATGTACAGAGGGGGGCCTTGCAGCTGGCTGGGAGGAACGGAGGGGGGGCCCTTGGAGCTGGGAGGGAATCGGGCCTTGGAGCTGGGAGGGAGAACCCGGATGGAGGGGGCCGGTGGCGACCTCGGGGGGGGGGGGGGGAGCGGTAGCGGCGACAGCAGCAACCTCTGGGGGGGGCGGGGAAGGCAGGAGAAATGCTCAGAAGGAGGAGGGGGGCCTTGGAGCTGCGAGGGAGGGGAGGGACGGAGGGGGGCCTTGGAGCTGGGAGGGGAGGCCATGGAGCTGGGAGGGGAGGGAATGGGGCCTTGGAGCTAGGAGGGAGGGAGAGACAGGGGGCCTTGAAGCTGGCAGGGAAGGAGGGAGGATGCTGGACATGGGAGGTCAGAAGTAGGGGGGCCTTGGAGCTGGGAGGGATGTACAGAGGGGGGCCTTGCAGCTGGCTGGGAGGAACGGAGGGGGGGCCCTTGGAGCCGGGAGGGAATCGGGCCTTGGAGCTGGGAGGGAGAACCCGGGTGGAGGGGGCCGGTGGCGACCTCGGGGGGGGGGGGGGAGCGGTAGCGGCGACAGCAGCAACCTCAGGGGGGGAGGGCAAGGCAGGAGAAATGCTCAGAAGGAGGAGGGGGGCCTTAGAGCTGCGAGGGAGGGGAGGGACGGAGGGGGGCCTTGGAGCTGGGAGGGGAGGCCATGGAGCTGGGAGGGGAGGGAATGGGGCCTTGGAGCTAGGAGGGAGGGAGAGACAGGGGGCCTTGAAGCTGGCAGGGAAGGAGGGAGGATGCTGGACATGGGAGGTCAGAAGTAGGGGGGCCTTGGAGCTGGGAGGGATGTACAGAGGGGGGCCTTGCAGCTGGCTGGGAGGGACGGAGGGGGGCCCTTGGAGCTGGGAGGGAATCGGGCCTTGGAGCTGGGAGGGAGGGCCCGGGTGGAGGGGGCCGGTGGCAACCTCGGGGGGGAGGGGCGATAGCAGTGACCTCGGGGGGGAGGGGAAGGCAGGAGAAATGCTCAGAAGGAGGAGAGGGGGCCTTAGAGCTGCAAGGGAGGGGAGGGACGGAGGGGGGCCTTGGAGCTGGCTTGGACGGGGGGGGCCTTGGAGCTGGGAGGGGAGGGAATGGGGCCTTGGAGCTAGGAGGGAGGGAGAGACTGGGGGCCTTGAAGCTGGCAGGGAAGGAGGGAGGATGCTGGACATGGGAGGTCAGAAGTAGGGGAGCCTTGGAGCTGGGAGGGATGTACAGAGGGGGGCCTTGCAGCTGGCTGGGAGGGACGGAGGGGGGGCCCTTGGAGCTGGGAGGGAATCGGGCCTTGGAGCTGGGAGGGAGGGAAGGAGGAAGGGCGGGAGCATACCAATACTTGCCCGTTTTAACGGGCTTAACGGCTAGTTAAAATATAAAAAGGAACAATATGCTGTGCAACTGTTGTGTATAAATTACAAATAGAGAACAATAATAACAGTGAGCAGCTATAATAACCCTCCTTCCCACCACCACCCTCTACCCTTCCAACCCCAACAATAGGTGATTTCTACTACACCAAGGAATCCTAATTCACACTGTTAAAATGTCCAGGGTATAAAATACAACCTGTTCTATATGCCCTAGGGGGGAAAAATATGCCCTATAAAGCACTGTTACGTTTTTTTAAATATGTGGATAAATAAGAAATCATCAACAATCTCAGGATTCAATCTAGCTCTCCTGTCTTCCAGTTCTTCCTGGAATAGAAGTTGTCTTCTTAGAAGATGTGCTGGTAGCAGGATGTACAGGATCTCCTATGCAAATTTTGCTAGTTGTGGCCAGTATGTTTGCTTGTTTTTCCAAAAAATCAAAATATCTTTGTAGGCATCACTTAAACATAAATAACAATCCAGTTCATTAACAGGCTTCAAAGTAGAAAATGACATGGGGACAAAGTTTGTCCCCTGTCCCCATCCCTGCCTCATCCCCATGGGATCTGTCCCCGTCTCCACCCCGTTTCTGTGGATCTGTCCCCGCAAACTCTGTCCCCACCCCATCCCCGCGGTTACTGCGGTTTCCCGTCCCCGTGTCATTCTCTAGTGCTGATATCAGCACTTAACAAGCAATAATGAGCGCTAACTAGCACTGATTAGAATTTAAGCGCACAACTCGCTTATATATGCAAAAATAAGGGACACCTGTTCATAGTTCACTGCTGAAAATATGGTTTGTATAGCAGTGGCAACACTGGTTCTATTATGAGGGGAAAGAGAGAACCAAAACTCTGCTTATGGTTTGTCTGTTGGGGGGAAATATCTCCAAATGGCTCAGTTTTAGACATTAAAAAAAAAAAAAGGAGTGGTCTAGTGGTTACAGCACTGGTGTTGACAAGTGGCAGGTTCAAATCCCACTGCTGATCCTTGTGATCTTGGGCAAGTCACTTAACTCACCTTGGGCAAGTCACTTAACTCCCCTTGAGCTACTACTGAAAAAGGTGTAAGCAAAATCCAAATAAAAAATAAACAGAAAGTAATGGAAAAACAAAACATTCCAAAAGAACAGATCCAAAATAAACCAACTACTATACAAAAATCCTACGATGATGTAAATCTAGACTATTCAATTGATATGTAAACTTTATGAATCCACAGCCTTCCTGATTTATCTAATTTGTAATTTTTGAAGTGTAAATTTTTGAAAAAGGGCATCAACCATCAGTAAAATGAAACAAGGTCAAAAGGATTTTGTACAGGAATATTCCTTTAGTATGTCCAGAAATACAACTCCTTCTCAATCATTTGCCCTCTATTTTTTAAAATGCTCAATGTTCTGTATTTTTAAAAACAAAGTTCCGTATTCACTGTTCAAAACACTATTATTCACCAGACTTCTGCCATCAATCTGCATGCATCACAGCACAAAACTGTGTCAACAAAACAGAAAGCAAGCATTTATCCAAGGCAACACTGCTCAAAAAGATTTCAAAGTTATGTCACCTGCAACTCACCTCTTTATTTAAACGCAGCATCTCACTGCTCACGAAACTTTACAATTTAGAATTACATCATCACAGGATTTCTGCATAGTAGTTGATTTTGGATCTGTTCTTTTGGAATGTTTTGTTTTCCCATTACTTTTTGAGGTTTCAGTTTTGTACATACCATGGGGTTGATACAGAAAGCCTAGCTACGTGATTACAGAGGGTTATGCACAAACATTAGTGGACAACTGATGCAAAGAGGAACTGAGCATGGGTATGAACGTGCACGGAAGACACAACCACACACTGCATTAAGGTAATGAGGCCATGAAGTATTCCGGGCAATGCCCAGAAGGAAACAGAAGCTGTTGCTGCATAGACAACGTGAGAAATATTTTGCCAGGTCTGGGGCCGCACAGAAGATTAAATGGTAGTTTAACTGCTAGTTTTGTCATCTTCTGCAACCATAAAGAAATGCCTAAAAGTTTAAAAGAATGACAGGAGGTAAAAGAACTTGTGAGACAGTGGCGTTGTGAGACAGTGGCGTAGATCTCGGGCCACCTCTTCTCCAAGCTGAAAAGCCCTAGCCACTTCGGCCTTTCCTTGTAGGGAAGTCGTCCCATCCTTTTTATCATTTTCATCGCCCTACCATGTACCTTTTCTAAATTCCACTATATATTTTTTGAGATGCAGTGACAAGAATTGCAAACAGTTTTTGAGGTGTGCTCACACTATGGAGTGATACAAACATAAGAGTAGCCATACTGGGTCAGACCAATGGTCCATCTAGCCCAGTATCCTGTTTTCCAAACAGTGGCCAAGCCACATCACAAGTACCTGGCAGAAACCCAAATTGTGGCAACACTCCTTACTACAAATCCCAGACCAAGCAGTTGCTTCCCATATCTGCCTCAATAGCAGACTATGGACTTTTCCTCCACGAATTTGTCCAAACCTTTTTAAACCCAGATACACTAACTGCTGTTACCACATCTTTCGGCAAAGAGTTCCAGAGCTTAACTATTCGTTGAGTAAAAAAATATTTCCTCCTATTTGTTTTAAAAGTATTTCCATGTAACTTCCTTGAGTGTCCCCTAGTCTTTGTACTTTTGGAACGAGTAAAAAATCGATTTACTTCTACTCGTTCTACACCACTTAGGATTTTGTAGACCTCAATCATATCTCCCCTCATCAGTCTCTTTTCCAAGCTGAAGAGCCCTAATCTCTTTAGCCTTTCCTCATAAGAGAGGAATCAAGAAAGCACAAAGGCAGGCGGTCTGCAAACTCCAAGATGGAAAACACTTTTTTCAGCCACATGATATTTTGAATCGTCTTATTCAACCACTTTTCACTATTTGTTTTATCACATTCACGTGTGATAACTATACATCTTTTTAGTTATTGATCATTCATTTTTTATTTATTTATATATTTAGACGTCCCGTTTGTACCAGCGACGTCTTCTGACCTCTGACCTTTTTTGTTTCGATTTGTTGGTCATTTAATCTTCTCTTCTTCTAGAATAAATATAGGAAAGAAAGATTTATAAGAAATTTTACATAAAAGGAAGAATTGCTTAAGTCATCTTTTAGGCAATACTAGTTTGTTTTAGCAGTCTGAAATACGATAATCGTGACGTCACCAGCTGCGAAAATTAATTTATTTTTAACTATCTTTTTAACCAAACTATTTATTTTACATGGCTCCCCTTTTCGAACTGATATATTACTGTTTTTAATAAATATTAAAAAGATTGTGGGACTCTCTCGTTTTTTAGCCTGACCTTTGAACCCCTGTTTCCTGTTTAAAACTTCCTCTGTTTATTGTCGGCTTTTTTCAGCGATCTCAGAGATACATGACTGTGGTATTGGCTCTATGTAAGTAGCTTTTTTATTTTAGCGATTTTTAACGGCAAGCACGAAATGGTTCCTAAAGTATATAGGATGTTTGACGAATAAAAATTTAAAGAAACGTGATCGTAGTACTGGCTTAATGTAAACAGTATTTTTGTTCTAGTTCTTTTCAATGGCAAGCACGAAATGATTTCATAAATGTATAAGATGCTTGATAAATATAAATTTAGAGAAACGTAATAGCAGCACTGGCTCTATATAAGCAGCACTTTTGTTCTAGTAATCTTATACAAGTAGCATTTTTACTTTCGCGCGTTTTTCAACGGCAAGCACGTACTGGTTCCAAAGTATACAAGAGGCTTGACGAATACAAATTTAGAGGTACATGAACGTAGTACTGGCTTTATAGAAGCAGTTTTTTCTTAATGGCAAGCACGAAAAAGGTTTTTTTTTTAAATAAAAAAATTTAAAAAATGCATTTAAAAAATGCATAAGATGTTTGACAAATATAAATTCAGATAAATGTGACCGTGGCATTGGCCTTATATAAGTAGCACTTCTGCTTTAGCATTTTTTTAATGGCAAGCATGATAAGATGCCACCATTGATTTTTTGATGATTTTTTAATAAGCACTACGTATCCATTATACATTAATACATCTATATTATCGCTCCTTTTTCTTATTAGATCAGCGGATTATTATGTTTTGGAATCTCTGATCAAGCTGTTTTTTTCCAAACCAATTCTTCATATATGTGAGTTCAGAACAATTTTTTGAATTCAGTTTGTTCCATTTCACTAGCAGATAAGATTTTCTAATTAATAGGAACTCTTTTATTTTGTAGCTATTGACAGGACTTGCTCTGTCTGCCTTATATTTGGCAGCAAAGGACCCTTGTATAGGTGGGTGTCTTAGCCTATGTTTGTCCATCATTATATGTGCATATGAGGTATTTTAATTTTAAGCTGTTCCTTTTATTCTTTTTGATTTCTGTTTTATTAATATTTAATATAATTTTAGATGATGTATCATTTTAAATTTATATATGTATGTTTATATAGATGATATAATTGTTGTGTGTGCATATACATGTATGTGTATATATATATATATATATATATATATATATAATTATATTATATACGTTATCTACATGTGTAATATTATAACAGACAATATTTATATATTTTATCTTTTTAGCCCCTGAAGCAGCCCAGTTGGGCGAAACACGGCCTGTGTCGGGCTGTTTGTATTTACATGAGTATTGCTATACTGTTTAAATAAATTACATCTTATTTTTACACGATCTGCTCATACGAGAGGAATTCCACCCCCTTTATCATTTTGGTTGCTCTTCTTTGAACCTTTTCTAATTCTGCTAAATCTTTTTTGAGATACGACGACCAGAACAATGCAATACTCAAGGTGCGGATGGATGCACCATGGAGCGATACAAAGGCATTATAGTGTTTTCGGTCTTATTCATCATCCCTATGCTAATAATTCCTAGCATCCTGTTTGCGTTTTTAGCCACAACCAAACACTAAGCAGAAGATTTCAGCATATTATCTACAATGACACCCAAATCTTTTTCTTGAGCGCTGACCCCCCCCCCCCCCCCCCCCAAGGTGGACCCTAGCATCAGGTAACTATGATTCGGATTATTTTTCCAATATGTATCACCTTGCATTTGTCCACATTAAATTTCATCTCCTATTTGGATGCCCAGTCTTCCAATTTCCTAAGGTCTTCCTACAAATATTTCACAGTCTACACGTGTTTTAACAACCTTCAATAGTTTTGTATCATCTGCAAATTTGATCACCCGATTTCCATATCATTTATAAATGTTAAATAGTACCGGTCCCAGTACAGATCCCTGTGGCACTCCACTGTTCACCCTCCTTCATTGAGAGAAATGACCATTTAACCTTACCCTCTGTTTTCTGTCCAATAACCAATTCCTAATCCACACTAGAACCTTGCCTCCTGACTCTAATTTTCTCAGGAGTCTCTCACGAGAAACTTTATCAAAAGCTTTCTGAAAATCTAGATATACATCAACCGGCTCACCTTTATCCACGTTTTACTCTCTTACATCTTCTTCCATAAAGACCGAAGCAAAGAATTCATTCAGTTTCTCTGCTATGGCCTTGTCTTCCCTCAGCGCCCCTATTGCTCCTTCATGATCTAACAGTCCCACGGATTCCCTCGCAGGCTTTCTGCTTCTGATGTACCTGAAAAAGTTGTTACTGTGAGTTTTAGCCTCTGTGGCAAGTTTCGCTTCATACTGTCTTTTAGCCTTCTTTATTAATGCTTTGCATCTGACTTGCCAGTGCTTATGTTGCTTCTTATTTTCTTCATTTGGGTCCTTTTTCCATTCTTTGAAGGACAATCTTTTGTCTGTAATGGCCTATTTTACGTTGGAAAATAAACGAAGCAGATCGTTGACAAAACAAAACGTAATTTATTAGTAAAAACTAATGGAATATACAAACACAAATAGCCCGACACAGGCCGTGTTTCGCCCAACAGGGCTGCTTCAGGGGCTACACAACAGTCCTTCGCTGTCAAGTGTAATGAACATATATAAAATGTCCTGCAATTGAATATAAAGAAGATCACCTTGATTTGAAAAAACAGCTGGATCAGAGATGCCAAAACATAGAATGCTGACTTGATGTCAGTCCGACAGTCTCTTATCTCTGAAAGTGCACTTTGGAGTTTGCAGACCGTCTGCCTTTGTGCTTTCTATGGCCTCTTTTACTGCACCTTTTAACCATGCTGGCTGACGTTTTCTCTTCTTTCCACCTTTGCAAACAAGTGGAACGCATCTGGACTGGGCTTCCAAGATGGTATTTTTGAATAACATCCACGCCTGATTTAGTGTCCTAACCTTTGCAGCCAATCTTTTTAGTTTCTTTCTGACCATTTTCCTCAAGGCATTATAATATTCTCATTTTTGTTTTCCATTCCTTTCCTAATAATTCCTAACATTCTATTTGCTTTAGTCACCACTGTACACTGAGCAGAAGGTTTAAAAGTATAATGAACAAGGACACCTAGATCATTTTTCTGGGCAGGTGACTCCTAATGTGGAACCTTGATAGCTATAGTTTGGGTTCCTCTTTCCCAGAAGCATTACTTTCCACTTGCTCACATTAAATGTCATTTGCCATTTGGATGCCCAGTCTCTTAAGGTCCTCTTGCGATGTAACAACTTTGAATAAATTTGTGTCATCAGCAAATTTAATTACCTCACTTGTTATTCACATCTCTAGATCATTTGTAAAAAAAATTTTTAAAAAGCAGCGGTCTCAGCACAGACCCCTGCAGAACCCCACTATCTACCCTTCTCCATTAAGAATACTGACCATTTAACCTTACTCTTTGTTTGTCTTTTAATCTTTTAACCAGTTTTTAATCCAGGAAATTACCTGAATGATGTATGTATGGTGTTCTGATGGGGTGCAGCACTGAAAGACCCTGAGACACTGGATCTCATAAATATAACTAAAACTCTCTGATTCTACTTGGGGCCAGCTTTGGGGATGCACAAACTGCACCACCATGCCAGCATCCCATCCTTCTGCACTTCTGGGGTTGGGAGGGAAGAGAGCAGTCCTGGATAGCAAATGGGAAGAAAGAAAAAAAGAGCTAGGCTAGAGTTGCAACTAGTATCACCACGGAAAGGGAAGTGGAAATGCCACACTCAGCTTGGTCCAGGGTACCAATTGAGCAGGAGATGGGTTGCAATTTGCAAAAAAAAAAGTCACACACACAACTTTGCAAGGCAGAGAAGCTTTAAAGAGCGACCCTTCCTTTGAAATGCAAAACCCGAACTGAAGTTCAACGGTCTGGCTCACATGAAAAGCGCAGCCAGTTCTCTACACAGTGCAAAAGTCTCCTCCCCCCTCCTCCCCCGTGAGGCTTCAGGCTTTTTGAGCCTCTTTCCCGGGCCGCACACTTCGTTTTTGTGCCAAGGAGGATTGGCCGGCCCGCCGGGAAGGGAAATCCCGACCCGTTCGGCCCTTCTTCTAGGATTCGACTTCTATCCGCCCCTCCCGCGGCGGTCGCCCCGTACTTACCCACAGAACCGAGCAGCAGGCAGAGGAGCCACATGACCCGCCGTGCACCCCGTCCTCCTCCTCCCTCGGGCTCGCGCCGGGTTCACGCGCATACGGGAAAGTCCGCGAGAGGGCGGGCGCGTGCCTCGGGCAGCTGCAAATCTGTGCGGCGGGCTGACTGGTCCGCGTGCGCTAGCGCTTTCTCTGAGAAGGTGAAAAAAAACCGGATTTCACTACACGACTGTTAAGAGCTAGACTTTCGCTGAAATGATCCCCCTTCACCACCCCCATGGCCTCAGCAAGAGAGAGACCAAGGTGGGACCATCCCACAGTGAGACTATTAGGCATATTTTCAAAGCACTTAGCCTTCCAAAGTTCCATAGTGTGTGTGTCCAGGGAAACATTTAACTGCCCTGGGAAAAGTGACATAAAGTGATATTTGCTTTTGATAAGTAGTAGTAGTAGCTCTGAAAGGCTGTAGACGGAGAGGAAGCAACATGAGACAACTTTCAAAAGAAATTTGCCAGGTAACTAGGCAGTCAACTGCACTAATATTCTGAAAGCATTCTTCACTTAATGGCTACAAGTATGGGCATAGGAGCCAACGCTGTGAGGGTGCTGAGCACCCCCAATATTTTTTTATTTATAGCATTTATATCCCACATTTTCCCACCCACGGGCAGGCCCAATGTGGCTTACAGTAATTTACAGAAATCATACATCAAATAAGGGGCGTATCTGAGGTTCGGTGGTAGGGGGGCAGGGGCTAGAGTGAGGGGTCACATAGCTCCCCCCAGCCGCCGCCCCCCCTACCGCCGTCAACCCTCCCCCTACCGCCATTAACCCTCCCCCGCCTACCGCCGTCACCTACCCCCGAGGTCCGCTTCCTCCTGCCAGTTTTTAAAAATATTGCTTCAGCTGGCGGGGGACCCCAACCCCCGCCAGCCCAGCCGAGGTCTTGTTTAAGTTCTTCAACCTCGTGCTGTGAAAGCTGCATCCAGTGGACGGAGTCTGACGTCGCAGCACGTTGACGTCCACGTACAACGTGCTGCGACGTCAGACTCCGTCCAACTGGAAGGATGCAGCTTTCACAGCACGAGGAGGAAGAACTTAAACAAGACCTCGGCTGGGCTGGCGGGGGTTGGGGTCCCCCGCCAGCTGAAGTAATATTTTAAAAAACCGGCACGAAGAAGCGGACCTCGGGGGTAGGTGACGGCGGTAGGTGGGGAAAGGGTTGACGGCGGTAGGCGGGGAAGGGTTAACGGCGGCAGGGGGGTCCAGGGCCCTGTGGTCCCACGCAGATACGCCCCTGCATCAAATCTACAACAAACAGTCAACAACATTGTAGTGAAAGAGGCTAGAGAGTAATAGCAGAGGTGGGGAAATGCGGAAAGAGAAATTGAATTCAATAGGAAGAGATGCGGGGGCAGGGCGGGTCTTGAGCGTGAGCTTTTCCAAATAAGAAGGTCTTAAGATATTTTTTAAAGGTCGGATGATCGGGTAATTTTCACAAATTTAGGTAGACCATTCCACAGTTGTGCGCTAATATAGGAAAAGGTGGAGGCGTAGGTGGTTTTATACTTGAGGCCACTGCAGATTGGGTAATGCAGATTTAAGTACAAGCGAGCTGATCTGTGAGAGTTTCAAGGTGGTAAGCTGACAAGGGTGTCCATATACGCAGGGGCTTCACCATAGAGAATTTTATGCACCAGAGCGCAAATTTTAAATGTTATTCGGTCCTTGACAGGGAGCCAGTGCAGTTATTGAGCAGACTGCTTCATTATGTATAGGGAAGGACATTTTTTTTATTTGCCTTGGCACTCTCAATAATTTTGAAATGTCTGCACCTATGAGTATGGGTGAAGGATTCAGAGTACATGTATTGGGGAAAAGGACAGGGAGGCAAATTACACAGGAAACTGTGCTCAAGTTTCATCCTACTGGTTTGTCCCTTGGCTTTTCTTCTCTTAGGCTTCTGCGCATGAAAGCAGTGATCAAAATCGGTGAATATTTTTATGAGGGCGGGGCATGGGCTTTTCATGTTATGATATGGACTCTTGATGCAACAGTGGATCATGCTGACCAGGTATTGACTCTTGTCCATCACCTCCTACCTCTGCCAAGGCCTCTCTATAACATAGTAGATGACAGCAATAAAGACCTGTATGGTCCATCTAGTCTGCCCAACAGGATACCATATTGTTAATACAATATGTAATGAGTTTATGATGTGATACTCAAGGAGAACTACCTAATCTTCCGGAAACATCTGAAGGCCCACCTTTTCAGAAAGTTCTTCTCTTCCCCTTTGAACCAGGCTAACCATGCAGTTTACTGAATTACATCACTTGTCCGATACAAACTGCGACAAATATACTACAGACCCCCTCTGTTTCACTGAACCTAGTAAACTAGTATGATATAATCTGTAACCAATTTACTCCAGAACCATGTAAGCCACACTGAACCTACCAATAGGTTGGGAAATGTGGGCTACAAATGCAATAAAATAAATAAACTTCATATGTATACCTCATCTTGATTTATCTTAGCCATTTTCAGGACAGACTGTAGAAGTCTGCCCGGCACTGTCCTTGTTCTAAATTTCTGAAGTTGTCAAAGCCCCTGAAAAGCTCCACTGCAGCCCATCTAAATCTATTCAGCCACGATCAGGGCACAGACCATAGAAGTCTTGCCCAGCACTGGCTTTGCTTCCCAATTAGCTGTGTTGCTACCTAATCTCTGCTAAGCTTCTTTGGATCCATTCCTTCCAATCAGGATTCCTTTGTTCTTATCCCACACATTTTGAATTCCGTTACTGTTTTCATCTCCACTACTTCCCATGGGAAGGCATTCCAGGTACCTACCACCTTCTCCTTCTCTGACCATTGATTTTCCATTTTACCACCAAATGATGCTCCTTAATAAGAGTCGCCAAAAATTGTGTGTGCAAATTTAATGAACAAGCTAATTAGTGCCAATAACTGGCATTTTAACAAGCAATTATTGGCACTAATTAGATTTAATTGGAACTTAGGCACATAAATTTAGGTGCCTAAATTTTATGTGAATTAAAAAAAGGGTGTGGAAATGGGAAGGTCATAGGCAGAATGGGGGATATATGCCTAATTTAGGAATGTACATTTGCAAATAGGTACAACTCCTAGGCATAAGCACTATTCTATACACCACGCCTAACTTTAAGCGCGGCTTATAGAACAGCATTTTTTCTGTGGTGATTTTTTTTAAGCGTCATATATACAATCCTGCCCTATAGGTATAGCTGCTGGCACTATTTGCACATTCTCATATAATCTTGGGCATCTATTTGATGCTACTGTTTTTGTGTATATAGTTTGTGAGATGATTGCTCCTTCTCTACATGCTGATAAATACAAGTGTGTTCACTACAGCCTTTTCTAAAATACGGGGAGAATTGTGAACATTTCAGCTTGGTTGTTCCAGTTCCTACTTTGACCTGCTATGTAAAATGGGGCTTTTTATGTATTTACTAACCATAACATATGGGCCCCAACATCGCTACACTTCTCTCTATTTCTCTTAGCTGTTGTTATTCTGGAGGAAAGAATTTAAAAAGAAATGAAAAGTGATCAAGGAGCATTATTTGGTGGTAAAATGGAGAATCAATGGTCAGATCAATCTGAATTATCTGATGCTGACTGTTCTGGAGGATCCATTAGTGGATGTTCTGAGGAAAGAATTACAGAAGGCCAATCAATATGTCTGGACAGTGAAAAACGAGAGCGGAACTGAGGAATAGGCTGGCCTGGCTTATACTCACGCAGCTCCGAACAGAAATTCTGCAGCTGTGCCTGTGCCTTTAGAACTCTGTGATAACACAAGCCTAAAATTAGAGTTCTACTCCCACGCTTGGAGAAAATAAATTGCCAGTGGTAAACAGCGGCAGTGATGTTTTCATGCTCCAGGTCCTGCTGGAAGATGCTGAAGCTGTGGGAGCAGCTGAAGATGAAATGAAAACTTTGTGCAGTGGTTCTGAGGATGAAAGGACAGACACAGATGGACATCCACAGGTCATTCAGTCTCATTTGAACATACATTCTTTCTAATAACCTCTGTGCATTTGATATTACAGAGTTTACAAAAGAGTTTAACCGAGCAGGAGCCTCCTCTGATGCAGCTTCCCTGTTTCCAGTGGGGCGGGATGGGACATGGCAGAATGAAGGCTCCTGGCAACCTGCACTGCACTGCAGGCAACCTGTTCGAATTGCTGCCGCTGCTAGGACCTCAAGGAAAAGTTAAAGGATGCTGAGGTTTTCTATTGAACCATTCAGGGTTTGTTTTGGAAAAATCTGGTGACCCCTGACGAAGGCAAAGCTGAAACTTGGCCAAGTTGGGTCTTCATTTCCTGGATCACCTTTGCTGTTTGTGCTGCATGCGTGTAACTATAGAGGTCCTTCTCCTGCTTCTTCTGTGAGGCCCCTGTATGTACCTATAAGGGCTTTAACCCCAGCAACTATGTGCCTAAAAGTAAATGTGGTGACAAGAAGCTGCTTACTTTTATGACGTACATGTAAGTTTGTTTGGCGTGGACCATAGGCAGAATCATGATGTACATGTGTTCTTTTGGCGCCTCAATTTAGGTGCTACAATGGTATACACAGGGTTGAATTCTATAAGTGGTGCCAAAAAAAGCTTTATTCTACAAGCCATGCTTAAAGTTAGACGTGGTTTATAGAATAGCGCTTACACCCGGGGATCTTGCCTAACTTTAGGTTCAGCCATTTGCACAAACTGAAATATGGTGCAAATATACAACCCTAAATTGCGTGTGTATCCCCTGTATTCTATAACTACACACATAAATGCTAGAAACACCCTTTTTGCACCTGTGACCCTCCCATTTCTGTGCCCCTTTAGTTTTTATTACTTGCATGTAAAATTTAGGCGCAGATACTGTACTTAAATTTACACACATAAGTGCTAATTAAATTTTATTATTTTGCACATGAAATGGAAAGAATAGTGAGGAAGGAACCGGAATGAAAGCTGGGCCCTTGGGCTTTTCTCCTTTTGCAGAATGCATTGCACTGCACTGCAATTTCTGTGGATAGACCTATCATTCAAGCATTGGACTCCTGGGCCACTGCAAAAGTCATCACTAGACCATGACTGAGACAGTTTGAAAACTGACTGCTCTGCACCACCTCCTACTGACCCTCCTTGTGACTAGACCTTAATTTTGCCTTTCACAGGAATTAGCCCTATATGGAGTGTGCTTTGCTGTGAAGGGGCCAGCTAGTGGTGCTTTCTGCCTGGCTGACTGTTTTGTATGAATTTATGTAGGGCTCCTTTTACAAAGCCACAATAGTGATTACCGAGCACCAAATGCGACAAAGCCCATGGGAACTGAATGGGTTTTGCTGCATTTGGTTCACCGCTAAGCGCTAGAATGGCATTGTAAAAGTGTAAAAGGAGCCCTTAGTGATTTTTATTTATAAACTCTTACATCCCGCTCATCTACAAAGCTGAGGGTCCCTTTTACAAAGCTACAGTAGTATTGGCACATGGGTTTGCCATGGCCAAAGCCCCCTTTTACTGCAGCAGGTAAAAGGCTTTTTTTTTTTTTTTTTTTAAAGGAAATGACTGTGCAGTAAGTGAACCACTTGCCGTGCGGCCATTTCCTAGGGGAACCCTTACCGCCAACTATTTAGGAGGTGGTAAGGCCTCCCACACTAACCCAGCGGTAACTGGGAAGCACATGGGGCTGCCTGATTGCTGCCAGGTTAGCCCCTGGTGCTAAAAAATTAAAGTATTTTTTCAGCACCGGAAATGGCGCGCATTGGGATTGGTAGTGCCAGATTGGCATGCGGCAAAGCAATGGTATGGGTACTGCTGCTTTGTATAAAAGGGCCCTGAGTGACTAGCAAAATAACATGCATAATCCAAAAACATATTACATAAAATAAGCATCACAACAAAAAAACAATGAACTGTAATACAAATACAATTAAAACCATCAGTTGTAAAATTCACATCCTAATATCTAAAAATTAACCTGCAAAACCACTTGTTGAAAAAAATATTAATGTTTTAAGTAGCCTGCTTGTCTTTAATGAAGGTGGGAAGAATTTGTGGTGGGAGCAGCTGGAGAGGGTCCTGTATGGGAGCAGAAGTAGACATGCCACCCCTTCCACAGCACAGAACACACAGACATACTCCCCAGAGAGGGATAACCAGCTACATCACTTCTGATAGTTCATAATGTCTAGACAAAGACAGGCCATTACTGGTCTTATTACTATATTATTTTTAGCGGTCTGTGGGGCTCTTTTTCAAAAGCACATAGACTTACAAAGTTACATAGGTTACTATGGGGATCATTTTCAAAGCACATTGACTTACAAAGTTACATAGAAACCTAAGTGCTTTGAAAATACGCCTCAACGTAACTGTAAGTATAAGCAGGGGCGTATCTGCGTGGGGCCTCAGGGGCCTGGGCCCCCGCAGATTTCGCCCTGGACCCCCCTACCGCTGCCAACCCTCCCCCTCCGTTGCTCGCCTACCTTCGCTGGCGGGGGACCCCAACCCCCGCCAGCCGAGGTCCGCGTCCTCCTGCCGCTGCCGGCTGCCTTTAAAGAATTCCGTCAGCTGGCGGGGGACCCCCAACCCCCGCCAGCCAAGCCGAGGTCCTTTCATTTTTCCACTGAAGCTGGCGCCGATGAAAGTTTCTTTTGAGTCTGATGTCGCTGCACGTTGTACGTGCAGGACGTCAGACTCAGAAACAGAATGAAGCTGTTTCTGAGTCTGACGTCCTGCACGTACAACGTGCAGCGACGTCAGACTCAAAAGAAACTTTCGTCGGCACCAGCTTCAGTGGAAAAATGAAAGGACCTCGGCTTGGCTGGCGGGGGTTGGGGGTCCCCCGCCAGCTGACGGAATTCTTTAAAGGCAGCCGGCAGCGGCAGGAGGACGCGGACCTTGGCTGGCGGGGGTTGGGGTCCCCCGCCAGCGAAGGTAGGCGAGCAACGGAGGGGGAGGGTTGGCAATGGCAGCGGCTGGGGGGAGGGGGATCGGCAGCGGCGGCGGCGGGGGGGGGGGCTATAATGTGCCCCCTCACTCTAGCCCTGGCCCCCCCTACCGCCGCAGTTCAGATACGCCCCTGAGTATAAGTGCTTTGAAAATACGCCTCCACGTAACTTTGTAAGTCTATGTGCTTTGAAAATGAGCACCTGTATGCCTAATATCTATCGCTACAAATTCTGCATCTCTCACATATTTGTGCATGCAGAATCTATTTTATGCCCTCATGAAACATTTTCATCCTTCCTGTGCCTTCAGGTCCCATATGCCACAGATGTGAAATAATATAACATCTGCCACTTCTAGGCGTTGCCCCCTAGCACAGTTGGTGCTCACGGCCCTGCCCATACTTTGCTATTCTGAGAAATGGAGGCCCAAAGAAAAGGTAAGACAGAAAGACAAGAAAAGGGAGTCCAGTGTAGTGCTGTTTGTGAGGCGTGCTATTTGCTTAGTATCACTGCTGCGGGATTAAGGTGTGGTTGGGAGCAACTGATGAAGTCTGTATTTGTTTTTGTATTGCTTATTTATTTATGTATTTATTTACTTATTTTCAGCACTTGATATACCTCAGGTGATCCCTGAGGTGACTATCTACCAGATTCTATATAGCATGCCTAGAGATCCGCACCAGAATCCAGGCATATTTTGTATAACGTAACTTAATTGGCTTAACAAGCTAATCAGCATTGATAACAGCATTTAACAAGCAATAATGAGCTCTAATTGGCAATAATTAGAATTTACGCTCACAACTTGTTAAGCGCATACTGTAATGAACTGTGCCTAAATTCTAACGCGCGCAGTTCAAAAGGGGTGCAGCTATGGGTGGGGAAATGGGCGTTCCATAGGCATTCCTATATCCATACGCATATAGAATATGGACCAGTGCACATAAATCTATGTGGAGGGATTTACACCACATTTTCATTGGTGTAAATGGAGGCGTGTAGTTTTAGTCACTGGGATATCAACTAAGCGTATTCTATATACTATGCCAAAATCTAGGTGCCAGTTATAGAATACGCTTGACCGAAATGTTTACCACATGGATTTTTTAGGCGCCATATATAGAATCTGGCCTAATGCGATTTACAATTTATATTATATGTATTATGTATGTATTTTATGTAAGCTGCTTAGGAATAAGCAGGTTAAAAAATTGAAATAAATAAAATATAAAAGGGCACCAACATTTAGGTGCCTGATTTGCGTGGGCAGTGAGCCTATTCTATAAGGGAATAGATTCTATACATGGCGGCAAAAAAATTGTCATGTAAAAAAACATGCGTAGCGCTATTCTTTTTTTTAATAATCTTTTTATTGATAATGAGCAGAGCAATTAGCAAACAAAATCACAAACAGAATTCAGCCTGAACAATTTACCACCACCAGGACATATGACGTAGTGCTATTCTATAACCCACACCTAACAGGTGCAGTTTATAGAATATGTGTAGCACCCAGACCCGCAACTAAATTTAGGCACAACCATTTATGTCAACTAAAACCTAGTATAAAGGTCCACGCTTAACTTAGGCATGGATCAGGCATATTCTAACAGTATGCGTAGCTTCTAGGAATATCCATGACCCACCTCTGCCCCTCCCATGGCCACTCCCCCTTTTGAGATCCACGCATTGGAATTTATGCACACCACTTAACAGAATACGGTTTAACAAGTTGTGCACATAAATTCTAATCCATGCACATTTATGCCAGGTCTATAGCTGATGTAAATGCCTGTACATATACCTAAATGTGACATTTATGCACTAACTCACACAGTATGTCAGTCTTGTCTATGACAAGCCTATGCTCTTCCCCTCTGAATGCCCACTAGCAAGCACTAAGCCATTTCAGTGAGTAATTATAGAATAGTTGCACTAGTGACATTTATACACACCTGTACACCTCCCCACACGAATGGCAATATTCTATGGGCCTGATATTCAAAGGATTATATGCTTGTAACTTTCAGAGTAATTGGCCTCTTTGAAAATGTATTAAGTGCATACATTTTTACTCAAAATTTCACTAAAGGTTAAAATTTAGGGGCATAAAAAGTGGGTGGTAACAGGGGCGGATTTAGGGTGGGGAAAAAGAAGTTATGAGCGTAGCACTGATTTTCAGCACTAGGCTCATACATGCAGGCAAATGAATGGCAGGTTTAACTTTGAGTATAAGGGCAAGATGCATCAACCAAACGTAAAAAAATCTAAAACGTTAAAGCCCTTAACAAATTTGAAAAAACGAAGAATGCACCAAAAAACCAAGTCGCACATGTTCGGTGCGGTATTAAAAAGTACAATGTATCAAAGATTCATAATCCCCGTCGGTAATCGGCCCCTAAAGCATGCGCAGAGCAGCCAAGCGTTATGCTGGCTGCTCTGCGCATGCCACAAACGTCAAAACAACAACAACAAAAAAAACACAAACACATGGCTCCCTGCTTCCCCCTGCATTAATACAAAACTAAAAACATACATCAAAAAAAGGATCGGGAGGGGGCAAAGGCGCTCGTCAGGAGCGTCCTGTATGGATGGCCTAGACCCCCCCCCCCCCCCGCTGCTCCCCACTTCCCCCCGCTTCCCCCTGCATGAAAATTCCAAATTTTAGCAGCCCCGGCCACCTCCCTTCCTGTTTAAAAAAAAACAAAACAAAAATCGAACGGGAGGGGGCAAAGGCGCTCGTCAGGAGTGTCCTGTATGGGCGGCCTTGCCCCCCCCCCCCCCGCTGCTCCCCACTACCCCCCGCACGAAAACTCCAAATGTTAGCAGCCCCGGCCCCCCTCCCTTCCTGTTCCTTTCTCTCTACTCTCCCACAGCTCCGCCTCCCGCCATCCTCCGCCCCCGTGCCCCACCCCCGCCGCACCCCCGAGGTCGTTGCCGCCGCTTCCCCCCTCCACCGGGCCCCCCCCTCCGCATTACCGGGCCTGCGCAGCGCCTCTCACCTCTGTGTGAAGGCGCTGCACGGGCAAGAGGAACAGCAGATCGCCACCAGTCTTCTTCAGGACGTCTCTCTCCTTTCCTGACCTGGGCCTGCCCCCGTCTGACATAGGTTACTTACGTCAGACGGGGGCGGGCCCAGGTCAGGGAAGGAGAGAGACGTCCTGAAGACTGGCGGCGATCTGATGTTCCTCTTGCCCGTGCAGCGCCTTCACACAGAGGTGAGAGGCACTGCGCAGGCCCGGTAATGCGGAGGGGGGGGGGCCTGGTGGAGGGGGGGAGTGGCGGCGATGATTTCAGGGGGCGGGGCACAGGGGCGGAGGATGGCAGGAAGCGGAGCTGTGGGAGATTAGAGAGAAAGGAACAGGAAGGGAGGGGGGGCCGGGGCTGCTAAAATTTGGAGTTTTCGTGCGGGGGAAGCGGGGAGCAGCGGGGGGGGGGGGGGGGGGGCAAGGCCGTCCATACAGGATGCTACTGACGAGCGCCTTTGTCCCCTCCCGTTCGATTTTTGTTTTGCTTTTTTTTAATGCAGGGGGAAGCCTAGGAAGTACTGCATCCACCTTGTCGTTCTTTATTGGTAGCGTTTTTATTTAATCTCACTTTTAAACATGCCAGCTTGGATTTGTATGCTGCAGGGGGAAGCGGGAAGTGACAGCTCAGGCCTTAATGACAGCTCTGACCTCACGTTAAATATTTTGCGATAAATGAATCGGTGCAATCGTTGGTATGGTTGGTGCATTCCAAATCGCCCACATTTCAATGGTAGTTACTTGTTTGCATTCCATTTTCGTTAGCTGCTAGCTTCGTCGGAAAAAGGCCTTTAATGCATGCTACGGTTGAAAATTTCTTCGTTAAAGGGTCGTTAAAGTTTAGTGCATCTTGCCCTAAGTTTCAGCTCATAAATTAAGATGAATTTTCAGCTGAAAACATATGCTCCTGTTTGGCTTAAAATAGGGCACATATTTATGAACCTAACTAATTAGGAGCTCACCATTTTCTGAATATTCAGCCCTATAAATTTAAGTGCAGAAATGGTGCTGTTATAGAATGAGGGGGGTTAATGACACTATCTCTGCCTCTCACCAGGTTTGGTTGTTACCAGTCTCTTCTTGCCTGGCATGGCCATTACAAAAAGCAGGACCTGCAGGGGATCTTTAGTCATCAGCAGTAGTCACTGAAAAGCAATTGACATGTCTCATTGCACTTTAAATTTACATTAGCCTTTGATTATCAGAGCTGGGTGCTAATAGCTTATCAATTATCCATGCACGAATGACCTTAGCACCCACAGGGGTTTCCAGCTTTCCTTTTAGTATAGATGTGTCCATTTGTCTCATCCAAGCTGGCCCCTCCTTGGTTTGCTTTAAGAATGGTTTGTACATTTGTCCGTTAGATTGTAAGCTCTCAGAGCAGGGACTGTCCTTCTATGTTATATTGTACAGCGCTGTGTAACCCTAGTAGCGCTTTAGAAATGTCAAATAGTAGTAGTAGTAGTAGTAGTTTTAGGTTTCCACATTTTGGAGGTACTTTTCTAAATCCATGATCTGCATATTTGACATATGGAAAATGGCTATTGTAAAACCATGTGGCTGAATACACACAGAACACATTTACATGCTCTGAAGATCATGTATGTTTATATGCACACTGTGGGTGGGCATTCAAGGGGTGTAGTTTGGTTGGCAATGGGGTGCAGTTCTGATGTGTTTTATAAAATGCATATGTCCATGCATAGGGCACATACACAAAATTCAGAACAGGTGTAAAAAATTGTATAAGAATTTATGCACTGTATGGATAGTTCTGAAAGTCTGTTTTATAAAGTCATATAGGTACCTATCCAGCTTATAATCGAAAGAGAAAAACGCCTATATTGCGACCCAAATCGGGAGATGGCCGTCTTTCTCCTGTGGGCGCCCAAATCGGTATAATCGAAAGCCGATTTTGGGCGTTTCCAACTGCAATCCGTCGCGGAAATGGGTAAAGTTGACGGGGGCGTGTTGGAGGCGTGGTGAAGGCGGAACTGGGGCGTGGTTATCGGCCGAGGAGAGATGGGCATCTTTAGCTGATAATCGAAAAAAAAAGGCGTTTTTACAGCGATTTTGGGTCACTTTTTTTTCACGAACAGGTCCCAAAAAAGTGCCCCAATTGACCGGATGACCACTGGAGGGAATCGGGGATGATCTCCCCGGATTCCCCCAGTGGTCACTAACCCCTCCCACCAAAAAACCCCCACTTTACAAACTTTTTTTCCAGCCTCTATGCCAGCCTCAAATGCCGTACCCACCTCCATGACAGCAGAATGTGTTCTATCCTGTGACAGCCTTTCCCTGATTCTGATGTGGCTCTCGGGTGAGTGTGACACCTTTTCTGTTATGCGCACTGCAAAGTCACATCAACAATGCATTGTGATGGGTGTAGGGTATTGGGCTCCGTGATTCCACTAGCTTGTGGCAAATGCTCACGATGTTGGTAGTTGGTAGGCTCTACTCCCATGGTGCTTTTCCCCCTGCTTACTGGGTCAGAGTGTGGTGTGCCCTGTTTTGTTTCCGGTAGTCCATGAGGTAGTGGCCATTTTTATAAGCCAGTTTTAGATCCCTTTCACGTGTTAGCCACGTTACAGAACTTAGTTCTTCCCTTGAATGTGGCTGAAAGAGGGCATTGTACAGCATTCTGCCAGCTCTGACCTGCTAATCTCACTACCAGGGAGACTCGTTGCCAGTGGGGCACAACCTCTGATCTGCAGTTAACTGTGAGTAAGCGTGCTTATTCCAATAAAGGACGTTTTCGGAGAGATTAGTCTTCAGGTGTCAACTGCTGTGCCAATGTTATATAGCAGCAACCAGTCCTAGAGCACTTTTAATGGGTACCGCAGTGCACTTCAGCCAGGAGGACCCAGGCCCATCCCCCCCCCCCACCTGTAACACTTGTGCTGGTAAATGGGAGGCCTGCAAAACCCACTGTACCCACATGTAGGTGCCCCCTTCACCCCTAAGAGCTATGGTAGTGTTGTACATTTGTGGGTTTTGGGGGAGGGGGGTTGGGGGCTCAGCACCCGTGGTAAGGGAGCTAAGCATGTGGGAGCGTTGTCTGAAGTCCACCGCACTGACCTCTCGGGTGCCCAGTTGGTGTCCTGGCATGTCAGGGGGGCGAGTGTACTACGAATCATGGCCTCTCCCACGACCAAATGGCTCGGATTAGGATGTTTTTGAGCTGGGCGTTTTTAGTTTCCATTATTGCTAAAAAAAACAAACACCCAGCTGAAAAACGTCCTTTTTTTTGAACATACGGTCTGTCCCGCCTTTTCACGTACCCGTTTTCGGACATAGACGCCCATGGAGATAGGAGTTCACGTTCAATTATGCCCCTCCACGTTGCCTTTATAAAACAGGCACTTGTACATAGACACCCTTTATTTATTGTATTTATTTGTTGCATTTATATCCCACATTTTCCTACCTCTTTGCAGGCTCAATGTGGCTTCCATAGTACTGTAATTGGCGTTAACCGATTCCGGTGTGAACAAATACAAAGTGTGAGTAATATCAAGGTGATATTATGGTAGAGTGAGATACATGTATGGTAAAGACAATTGGGGAGAACTTATTGAGGGAAAGGAAGAGTTAGGATATGTCCGTTACAATCTTTAATGAAATCCCACCATTATTTATGTAGAGAAAGGTGATTAGGGGTCTTTTTACTAAGGTGCGCTGAAAAATGGCTTGCGGTAGTGTAGGTGTGGGTTTTAGGTGTGTGCCAATCCATTTTTCAGCGTGCCTGTAAAATAGGCTTTAACATTCTTGCTGAAAATGGACGTGCGGCAAAATCAAAATTGCACGCGTCCATTTTGGGTCTGCGACCTTATCGCCAGTCATTGACCTAGCTGTAAAGTCTCATACAATAACTAGGCAGTAATGACCTATGTATATCAAATGCCACTTGGTGCACATCCGATACGTGCGTCCGAAAATAAAAATTATTTTTCGGCCGCGCACCAAAAATAAAATTACCGCAAGAGCCACACGGTAGCCTGGAGGTAATTCCATTTTGGGGTGCGTTGGGCGTGCGTAGATGCTTATGTGGCTTAGTAAAAGGGCCCCTTATATTGTATGATAATCGCACACCTTTCCCTATACTGAGATTAGCGTCCTCTAGTGGTGCGAGTTCAGAATTTCATCTGAGAACTGGCAGAACTCGAGACTGCCCTATTAGAGCCATATAGAGACTTGCTGCAGATTTATTCCTCAGCTAATAATTAAAAGCTATTTGCTCACAAACAGTCTGTGTGTCTCCAAAATAACTGGTGTAGTCCTGTGTGTTTTGACCCTTCTTTCCGAACAATTTTAAAAGCCAGTATATAGAGGAAGGATGAAGCATCAAACATATAAACAGCAAGTGACCGACTCACCTGCAAATGCGCAGTACAGACTTCTCTCTCTGTCCCGCCCTCGCGTCATGACGTCAGAGGGCGGAACAGAGAGGGAAACGGAGTCGGACTGTCAGACGCCACCTGGAAACGAACATCGTGCGAACCAACCTCCACCCTCCCCGCCGCGGCTCCCGCCCCCCTCCTTATCGGGCCCCCCTCTGTATCGGGCCCCCTGCACTGACCTGACAGCACCTCTCACCTCCGTGTGGAGCGATCTGCTGCTGCCTGTAGCGCTTTCACACGGAGGTGAGAGGCGCTGTTAGGTCAGTACAGGGGGCCCGGCACGGAGGGGAGAGGGAGCGGCGGCGAGGAGGGTAGCTGGACATGGGGGGAGGGCAGGGGGAGAGGGCATGGTTGCTGGACATGGGGTGAGAGCAGGGCAGAGAGGAGGGTTGCTGGTCATGGGGGGGAGGTCAAGGGAAAGAGGAGGGTTGCTGGATATGGGGGGAGGATCGGTGGACGGGGTGAGGCCAGGGGAGAGAGGAGGGCTGCAATACTCGCCCGTTTTTACGGGCTTAACGGCTAGTCTGTCCATAAAGTGAGCAGTGATGCCATGTTTAATCCTTTAAACCTAGACAGCTGCAGAATAACTTTCCGCAGACTGAACTACTGGCTTTTCCTCATTTACTTTGTGTAGATAATAAATTATTGTAGTATTAAAGGACCATTCTGATAGCCAATTTAATGTAATCCATTGAAGTTTTGACAATGTGTGGAAAGTTAATGTCATGAAGATAATGCTCTTTTTGTTTGTTAATTCCAAATTGATTTACAGTTTAATAATTACCTATAACAGTTTTGTTTGTGTATATATATATATATATACACAGTGCACTCCATTTAAGTGCACATCGGATAAGCGCATGCTCTGTGTAACTGCATGCCGTACTTCGTTCCCGTTTTTGGCGCCATCAATTTCTATGGGGACAAACTTCAGTTTAGCGCACCACTGATAAGTGCAAGATTCGCTTATATGCATGGTTTAAGACTGCTCCTCTGCAGGAAAGACTCTGCATAAGCGCGCGCACAGAATATGGAAGCCGATTGGCGTGTGACAAACGGGCGATAAATTTGAAATCTTGTTGGTTAATTGCCACAGGCAGAATAAGCGAAAGAATGTTGTTAGAGTGTACACTGGAGTCGTCATCGCGCAACTGTAAGACTTTAACACTGGCTGAATGAATAGAAGTTCTTAAAAAATTAAAAAACAAACAAAATGAGCATCTATTGCTAAAGAATATGGTGTCAATCCCAGTCAAATTTCACGTATCTTAAAGCAGAAAGACCAGCTTCTGGAAGACTGGCAAAACAATACAAATCCACACCAGAAACAAAAACGGGCGGGAAAAGCTGAGGAGGTAGAATATGCTCTTCTTCTGTGGTTTTCTCAAGTCAGGAGTAGACAGTTTCCTGTCAGTGGTCCACTGCTTATGGAGAAAGCTAATCAGCTAACTGAATTCAAAGCCACTGTTGAATGGTTAGAAAGATGGAAGGAGAGGAACAACATAAAATTCAAGAAACAGCATGGTGAAAAACAAGACGCTGATGACTTTGGTGCTGAAAATTAGGTTGTTTCAGTTCTTCCTACCATCTTGAACGAGTTTGCACCTTGTGACATTTTCAATGCTGACGAAAACGAACTCTACTGGCGAGCGATTCCTGATGGAACACTTGCATTCAAACAAGCCGAAACTACAGGAAGTAAAATGTCGAAGGACCGACTAATGATCCTCCTTTGCTGCAATATGGATGTGAGTGAGAAGTTGGAACCACTCGTCATTGGAAAGAGCAAACAGCCCCGTTGCTTCAAGAATGTTAAGTGACTTCCTGTGTCATACGAGGCTAACGTAAATTCATGGATGACTGGGGAAATTTGGAAGCAGTGGCTAAAGAAGTTAGACACTAGAATGCAGGCACAAAAGCATCAGATGTTGTTGCTTTGTGAAAATTGTGCTGCACACAGTGATGATGTCAGGCTGTCTAACGTCAAGGTGGTCTTCCTGCCACCAAACACTACCTCTCTGATCCAACCTATGGATCAGGGCATAATAGCCAATTTCAAACAACATTATCGGGCTCTTGTGTTACGTCGTCTGATGAGCGTTATGGATGACCAGACTGGCAAGGATAAACGTGCTGTTGAACTGGCTAATAATCTATCACTGTTGGATTCCCTACATATGCAGAAGGAAGCCTGAAATCATGTTACACAGGCAACCATTGTGAACTGCTACAAGCGGGCAAGCTTTGTTAGGGATGTGGAGAGGGACAAAACAGATGCAGCTGTTGCAAACGTGTCAGATGAACAGGCTATTGACATCTCAGCCGGTGTTACTGAAGAGGAGTTTCATCACTACGTAGCTGTTGATTACGATCTACAAACAGCTGACAACAGCACTGATGTCCAGATATGCGCCTACACTCAGACAACGGCTGATGATGAAACAGATGATGAAATGAGCAGCGAGGCACATGCTGACGAAATTCAACAACCTCCTGTCGCTTTTGCAAGAGCGCTGGAGAGTTTCAGCTCCGTGCGGGCCTATCTGGAGGCCACTGGATGTCAGTGCTATGACAGTTTTTACCGTCTGGCAGACGTAGTCGGCAGATGTAGTCTATGGAACTCACAGACACAAGAATGTACAGAGGACTATGACTGATTACTTCAAGTAAGAAGTAAGCCTAACGTCAGTTAACGGAGACTGTATACTGTACGTATAATAAACAGTACTGTACATATGTTTAACAGATGTCAAGCTTCTTTTTTGGGTCACAACGGTTAAGTGCATGCTCCGGTTAACTGCATGCATTTCTTTGGTCCCAGACCCTTGCACTTAAGCGGATTGAACTCTATATACATATATATCTAATATAATAATTTGCACCTCCAACGTTCTGAAGCTGACTCCGTGGCAGCGTAGCCATGTAGTGTTTGTAGGGTTCGTAATCGCACTCCCGATCACTGCCCCGCCCTCAAGGGAACTCTGTATAGTTGCCAAGGAAAGAAATGTGACGTCAGAAGGAGAAGGGACCAACAACAGGCAATCACAATCGCTGTCAGTGCCCCGCTCTCCGAGGGCAGGGAAGGCTACATGGTAACGTGACGTCAAAAGGAGAAGGGACCAACCACAGGCAATCACACTCGCTCTCACTGCCCCGCCCTCGGAGGGAAGGGAAGGCTGCATAGTAACGCCACGACCAGAGAACAGAGGAAGCACACAAACCACCTGACAGGACTCTCACTTTCAAGAAAGTTGAACTCCGAGGTACGGACAGTGCACTACAAATGCTGGCCCCTACCATGAACAAATGCCTTGGATTTGGCCGGGTTTGAGATGGCCGGCATCGGTTTCCATTATCGGCAAAAACCGATGCTGGCCATCTGAATGAAACAAAACAAATTCTGTCAGGTCTGTGACTGCCCTGGCTTTTTACCCATGTTCCTCTATTACAGCACTGTTTACAAAGCCAGAACTATATAACAAGTATATAGAGATGATACAACATGCTGCTGTGAGACTATTTTTGGGACTGGCACAAATGGACCATGTGACCAGCTCAATGAAGACATTACCCTGGCTCCTGATTCACTGCAGAGCACAATATAAAGGGGTGATACTTGTCTTTAAGACATTGAATGGATTGGTTCCTGATTATTTCTAGCAGACTTTACAACTTTATAGCCCACCTCATCCACTGCAGTCTACTGGTGCAAAACTAGTAGTGCCTCATTTGCATACGTACACTATTCAGTCACCAGTAAAAGTGTGATGTCTATTGTTGGGCCTCTGCTTTGGAGTAAACTGCCTGGCAATTTATGTCTTTTTTCACCTTTTGAAGTATTCAGAAGGAGGTTGAAATTTCATTTGTTTGCACTGGCATATACTTGATGGATGGGAGATCTGAGGATAGATGGTTAGAGAGGTTTGCTGCTTTGCTGTCTTGATATTGTGTTTGAAATTTAGGGCCCTGTTTGCTAAGCCGCACTGTAGGAGCGCTGACGCTAGAGACACCTATAGGAATATATGGGTGTCTCTAGCATTAGCACGACATGTGCCAGAAAGTTAGCGCGGCTTAGTAAACAGGGCCCTTATTGTATTGTTTTGTGTTGCTTATATTATGTATGTTTTTTATTACATACTTAGTTGTAAGTGGGATATTAAAATTCTATAAATAACATATACAATGATACTTCCAAAATTAAAAATCCTAAAAATCATTAAAAATTCTTTATTTCCAATCAGTTTCATGCCCTGATGTTATTGGAGCACAGGCATTCTCGCTCTTCTTATAAAAGAAAACAACTATTTCTAGCTACCTGGGATACTTATATTCAGTCAGTCTTTTCCCCATAGAGCCTGAAGCCTCATTCTAAATTCTTTTTAGCATTTTTCCCTGACCTCCAGTTTGTTTCTCTAGGGGTTTCTCCATCTCTCCCTTTCCTTTTACGGTAGGGGGAGGGAGCAAGAGAGAATCAGTGTGTACCTTGCACTGCAGGCCTGTTTGCCATACCTAGTCTCCTATGTGGTTCTTTTTTTTTTCTTGTTTTGTTCATAGCTCAATAGGAGTTTTCTACAAGTTTGAAAGCTCCAGCTTTTGTTACTGGTCGGGGTTAGGAGGTGGTTTCATTAACCAGGCATGTTCACGTTACATCTCCTTGTTCTATCTTATATGATATCTTATGTTACTACTACTACTACTTACTACTATTTAACATTTCTAGAGCGCTACTAGGGTTACGCAACGCTGTACAGTTTAACAAAAAAGGACAGTCCCTGCTCAAAGGAGCTTACAATCTAAAGGACGAAATGTCAAGTTGGGGCAGTCTAGATTTTTTGAATAGAGGTATAGTGGTTAGGTGCCGAAGTCCACATTGGAGAGGTGGGCTTTCAGCAAGGATTTGAAGATGGGCAGGGAGGGGGCCTGGCATATGGGCTCAGGGAGTTTATTCCAAGCATGGGGTGAGGCGAGGCAGAAAGGGCGGAGCCTGGAGTTGGCGGTGGTGGAGAAGGGTACTGAAAGGAGGGATTTGTCTTGAGAGCGGAGGTTACAGGTAGGAATGTAAGGGCAGATGAGGGTAGAGAGGTAAGGAGGGGCTGCAGATCGAGTGCATTTGTAGGTTAGTAGGAGAAGCTTGAACTGTATGCGGTACCTGATCGGAAGCCAGTGAAGTGATTTGAGGAGAGGGGTGATATGAGTATATCGGTCCAGGTGGAAGATAAGACGCGCAGCAGAGTTCTGAACGGACTGAAGGGAGGATAGATGGCTAAGTGGGAGGCCAGTGAGGAGTAGGTTGCAGTAGTCAAGGCGAGAGGTAATGAGAGAGTGAATGAGAGTCCGGGTGGTGTGCTCAGACAGGAAAGGGCGAATTTTGCTAATGTTATAAAGGGAGAAACGACAGGTCTTGGCTATCTGCTGGATATGCGCAGAGAAGGAGAGGGAGGAGTCGAAGATGACTCCGAGGTTGCGGGCAGATGAGACGGGGATGATGAGTGTGTTATCAACTGAGATAGAGAGTGGAGGGAGAGGAGAAGTGGGTTTGGGTGGGAAGACAATAAGCTCGGTCTTGGCCATGTTCAGTTTCAGGTGGCGGTTGGACATCCAGGCAGCAATGTCGAATAAGCAGACCGATACTTTGGCCTGGGTATCCGCAGTGATGTCTGGTGTGGAGAGATAAAGCTGGGTGTCATCAGCATAAAGATGATATTGGAAACCATGAGATGAGATCAGGGAGCCCAGGGAAGAGGTGTAGATTGAAAAACGAAGGGGTCCAAGGACAGATCCTTGAGGAACGCCAACAAAGAGCCGGATGGGGGTGGAGGAAGAGCCATGAGAATGTACTCTGAAGGTACGGTGGGAGAGATAAGAGGAGAACCAGGAGAGGGCAGAGCCCTGGAACCCAAATGTTAGTGCCTTGATGAGCATTGTCTCCATATATTTAGTTTCCACACATTTTATTTCACATGTATGTAAGTATCATATTGGTAGCTCACCATTGCCCTTCTATGGTCACTTATGCTCTGTGTACATGTTATCCTTTGTTTTTTCTTTCACACATCAGGACAATTTGTGTTTACAGTTGCGGTACAGAGATGGGAAAGGGTAGTGAGAGGTGGGGGAGGGGACTTTATACAGCATTGAACACCCAGCCTGTTATTTGGTTGTGTGTATTTTTTATTTATTTATTGGTATATTACAATGCTTAACAAGTACAATACTTGATTAGTAATACAGGCATCAATTGACTATTAAATAAGTCAATAAGAAAAAAGAAAAAAAGTTAACTTAGGAAAATATAAGCCTTCTTTAGACCACGATAATGAGGGAAGGAGCTACATTTTCAGGAGAGAACTTGAGAAATGATATTAGTTTGTATATAGTTTAACACACATTACACCCGATTCATTATACAATTAAATCAATCTAACTTAAGATGTAATATCAGGCTGAACCCAACTTTTTTTGGTTAACAAAGGCATTTAGTTGTTCTGGTTGAAAGAAAATGTATTTAAGCCCTAAGTATTTAATCACACATTTGCAAGGATAATTTAATAGAAGGAAGCTCCTATTGATATAGCTTCTTTTCTTAGGGCTAAGAACTCTCTCTTCTTCTTTCCTGAGTTTGTCTTGTAACATCCGGATACATCCACATCTTTTTCCCAAGAAATAATGTTTGTGATTTCCTAAAAAATAAACGTTTAACTGCTTCCAAGTCCTGTTCAAACATAAAAGATACCAACAAAGTCTTTCAGAATTTTCTGATATGGATGATTCAAAAATCTCTGTTAAATTTAGATTCAATTGTTTTTCATTTTCTTGAATTGGAAGTTGAGATTCCATCCCTAATTCAGATTCTGGGATCTTTTTATTTGGTACATAGAATATACGATTAAATGGAGGAATAAAGTCAGAGGAATATCCCAGAATTTCTATTAAGTACTTTTTAAAAGAGTCTAATAAAGAAATCCCACTTGAATATGGAAAATTCAAAAAGCGGAGGTTCAATCGACGATTATAATTTTCTATTTGTTCTATTTTTCTGTGAATCAATGTCTTATCTTTAATAGTCATTGTAGCAAAGTCTTGGAGTTTTTTCACTTCATCATTTAAGACTATCATTTGGTTCGTAAAATCTGCTTTTAAGGTTTCAAAGGAGTTAGAAGGAAGTTCAACTGTACTTACTAATGTTGAGATTTCTGCGGTGGAGTTGGTCAGCTTTACATCCAAATTTTGGAGAGCCTCCCAAATGCTCTCCAGCGTTACCGTCTCCGGTCTAGTTGTCAAAGATCTCGTTATCTGTAGGCCTTGAGGCTTCAGAACGCCGTTTGCTGAATTTTCACCAGAGCCCCTAGTCCAGGGTCGTGCCTCACCGACTTCCGGATTTGGCGATCCTGGTTGGGAAAAACAGCGTTCAGGCGGAGGATTGCACTCCGGAGGTGATAGAGTGGTATCCAGCCCCAAGTCACAGGGGTCTCCTCCTCCTGGAACAGCGAGGCTCCCTCCGGTTTTCAAATCAGGTGTCCTCAAAGCGAACCTCTCAATGGTGAGTTGCGAAGGTGAGGAGGTTCTGGTGGCCGAGGCTCCAGCCTTTACCAGGCCTTTCCTTTTAGTATGAGGCATTTTAATCTTAGGAATATGGTAATATTGTAAACTCAACACGAGAGGTCTCCACAACGATCCCTGTGTGCCGCCATCTTGGCTCCTCCTCCTCTACTGGTTGTGTGTATTTTACTTTGTGCAATAAACATTGCTTAATCATAAATATAAAGGGAAAAGGGGGGGAGGGTGGGATGGATTTTGATGGGTAAATGGCTGTTCCGTGTTTTATCATATGAGGCTACAAGAGCCAAATTCCTCTACTTTGTTTAGCTGCTTTGTTTGTACATTGCAGTTAGGAAGCCAAGACAGAACTGTACACTTTTTTCTTTTTCTGTCTATATTGCTGTTATCATTCATATTTGTGTAATTCAATAAAAAGATTTGAGCATAAAAATTCTTCAGTTCTTCCTTCCCTCCTAACTCATAATCTAATTCCTCCTCAGTCTCTACCATCCTTTACAGGGAACAGCCAGGTTTTTAAGGCTTTCCAAAAACTCTCATAATGATCAGTTATACTGAGTTGAGGTGGGAAATTATTCCACCTCATGGGGACTGCCAAAAAGAGGCTCTATGTCTCAGAGAAGAGCCTCCAGTATGGCACACCAACAAAACTTCTAGTAACATTCCTTGACTGGAATGGAGTGGACGTATTTGGATGTGGCAGACCAACTTTTTTAGCCAAATATAAAGATCCTTTATCATATAAAGACCATACATAATATCTAAATTGTATATGTGCTGTACCAGAATCCAGTACAATTTCTCCAAAAACGGTTTTGCTTGAAGGCAAGGATTTACTTACAAGGGTGAATAGACCATTTGAAAATTACCCATTCTTCCTGCAGGTAAAAGTATGCTGATGATTCTTTGATCTAGCAAAGTGTCATGACCTTTTGTCTTGATTTGACTGTAGTTGCTCTTGGTGCTCTCCAGAAACTATGCTGCCCTAGTCAAGCACCTAGCCTGCCTACCTGTTGGGCTGGCACTGCATCTAGGAAAGAAAAGTACATAAGCACTGCCATACCGGGAAAAGACCAAGGGTCCATCAAGCCCAGCATCTTGTCTCCGACAGTGGCCAATCCAGGCTTCAAGAACCCGTCAACCCCCCCCCCCCCCCCCAAAAAAAAAAAAAAACTTAATTCTTAATAATGTTCAATGGACTTTTCCCTCAGGAATCTGTCCAAACCCCCTTTAAATTCCGTAAGGCCAGCTGCTGTCATTACATTTTCCAGCAACGAGTTCCAGAGTCTAACTACACGCTGAGTAAAGAAAAACTTTCTCCTATTTGTTTTAAATCTACCATATTCTAGCTTCATCTTGTGTCCCCTTATTTTGTTGTTGTTTGAAAGTGTAAAAAAAACACTTCACATCTCTAGTCCGCTCATTATCTTGTAGACTTCTATCATATCACCCCTCAGCCACCTTTTCTCCAAGCTGAAGAGCCCTAACTTTCTCAGCCTTTCCTCATAGGGAAGTTGTTCCATTCCATTTATCATTTTTGTCCCCTTCTCTGCATTTTTTAAAACTGTGAATCAGAGTCACACTGAGCAGGCAATGGATTGTGACTGTACACAAAGCTCTTTGAACTAGAATTAGCTCAATGGATACAGCTCAGGGATTTTCCCTGGTTTTTCTTTTTTTGGGGGCTTCTCTCCCCCTCTCTTTTCTGGATTCACACTTCATTAGCGTTGGAATGTTTTAGTCTCCTGGGCTCTCTCCTCTTCATTTTGGATCCTGGCCTTCTTCCTCCTCCCAGTCCTGAGAAGGTAATAATTTTGTACTGTAATGGTTAGACAGGCATTAAATCAGATGCTCCTTTGAGTGCTAGGCTCCTTGGCTGCCTGGGGCCAGATGCCTGATGATTAGTGGAGGTTACACAAGGATGGAAACTCATATCCAGTTGTGGCAGAAAAGGTATTAGATCGCCAGTGGTAACCATTACAACACCCAGCTCCTGTTACATGCTTGCAGTCTGGGAATTCAATACTTCACCCTGCCCAGGGCTCTGGATTCTAAAGAGCCACAGGCACAGAAGAGGAAGAGGCTGCAGGAAAACTGACCTTCTGATCAGGTGCCAGTTATCAGTCCTGGGATTATACAGAGTTTACCGAGCTT
Organism: Microcaecilia unicolor; assembly: GCF_901765095.1. Lineage (NCBI taxonomy): Eukaryota > Metazoa > Chordata > Amphibia > Gymnophiona > Siphonopidae > Microcaecilia > Microcaecilia unicolor. Next base: position 155,703,375 of record NC_044034.1, on the reverse strand, counting down.
ACTATGTGAACAGAACCTGTCAGAAGCACAATCACCGGTTGAAAAATCTCCAAAGATGTTCCCTACATTGAGCACACAGTTCCAAAAGGTGCTTGTGGATTTTTTAGTGACATGAAGATGGCAATGAGTGTGAGACAAGCCACTATTTTTTTGTGAGGGTGCAGAGTTGTGGGTCATTCTTTGAGGGAGAGGAAGGCTTTGTGTAGAAGACTCTTTATATATGTACATGTGTGAAAAGGAACCATTGTATATCTGAGAGAACTTGAATTTGTGTGTTAGTGACAGAGATGCTGTCATTTATGCGGACATATTCGAGTGAGTGTGACACAGAAATATACTGATCGATATTCAAAACAATTTAATTGGCTAGAAGCGGCCACCGATTGGTTAAATTGCATGTTTGGGGCTATCCGCTAATTTTCTGTGGCACTTATCGCTGTTGAAAATTAGCAGTCAGACGGTTTTCATTTAGGCGCTATTTGAAGGGCGTTCTGGGCATGGAGTCAGCACTTGGCCACTTAAGTGCCAATATTCAGCACTTAACCAGCCAGAGTAACTGCATAGATGGGACCAAATAAAATAAAGTCCTATCCTTATGTGGCAACCCATGGCCGCTTAAGTTCTGAATATTGACTTAAGAGGCCATGTGTTAGCCAGTGTCACATAAACCGAATATTCAGTGCCGAAGCCCGGACACGGCCCGGCACTGAATATCCAGGAATAACGCCAGCGGCCATCAGCAAAACGCTCACCGCCCCCGGCTGAATATTTATCCCATAGTAAATGTCAGCAGATAAGACTAACATGGACCATTCAGTCTGCCCAGAAAAGTGGTTAAGTGCCCAGTAAAGCATTGTTAGTTTAATGTATAAACATCCAGCACCAACTCGATGACTCTCACTGAGATGACCCTCTTAGCTCTACAATGCCTCCCACAGTTCTGGGGTCATATTGTAGCATGATACCAGAGTTGTTTAAATATTTTGTTAGATCAGATACAAAGATAAAAGGTTCTGCTGCAAAGAGATTTCAAGTTCCTCTTTTCCTCCCACCTGGAAGACTGAACAAAACCTTGGCTGGGTGTGAATATCCGTGCATCAGCATAATAAAAGCTCAAAGATGAAACAGCAGACACCTATCACAAACAAAAACTCAGACTGAAACATATACAGAAAGCCATTTGCCAGCAGGAAGCCATTTGCCAGCAGAAAGCCATTTGCCAGCAGAAGTCCAGACCATGTGACCATGCTTCTCTGCAAACTACAATACCCAGGACTCAGTTGCCCCTAAGTTTTCCATAGGAACATTATAAAAGCCAGGAGCACGCTCCTCTCTTGGCTTCTCTTCTCTTTTGCTGCTCTTTTCTCCCCCCCCCCCCCCCCCCCCCCCCCCGCCACGGACTGCTGTAAGGATCTCTGGGCTCCTGTTACCTTGGACAACAGACTTTGTAAGTTAATTTATGATTCAGACCTGTTATCTTGTTGCAAATTTCTCCTTTAAGCAAGATTCTTAAAAACTACCTCTCGCTTGTAACATTATTATATTACCTGTATTGTAAATAAACCTTTTTAAAGTTGAATATATGGTCTTTTATGTTCCGAGCACATGTTCTTAAACCTTGCAGTGCAGGTTAATGTAATTTCACAAATATAATATTTAATTCCCCCTTTATTCTTACAAATGTAAATCTTATTACCTTATAGCTAATTGGTGGAGAATAGAATATAGAATCAATATATATATATATATATATATATATATATTTCACCACAAGTAACATTTTTAAGATAACAAAATGGGAAAATTAGGTTCTTACCTTGGTAATTTTCTTTCCTTTAGTCATAGCAGACGAATCCATTACAAATGGGTTGTGTCCATCAACCAACAGGGGGAGATAGAGAGCACTGAAAAACCATAGTGCCTCATGGCCAGCTAGCTCCATCTGCCTCTTCAGTATTTGAAGCTTCCAAAGAAGTATTACACCGTAAAGTAGCATAACATGAACTTTCCTCACAGCGGATGAACGCCCCAGAACAGGAGCAATCCTGAAGACTGTTTTCCAACTTCTCCCAATGAGGGAACATATCTACAGGAAAAACTGAACATAAAACAACATCAATGAATCACTGAGGGAGGGCTCATGGATTCATCTGCTATGACTAAAGGAAAGAAAATTACCAAGGTAAGAACCTAATTTTCCCTTCCTTGTCATCAAGAAGATGAATCCATTATGAATGGGATGTATCAAAGCAATCCCTATATAGGGTGGGAACAAGCCACACCACGCGCCAGCACTTGTGCTCCAAAATGTGTGTCACTCCTGGCAGCCACAGCCTGTAATGTCGGGCAAAAGAGAGCTTAGAAGCCCATGTTGCTGCACTGCATATCTCTTGAAGAGAGAGTGCTCCAGTTTCAGCCCAAGAAGAGTAAATTGCTCTTGTGGAATGTGCCTTAAAGGCTTCAGGCGGAGGCCGGCCAGACAGCAGATATGCTGAAAAAAATAGCTTCTTTGAGCCAACGGGCTATAGTGGCTTTAGACGCTGGAGACCCTCTGCGTGGACCTGATAACAAGACAAAAAGATGATCAGAGGTCCTAAAAGCATTTGGACATGCGCAGATACTGCAATAGAGCCCTTCGCACATCTAGGAGGTGCAATTGCCCAAAGGCTTCCAGAAACTCTTCTCTGGAAAAGGAAGGCAGGAAAATAGGCTGGTTTAGGTGAAACGCTGAAACCACCTTAGGAAGGAAGGCACCGTACGGAATTGCAGAAAAGGGTCTCGACAGGACAGCGCCTGGAGCTTAGACACCCGTCTCGCCGAAGTAATGGCCACCAAAAAGACCGTCTTTAGGGTCACATCCTTCTTTGAAGCTCGCCTTAGCAGCTCAAAGGGTGAACACTGAAGGGCCTTTAAAACTAACCCCAGGTTCCAGGCCGGACACGGAGCCCGCACGGGAGGACGGAGCCGAAGCACCCCTCTAAGAAACCGTGCCACATCCGGATAAGCAGCCATAGAGAGGCCAGCGACCTTCCCTCGAAAACATGCTAAGGCTGCCACTTGAACACGCAGGGAATTATAGGCAAGGCCTTTTTGTAAACCATCCTGCAAAAAGTCAAGTATCGGCGAGACAGAAGCCCGCATGGGTGTGATCGCTTTAGAAGCACACCAAGCCTCAAATTGGCGCCAAATCCTGGCATAAGCCACGGAAGTGGAACGCTTGCGGGCCTGTAGGAGAGTGGAAATGACTTTACTGGAATAACCCTTGTCTCTCAATTGCGCCCTCTCAATAGCCATGCCGTAAGACCAAAGCGGCAGGCGTCCTCCATGGTCACCGGTCCCTGTGACAACAGATTCGGTACCAGAGGCAAAGGAAGGGGAGCCTCTACCAGCATCCACCGGAGGTCCGCATACCACGGCCTCCTGGGCCAATCTGGGGCAATGAGAACCACCTCTCCTTGATGAAGCCGAATCCGCAGGAGCACTCGCCCTATCTAGGGCCACGGAGGGAACACATACAGGAGGCCCTGAGGCCAGGGTTGAGCCAAGGCATCCAACCCCGCCGAGCGAGGATCTCTCCGTCTGCTGTAAAAGCACGGGACTTTGGCATTTGCGCTTGAGGCCATAAGATCCGCTACAGGCGCCCCCCACTTGGCACAGATCTGAAGAAACACTTCGTCTGCCAGTTCCCACTCCGCTGGGTCGATTTGATGCCTGCTTAATCGGCTTGCATGTTGCTCTGACTTGCAATGTGAGCTGCTGACAGAAACTGCAGATGTAGCTCGGCCCAGTGGCAAATCTGTGCGGCCAGTGCTCTGCACTGAGTGCCGCCTTGTCGATTTATGTAGGCCACTGCTGTCATGTTGTCCAACAGAACTCTGACAGCCAATCCTTCCAGGGTCGAGTGAAAGACCAGAAGCGCCTGCAAAATCGCTTTTGATGGACCACTCCGACTCCTCGGGTGTCCAGAGACCCTGGGCATGCCTTCCCCGGCAATGTGCACCCCATCCCTTCAGGCTGGCATCTGTTACCACCAGGCACCAATCGGGGAGGGCTAGCGGCATTCTTCGCTGCAGCATGCTGTCTGAGAGCCACAACTCCATACTGAGCCAGGCCGAAGGGAGCCACGTGAGTCTGTACTGATAATCCTGAGAAATTGGAGACCATCGTTGAAGCAGGGAGCACTGCAGAGGTCTCAGGTGCGCTCTCGCCCAGGACACCACTTCCAAGGTGGCCATCATCGACCCTAACAGCTGGACAATGTCCCAAGCACGGGGGCGAAGCATCCTCAGGAGCAGACGGACCTGAATCTGAAGCTTGCACCGCCTTTGCTCGGGTAGATAAACAAAGCCCGAGGCCGTGCTGAACCGGACCCCCAAATATTCTAGAGATTGAGAGGGGGTCAGGTGACGTTTGGCTATACTGACGACCCAGCCCAGAGATTGAAGTACTGAGACCACTCTGGCTGTTACCTGATGACTCTCCTCTGTCGAGTCCACTCTGATGAGCCAGTCGTCTAGGTACGGGTGAACCTGAATACCCTCTCGCCTGAGAAAGGCAGCTACTACCACCATTACCTTGGAAAAGGTTCGGGGAGCTGTGGCGAGGCCAAAAGGCAAGGCCCAAAACTGGAAATGTTTTCCCATCACCGCAAACCGCAGAAACCTTTGGTGCGGGGGCCAAATAGGAATATGCAAGTAAGCTTCTTTCAGGTCCAGAGACGTGAGAAACTCTCCTGGCTGTACCGCCGCAATGACGGAGCACAAGGTTTCCATGTGAAAATGCCGCACTCTTAGAGACTTGTTGACTTCTTTTAAGTCGAGGATGGGCCGAAAAGACCCGCCTTTTCGCGGCACCACAAAGTAAATGGAGTAACGGCCTGAGCTGTGTTCGGCGGGAGGCACCAGGGACACCGCCCCTAGGTGAATCAAGCCTTGCAAGGTCTCCTCTACCGCCCGTTTGACGGCAGAACCGCATCAGGACTCCACAAACATGTCTCTCACCGGGGCATTGAATTCTATTCTGTAGCCATCTCTGATCAGGTCCAAAACCCACTGATCTGAGGAAATCTTGGCCCACTCCTCAAGAAAGAGGGAAAGCGGTCCCCCTATTGCAGGAATCGAGGAGAGGGCCGGCGCACCATCATTGAGTGGGTCGCCCTTGAACGCCAGGTCTTGAGCCGGTCGCTGCAGAACGCTTGTCCGAACGAAAGGAGTTCCTCTGCTGAAAGCGGGCACGAGAAGTGAACCCAGCAGAACGCCCTGGGCGGTACCTTCTAGCTTCATGGAAGCGAGGTCTGTAAGAGGAGGGAACCGCCTGACCCTTGGAAGAAGGCCGTGGCCTATCCTCGGGTAAGCGATGGGGTTTAGCATCCCCCAGGCCTTTAACAATTTTCTCCAACTCCTCACCAAATAGGAGAAGGCCTTGGAAGGGCAACTTCACCAACCTTTGCTTAGAGGCCATGTCAGCCGCCCAATGCCATAGCCATAGAAGACGGCGAGCCGCCACTGCCACAGCCATCTGTTTAGCCAAAGCTCTGACCAGATCATAAAGGGCGTCAGCCAAGAAAGACAAGGCTGACTCCATCCGCGGTGCCACCTCTGCAAGGGGCTCCGCTCCATCTCCGGGCTGTTCCACTGCCTGTTGTAATCAAGCGAGGCAGGCTCGAGCAGCATAACAGCTGCATGCAGACGCCCGTAAGGATAGGCCTGAAATTTCAAAGGACCGTTTCATAGCTGATTCCAGGCATCAGTCCTGCATGTCCTTCAGGGCAACTCCTCCTTCAACTGGGAGGGTAGTTCTCTTTGTCACCGCCATGACTAGGGCATCCACTTTAGGCACTGCTAGGCGCGCCAAATGCTCCTCACTTAGAGGGTATAATTGCCCCATTGCCCTGGCGACTTTCAAAGGCCCCTCGGGGTCAGCCCATTGAGCCAAAATAAGCTCTTGGATGGTGTCATGCAAAGGAAAGGCTCGAGCAGGCTTCTTAGTACTTGCCATCCTCGGATTACCAGAGGAGGCTTCGCCACTCCCAGGATCTTCAATAGAGAGGGCCTGTAGGGCATCAGAAATAAGTGCTGGCAGCTCGTCGCGGTGGAAAATCCTCACCGCGGAAGGATCATCTGGATCCGGTGGCAATCCTGCACCTTCCTCTGGCTCTTCAGACCACAAGGGCCTGCCAAACCCCTCAGAATCCTCAAATCCCGACCACGGGGGGGGGGGGGGGGGGGGGGGGGGGGGAGGGGGGAGAAGGGGTGCGCCACTCTCTGAAAGGGAATTAACCCTTCTGCGCTTGTCTTGCGGCCCACTGTCAGGGGAGAACGCGCCTGACGGCAATTCAAGGCCAAGCTCCACTGGAGGGGGAACAGTTAGCAGGGCCAAATGAGACCCCTGCGGGAGAGCTCTTTTTAACATAAATGCTTTATGCAGCAGTAACACAAACTCAGGGGAGAAGGGCTCACCCTGGCCTCCCGGTTCCAGTCCGGGGCTAGAAGCTCCCCTGTTAGCCTCCACACGAGGCTCCCCTCCAGATTCAAACCCCTCCGCTTCAACGGGGGTCACGCCATGCTGAGCGTTCAAAATGGCGCATGCTGCCAGCTCCACTGAGCGGGAAGAAACATCGCTCGCCATGCTCGGGCCGGCTCTGATGTCTGAAGAGCACGATTTACAGAGCCCTGCTGCTGATCTGCGCTTGCCACAACTGGAACAGCACTTAACAACCTCCGCAGCCATCGCCAAAAAACGGTGGAAAATTCAAAATGGCGGATTCACGCCAAAAACGTCCCGATCGCGGGCCCTCCCCGGAGGAGCTACAAAACGCTCTTACCTCACCAGACCGAGTCCCAGAGCTCCGATCACGCTGCACAATCAGAAGAAAACCTCTTTTCTGGAATCGCAGCACCAAAGCGCACCGCAACTTTTTTTTTTTTTTAACGCTGTGAGGAAAGTTAGAGGCAACAGCAATAGAAGCAAATTTCCAACTCCAGAGGATCAGTAGAGTGGGAAAGGCAGGGAAAGGACGAACCAATGTGCATGTATCCACCAATGAGAGAGTGGGAAAAGACAGGGACAGGGCAAACCTATGTGTCTACATCCACATCTGGGGCTGGGTAAGGCAGGGAAAGGGCGAACCTATGTGCCTTTAAAGTGGGCACCACCAGCCACAACACCCCTGCTCCAACTGGCCAAAGCACAGGAGCCACCCCAGGCAGATTTCTGAAGGAGCTGAATAAGCTGCGTCCACCCTGCTGGGGAGATAGAGAATACTGAAGAGGCAGATGGAACTAGCTGGCCATGAGGCACTATGGTTTTTCAGTGCTCTCTATCTCCCCCTGTTGGTTGATGGACACAACCCATTCGTAATGGATTCATCTGCTTGATGACAAGGAAGTGTTGAACTCTGGCTCCTTAATACTGTGATATAACTGGAGTATGGAAATACTTTAGTGTGTAACACAAATAGCCAATTCTCTTTTCTATGTGTCTAAATTTGCACAGCTAGAAGAGAGATCTACAAAACCAGGCCCTTCTCTGTTCTTTCCCAGCAAACCCGGTGTTTGCCTGGAACCACTAGTAACTGCGTCCATACCAAGCAACTTTATGGATGAGACACCTAGGAGCTAACCCCATCCTGCCCTTGTGACATTGTCGGGACAGTAGGACATTCAATTAATGAGACACAAGCACATGAAGAAGATTCTTGAAACAGGTGGGATCATCCTAAAAATCTCACAAAGCATGCAAACTCAACTCTCTTGCCCTTTTTGGTGTTGGAAGTTTTCTCATCTGAGATCATTACTGTTCATAAGCTGTGAGAAAATGTAGCTGAACATGAGAGTCAACAGTCCAGTAATTCAGAGTTTTTATATTTCTGAAGCGCAGAGGTCCTCAGCAGAAGATAAGCAGATCCCCGAGGAAAGAGTGTGATATCCTCACTGCTGAAAGAAAAGATAAAACAGAACATTTTAATGTTATATAAGCCATACAGAAGAACAATTAACAGGAACAAAGCTATGAAACAGTTTATATGAGGGGAGGGTGCCTGAACTAAAACCTGGTCTCTGGAACCTGACCCTCAGCTGGACCCTTGAACACTTAGGGAGCTAGGGGGGGAGAAAAATGTGACTGTTCCCTTAGGCAGCCAAGTGGCACTTAACCAGTTAACTGTCCTGGATTTAATATTCATAACCAGAAAATGACCAAAATTACATCTACAAACTGGCCTGGGGTGAAAATGCTGAAGGTCCCACTGTTTTGTCACACCCACAAATCCTCGTTCTTCTTAGTGTTACATGGAAATGAGTACATTTCATCAGCAGAGAAGAATAATTAGAATACTGATTTTTATCAAGAGATCCCCCTCCCTCCTGCCCCATAATCTCATCTTCATAAATATTTGGAGAGGAAAGAAAGAGACTTTTTAGTGCACACTACATGGCAGTGTTAGGGGGAACAGGGCCGCCGAGAGCCAGAGCCGGGCCCGGGACAAGGCTGCCCCCGGGCCCCCCTACCCGAGGTCATCGTTGCCACCGGGCCCCCACCCGAGGTCGCCGGGCCCCCCCTCCACCCGCTACCGGGCCCTGAACTAACCTTAAATGCTTCCTTCCTATCCTTTCACCACCTTCGCGGCAAGCAGCAGCAGGGCAGACCTCTCCTTCCTTCCGTGCTCCGCCCTCGCGGACGTTACATCAGGCGAGGGCGGGACACGGAAGGAAGGAGTGGCCTGCCCTGCTGCTGCTTGCCGCGAAGGTGGTGAAAGGAAAGGAAGGAGGCGTTTAAGGTTAATTAGTTCGGGAGCCACGGCGGGCGGGCCTGACTGCGGTGGCACCAGGCCCCCTCCGGAGGCCCGGGGACTTTTGTCCCCCCTGTCCCCCCCTCTCGGCGGCCCTGAGGGGGAAAAATGCTAAAACACATACTTAGAGCTTGTAACATGTCACGGGATATATGGCATTACCTGCTGAGAACAGAACATTACAGTCAGAAAGGATATAGAAAAGTAAAAAGAAATCCCTTTATTTACATTCTTTATATTAAAAATGGCCAATGCGTAACAACACGAGTCCTTTTAGTAAGCTGTAGTAAGCACTAATGCATGCCTACTGCAGCAAACAGGGCTTACCGTGGAGGTGTGCTCAGGTGTCCCATTTTTGCCTGTGCACCTCCATGCACTATAAAACTCTTTAGACAGACTGCAGTCAGCTCAGCCCCCAGTGTTTCAAAGTTAGAAGCCGTATGAGCGCGTGACAGCAGCCAGCTGGTTCTGTGATTCAATCACACAGAAAACACACAACCAGATCCATATTTCAGTTTGCAGTTTGAAATGTTTTACAAATTAAAGCATATTTATGCTTTTCATCTTAACAAAGTCCCCACTCAGTCCTGAGAAATAAAATCACAAATCCAGCAGAGAAGCCTTGGAGGGAATTTCCCCATTGTCTCAGTCTTCTGAAATAAATAAAAAAGGGACACTAAAGTACCCCACAAATTAAGGCCGAGAGTAGGGGGAGAGAGAGTGATCCCTATGTGAAACGCACAGAGCCAGCGCTGGTCTAGTGGCAGATCTGGGCACATCATCTCCAGTCTGGGAGGGTGGATCTGCATCCGATCCAGCATTAGAATTTACCACAGAAAACAGACAAGTCATTCAAGGAAAAAAAAACCAAGCCCTGGTTAATAGCATTCCTCCTAAAGGCACACAAAGCATCTTTGTGCAAAAGCCACCTATCTATGTCTCAGGATCTGGCAGAGTGCATCCTGGGCGATGGAATGAAAGGGGAGACAGGGTAAGCTGTTCTGTCCTGTTGCCTGGGGGAGGGTTGCACAACAGAAAAGGAATGGAAGGAAAGGCAGGATGGCACATCAAAACACCATCCAGTTAAATACCATGCTGATATGGTAAATGTTCCCAGCTGTTTTTGCCCTTTTGTGCTCTTTTAAGGAATACCAGGCTAGAAATGCCCATGTAGCCAATGGTTATGACCAGTGCATTTTTACTAGCAAAAAAGATACTGGTACTCAAATGCTAGGCTACCCTTCAAGGCTGAGGTGATCACTGAGGGACCCATCCCACAACAGCCAGGCCCCCTGCAACCAGTCACAGAGTCTATGACAAGGCAGAATTGGTGTGTAGAGCCTGAGCTCTTTCATTAAAACTTGGGGTCCACTGGTTAATTTTAGCAGACAATGGAAAAGGTGCCGGTACTCAGTACCCCCAAGTACCCTCTCAAAAAAAGCCCTGGTTATGACACTTCAGATGAAACTTCACATAGAAGAAATCCGGGGCCCTACCAGGTATGCTGGGAATCCCCAATCCCTCTAGAATAATACAGCTGTGCTTCACCTTCCAGCATATACAGTTAGGCTGCTACCAGAAACATCGAGTTCTTCCCTATCACGTTCTCTTTGAAGTATTTTTTAACTTTAACTTGTACTTATAAGACTTGAATTTATTACTCAGATTTATTATATTTTGAAATCAGTTAAGCTTGTTCATCATAACTTTGCAACCACAATCCCTGTAATTTTGAGATGCCCTTCAGCTTGAGATCCTGACTCAGCGGTCTTCCCTCTGGGTCAAGCCTGACCTGCAGCACCTTGTCATTTGTAAAAAAAAAAAAAAAGCATAAATACCTGGGATGACCTCTGCAGAGGCCCAAGAAACTGTCTCAGCATCCGTCACCAGGGTCCATTTGCCGATGGAGGGTCCTCAAAGCGCCTTTGGTTAGGATCCGGTGGAGATTGGCCATTCCTGTAAACAAACACAAGGCATCACATGCTAATCAAACCCCATGAACCTCAGAACTAAGACCAGAACAAGAAGGAACCAGAATGTGACACTGTTCCATGCAGGGCTTTGGAGTCAGAATCGGAAACAATTTTGGGTGGAAAGAGTTGGTAAAAATGTACCGACTTCAGCTTCAACATTTACCATTTTATACTTATATATTTTCAGCAGGCCACCACCTTCAGGCCTTCCTGCAGGTATGAACTCGGCTGACCCTGGAAGGGCCCTTCCCTGGACACAGCACTCCCAGAAGCAGACTCCAAAAATATGCTTAAAACCGCTTTATTCCATCAGCAAGGCCAAGACATTTCCTCTTTCTGACACAGTCCTTGGTTACAGCACATATCACCCCTTGTTCCTCCCCCCCCCTCCCCCGCTGGCCACAGTTTCTGGATACAGTTTAAATTATTCACTGCTTCCCCAGCATGGCCTGATTCCTGGACACAGTTTTAAATCACTCACTGTTTCACCAGCATAGCAGTGTTCTGAACACAGTTCAAGTCACTCACTGTTTCCCCAGCATGGCACCACTTCTGGGCACAGTTTAAATTACTCACTGCTTCCCCAGCATGGCATGACTTCTGGACACAGTTCAAATCACTCACTGCTTCCCCAGGATGGCCAGGTTCCTGGACACAGTTCAAGTCACTACCTGTTTCTCCAGCCGGGTCTGACTTCTGGCCATAGCTGAAATCATTCATTGCTTTACAGCATGGCACCTCTCTTCCCCTTGAGTGGAACAGCTGCTTAACTTTTCCTCCAAGCTTTCCCCAGCCTTGAAGAAGGTTTGTTATGAAGCCTTTCAACTTCTTCCCTTGTACCTGAGCTAGAGCAGCAATCTCCATGGGCTCACTTCCCCAGTCATCTTGGGCTTGGCTCTCCTCTCCGACCTCATTCTCCACCTCCCATTCCATGGGCTCCTCTCCCTTTATGATCCCCAGCTGGTCCTCTCCCTCTTGATTATTCCTCCTCAGCCAATTCCCCCTCCTCTCCCTCGGGATCCTGGGACTTGTAGTTCCCTTGCTGCTCCCTTTGCTTGCCCCCAGGGCTTTGCAGGGGTTCTTGGGAACTGTAGTCCTCCTCCCTTCTCCGGCTCTTGGGAAATTTATGCCTCAGTGGGGGTGTGGCTTCCCAGCCCCTAGGATCCTGGGACTTGTAGTTAGAATCCCAGGTATGAAACCTACCCAGCTTGCTCCTCTCCCGGATCTCTTCTTCCCTGACCCTCAGAGAGTCCTCCCAATATGTATATTTTTGTCCTGAGTCAAGTACTTGTAAACATAAGTTATATTTATCACTACTTTGTATCCAGAACAAAAAAATTTAAAGTCTAATATCAGTAGGAGTCAGAGTCATTGTTGGAGTGGGACAGTAGACAGATAGAGGAATCAGAGTTGAAGGTTTGGTGGACCTTGTTTCGTGCCAGAAAATTAAAGTGGCCATGCTATTTATCAAATAAGACTTTTAGAGGCAGCCTAAGGTTTTGGATACACAGAAAAATGGAAGCACATCAACTCGACTTCATGCACATTGAGGGGGTTGAGGGGAAGGTTAATAAGGGTTCCAAAAATAGACTGCTGCCTTTATAGTTCTCTTTATATGCTAATTAGTCTCTTCATTCTCTTGTTGTGTGACTCGTCTATGCAGTGTTTAAGTGATAAGTCCCACAAGATTTGCAGTGTAGGAGGCAATTAATACATCCAGAACTGGAGGTGGATTTAACAGTGGAGGATAGAAGAGGAAACGCTACAGTTAGGACAAAAGGATTGGGAGATACCTGGAATAGCTTTTCAGCAGCGGTTTTAATATCTAGGCTGACGGAATTTAAGCATGGTTGGGAACAGATGCAGAGGACAGTGATAAACACAGGAGTAAGGGAGCAGTGGGGCAATTATGTCAAACTATACCTGTTGTACACTGCCTTGTGTGAATCTCTTTATAATGGTGGCTAATAAACCTTAATACATAAATATTTAATTAATTGGAATGTGACCTAGGCCTCCTATTGTATTTTTCCCTTTCATCTTCCTGAAACTCTTTATTCATTGTCAAAAGCTTAGGTATTTTATATAATTTGCGGTATAACAAATAAAGGTGAACTACAAACTATGAACTAAGAACTCCTCTTGTATGAGGAAAGGCTAAAGAGGTTAATGCTCTTCAGATTGGAAAAGAGATGGATGAGGGGGAGATATGATTGAGGTCTACAAAATCCTGAGTGGTTTAGAACGAGTAGAGATAAATCGATTTTTTACTCGTTCCAAAAGTACAAAGACTAGGGGACACTCAAAGAGGTTACATGGAAATAATTTAAAAACAAATAGGATCAAATATTTTTTCACTCAACGAATAGTTAATCTCTGGAACTATTTGCCAGAGGACATGGTAACAGCGGTTAGTGTATCTGGGTTTAAAAAAGGTTTGGACATATTCCTGGAGGAAAAGTCCATAGAATGCTATTGAGACAGACATGGGAAGCAACTGCTTGCCCTGGGATATTGTAGTATGGAGTGTTGCCATGATTTGAGTTTCTGCCAAGTACTTGTTACCTGACTTGGCCACTGTGTGGAAAACAGGATTCTGGGCTAGATGGACCATTGGTTTGACCCAGTATGGCTATTCTTATGTTCTTAAGAAGTGAGAAGCCTGGGTATTGGAAATGTCTGTACCAGGCTACCTAGAACACTGGGGAGGGGGCCCAAGCAGAGGAGGTGGGCAGCAGGTTGGCACAGAGTGGTGCTGGTACAGGTATGTGAAGCTACGGAGAGGATGATGCTGAACTAACAAACGGTGGTAGCCAGCGCTCGGCCCTTCTCAGATGTAATCAAGAGACGTAATAAGTTTCCTAACATGGGCTGCAGGTTTACCTGGTTGTGTTCTGTAGCTCAGGGCAAACTCGGAAAGGTTTGACCTTTGAAGGTGGTGAAGCCTGTCTAGCATACAGCTGGGAGATACGCCTAGCTATAACAACACACATAGGGGTGAATTCTATACATGGCACCAATTAAGCGCTATTTTATAAGCCGTGCTTAAAGTTAGGCGCCATTTATTGCATAACTCTTATGCGCAGGAATCGCACATAACTTTAAGCACAGCCATTTGTACCAATTGAAATGTAGTGCAAATGTACGGGCCTAAATAAGTCACGTATCCTCCTCACAACAACACGTGTAAATGTTAGGAACGCCCCTGTTCCGCCCATGATGCTCCCATTTCCGCACTCCCTTTTTGAACTCATGCCTAAATTTACAAATGCATATTTCAATTAAATCTAATTAGTGCCAATAATTGATTGTTAAGCCAATTATCAGAGCTAATTAGCTCACTATTCAATTAAATTGCACATGTAAATTGGGTACATCCCCAAATTTGCGCACACAATTTTTAGTGACTTTTACAGAATTTGAGGGATAGTGCAATAGGTAGACAGAAAGGGTCACATGATCTTTATCTGCTGACATGTACCCTTTAATTAGGTAAGAAACACTAACACTCAGATGATCAAAACCCCATGCTGTTCCAAACAGCACTCCAAAAGTAGCGCTGGAACAGTGCAGGGCATTATTAGACCTATGATCAGAGATAATTGCATGCAAATTTAAGCACGCAATTATCTCTGATCATGGGGTAGAAGTACGGGGGGGGGGGGGGATCCAAGTTTGCTTTGTTGGGGGGAATGGGGGCCTGCCAGCATGCAAATGCATGCTGGACAGGGCTCACCATTCCTCCCCAATGATCTGCAAACCCCGCCAGCTCGGAGCTGGCGTAGGGTTTGCTGCAGCCAGCGACCCAATCTTTGGCGCGCTGGTCGCTATTCATTGGGGATGAATATGTTTAGCCCTGTTTTGCATGCATTTACATGCTAGTTGCGTTCAGAGCCCTCAAGCGCGTTGTTTCACGTGCTCGGGGTCTCTGATCATGGGGCGGTATCAAACGCCGGCGCTAACAGCCTCTAGCGCCGGCGTTTGCTTCTGATCAACCCCCTGTAAAGGACACTTTCACTAAGCTGTAGCAAAAAGCGTTCTTAGTGCACCCTTGCGCAGGTCTTTCCCACATGCTAAGGCCATTTTTACCGCAGAGGTAAAATGGCTGATTTTCAGAATTCGCCATTAATGGCCATGCACTAATTTTTCCATTAGCATGTGAACCCTATCGCCACCTATTTATTAGGTGGTAGGGATTCATGCTAAAGGTGCGCTAACCAAGTTGCATAGACACACCCACTCTCCACCCCCAGACTTGCCCCTTGTGCCAAAAAACTGTTAAATTTTTTTTACCGTATGGGTAGTGCACGCATATGGAAAAATTACCACAGGCTCCCTCAGCGCACCCAGCGGTATGCTATTTTTTTTGCTGTGGTAAGCAAGCTTAGCAAAAGGGCCCCTAAGACAGTCCATAAGGAAAGTTCTGAACATGAATTTATAAACCAGACTATGAGAAGTTAAAATGTAAAATTGCAGTAACCTGGATGCTTAGGAAAACTTTTTGACAACAACTAACCAGTTAGTAACACAAAAGGTCTAACACCAGCTGCACATACTGCAGCAGGACCTGCTTATCCACTTCTACCCTAGCCAAAATCATTTTCCTGCACCTTTTCTGACTTCAGGTGCAATTTCTCCTTAAGTTAGTCACCCTTATTTCTAACCAGATCCTGTTACACTATCTTATCTGTCTCTTTGTTCCACCTCCACTTATATCCTACACTGTCTATTAAGACATTAAAGGGCCCTTTTACTAAAGGGCTGGCGAGCAGCAACAGGCTTGCAGTGCGCCAATCCATAACTACCGCTGGGATACCACAGGAGCCTGGCAGTAGTTCCAAACCCCAGTGGGTGCCATTTCCAATGCTACAAAAAAGTTTCTATTTTTGTAGTGCCAGTGTTTACCTGGTGGTAATCACTGCCCAGTTACCACCTGCTAGCAATGGAGTCCTTACCAGCACCTCAATAGGTGGCGGTAAGTGCTCCCCCCCTCTCCAAAATAGCTGAGTGGCAAGTGGTTCACTTACTGCATGGCCATTTCTTTTCCAGAAAAACAGGCATCCTTTTACCCGCTGCGGTAAAAGGGGGACTCAGCGCGCATCAAAAACACGCACTGACGCTACCACAGCTTAGTAAAATAATGTATATTTTATTAATATATATTAATGTATATTCTGCATGCTATTTAAAACCATTTAACTGGTCAACTATCCGGCAATATGCAGCAGGAGATAGCCAGTTATATCCTGCTGAATACTGCTGGTTATAGAGCGCAATATAACCAACTATCCGCTAATATTCAGCACATCACTGGCTAAGTTTGGTGGCCAAATTAGGCAGCTAAAATAACAGGCCTATCTTTGGCCGGTTTCAAATTAACCGGCCAGTACTGAATATCGCCTTGGCTGGTTAAGTTGAAACTGGACAAACAACACCTGGATATTCAATGCCGGTCACCGAAAACGGCCCAGCATTGACTATCTGGGCTGAGCACCATCCCTGGGAGTCAGTCCGGCTAACTCACACAGTTTTAATATCAGGCCCATTAGGTTGACATTGTAAGCAGCATACTATGTTATTTGAATATTTTTACTGCTGAAACTGTCTATTGCCTATGACTGATTTATTCTTGTATACAACCTTGGGTGAAATTTTTTCAAAAAGGCAGTAAATACATTCTAACAAACAAATAAACAAACCATCACAAACAAGAAATAGATCCTTGTATTAGTACATCATGGTAGGGCAGGAACTGTACCCAAACCCCTGCCTTTCACTGCCTGAGGCTCCCTGTTTAGATTATCCTGTTTTTATTTAAAATTTGTAGCCTGCTTTCAACAGGTAAATAAACCTAGAGATAGCCCCCACCTAGGAAATGTTTCTATCAAAGAAAGAGGACACGTTGAGATGTATAGAGGTGTTTTATTGGTTTAACATGACATGATGGAGGTGGCGTCCTGTACGTACAAGGTGACATATGATGAAACAGCACTAAATCCTGACAGAGGAGATGGGGCGAGACAGGAGTGATGAGTGGTTGAAAGAGCCGGCCTTCAAACCACTCAGTGACTGTCGTTCTCATCTTCTCCTGGTACTGGGCTTTACAGAGCCCCAGAGGCAGAGCAAAGCCTTGAAGAGCTATGGTCTAATCCTACTCGGAAAAAGGTATATACTAGACTAGAGCCCCAGGGACTCCTACCAAACTATGCAGATCCCAGAAAAGAGTAAAAAAAAAAAAAAAACAGCCTGCACAAAGCACACATGCAAACACTTCCAGAGACAGAATCTTCTCTCACTACCTGTCCATGGAACAAATCCTTATGAAATGCTGAGCCCATGGAAAGCTGCCCACAGGGATTCTGACCAGTCCCTAGTTTCAAGACATTTTGAACTGTGTCCAAATATCATGGATCTGGAAATTCAAACCCTAATTTAAAAAAAAAAAAATTGTAACAATTTGGACTTTTTGTTGAACCTTCATGTTGAGAGGACACGAATATGATCGCTCCTTATCCCTCCCCCGCAGTAATCCCTTGGTTTTGGTGCCGCTGCCACCTGACAGAACTGGAAATTCGATTGGAATTATAAGATTGATCCTCAGGGCTTCACATGATGCTGTAGATGCTCAAAACAAACAGCACTTCCACCATTAAAGATTTGTATACGAGCAAGGCCCCGGAGCATGTTGGAGACAGTGTGGACAGAGAGGAACACTGGAACATTTATGGTGGGATTGTCCAAAAAACTACTGGATGTTGATATGGGAGAAGATTTCGAGTTGGACTGGCAAGGATTTGTCTCAGAATAAACAAGCATGTTTGTTATGCCTAATCCCTCATTGGAACATAGCTGCTAGACCACTTAAATGCATGCCTCATTTTCTGGTACTAGCTGCTAAAATGGGGATATAGCCAGAAAGTGGAAGGATAACTCAGGCTGGCATTGTCACTTTGGTTGGGAATAACAGAGAAACCTGATTACATGACAAACTCACTCTAGAGAGTTGTGGTCATGAATACACCATGCTTTGGGAGTCTGTATGAATATGACTGCTTATATGTGTTAACTAGAATAGCACAGCATGAAAGGAAGTGGAAAAGAGACCAACTTCAAGAGATCAATCCAAATACCAGGGTGAGATGCTCCAAAACACAAACTTTATTTGGACCCTACACGGTCCGTGTTTCGGCTTTTAAAAAAGCCTTCATCAGGGGTCGATCAGTGAGTGCACAGTTGTATACTGATTGACAGTGAAGCACATGAATTGATGTCTCTAAATACAGGGAGGTGTACTGTCTCGCACCAACTTTTTAAAAGTCGAAACACGGACCGTGTAGGGTCCAAATAAAGTTTGTGTTTTGGAGCATCTCACCCTGGTATTTGGATTGATCTCTTGAAGTTGGTTTCTTTTCCACTTCCTTTCTTGCTGTTGAACTTTTGTGGAAATTGTGAACCCCATTTGGTTTTGCGGTAACTAGAATAGCACAACACATACCCTCCCATGCCCATGGGTTACTCTGAGGGGCATTTTCGAAAGAAACATCTATCTTTGGATTTGGACATCTTTGTAAAACGTCCAAATCTGGGGGCAGGGAAAACCGTATTTTCAAAAAACGATGGATGTCCATCTTTCATTTCGAAAATACCGTCAGAGATGTCCAAATCCAAGGACGTACTTAAATTTGGACATCCCTAGTCATGGACGTCTTTGACTTTCGGCGATTTTCGAAACCAAAGATGTCCATGTCAAAAATGTCCAAATACAAGCCATTTTGGACGTGGGAAGAGCCAGCACTTCTAGTGCACTGGTCCCCCTGACATGCCAGGACACCAACCGGGCACCCTAGGGGGCACTGCAGCAGACTTCATAAAAGGCTCCCAGGAACATAGCTCCCTTACCTTGTGTGCTGAGCCCCCTAAAACCCACTACCCACAACTGTACACCACTACCATAGCCCATACGGGTGAAGGGGGCACTTATATGTGGGTACATTGGGTTTTGGAGAGCTCGCTGTTTCCTCCACAAATGTAACAGGTAGGGGGGGTATGGGCCTGGGTCCGCCTGTCTGAAGTGCACTGCATTACCCACTAAAACTGCTCCAGGGTCCTGCATGCGCTGTCATGGACCTGAGTATGACATCTGAGGCTGGCATAGAGGCTGGCACTAAATATTTTTCAACGTTTTTTGAGGGTGGGAGGGGGTTAGTGACCACTGAGGGAGTAACGGGAGGTCATCCCCGATTCCCTCCAGTGGTCATCTGGTCATTTCATGCACCTTTTTGTGCCTTATTCGTAAGAAAAACATGTTCGGATGAAAACGTCCAAGTGTTCGTCCTGGATGTCCTTGCTTTTTTCGATTATGGGTCAAAGACGTCCAAGTGTTAGGCACGTCCAAGTCCCACCTTCGCTATGCCTCTGACACGTTCCCTTGAAATTTGGACGTCCTTGCAAAGGACTGCAGTTGGAGACATCCAAAATCGGGTTTTGATTATACCAATTTGGACGTCTCTGGGAGATGGACGTCCATCTTCCGATTTATGTCGAAATATGGACGTCCTTCTCTTTCAAAAATGAGCCTGTCATTCTTGGAGTTATAATCTATAACAGCCCTATACTGCCACTCTACTACTTTGGGTCGATACTGCTAACTAACCTAAAGGCTGATGTTTAATGATTTGCCTACATATTCTGTGAGGGGTGGGGGGGGGTTGAGTTACAAGGGGGGATTTTGATTATGATTCAGACTTTGTTTTTTTTATCCAACTATACAGGAATATGTTTAAAAGTATTTAATGGTACTCTTGATGCGAAAATGTTGGTATCAAAGGAACTTGTTCTTAAGTTAAAGTACGTACTTTGGGTTTTTTTCTCCCAGGTATTGCTGTATCCTATCGAATTTTTGTGAACAAGCTAACATTCCTCATTTGTACTATATTCTACATTTAAATAAAGAGCTAAAGTTTTTAAAAAATTGTAACAATTTATGAATCCAAATATTTCTAAGCTGTCAGGTCTGGAAGCATTGCCGGGAAACCTTTGTAAATGTACAATGTGTTTGGGTTGAAAAAGGTGATGGCAAAACATGAAGGTGCGCAGGGGTATATGGGTGGTTTCCCTAGAGCTGGAGTTACTATCAATACAAGGGTTAAAGATCACTCCCACAAGTCTTGTTGATTTCCAAATCAATAACATATAAGACCTTCAATGCATAGAATTATTTTGCTTTTTTCTCATATAATACACAAAACAATTTGAACTTTTAGAATATTTAGTTCTATTTATTGTATATCTAAATTAGTCATCCATACTTCCAGAAGGAGAACATCATAGATAATTCATGTGTCATTATGTTTAATTCTGTTTATTGGTAACACAACTTATACAATGCTCCAACACGAACATAAAACGAAATCATGTCATAACATCACCTCTAACTGCGTCACCGAACATTTTATTTTTCTCCTCCCCCTCCCAATGTTAACTCCCTGTCCCCTCCCTTCCCCCCTCCCTTCCCAGAAGAACAGGCAAGCATTTAAACATTTAAAAGTCTGCTTCTAACTCCAGGTGACAACGATCTCCAGAAGGGGTTCCAACAGTCCTGGAATTCCACACCTCTTTCCGAGTTCCAGTCCTGTATATCCAGCCTTTCAAGTCTCATCAGTTCAATCAACTTGACACGCCATTGTTGAATTCCCAGGCACTGCCCGGTTGTCCATCCTGCCAGGAGTAACTGCAGTATTGTTAAAGTCACCTTATTGGCAAAAGATTTATAGCCTTTAGGCGCTGGTAGTCCTAGCCGGGGTCTGCCAAACAATAATAATACATCATAGTACCACCTAGATCCCCACCAAGTAGAGACCTGCAACAGTACTTCTCTCCACAACTTCTCCACTCTCCTACATCCCCAGAACATGTGTCCAATCAGTACGCCCTCTGTACCACATCTCGGGCACTCTCCCCAGGCGGAGGTCCCTATGTGGAATGCTCTACGCGGTGAAATGTACATTCGGAGCGCAAATTTATACCATGTCTCCCAGTGTTCAGTGAATCTGGACCTCTTACGAATACCCAGAATAAAGGACTTGAGGTGCTCTACTTGAATAGGGGTTCTGAGGTCTTTGGTCCAGGCCTCCGCTAATTTTTTATAATCCAATTCTGAGGCTGAGTCTTTGATATGTCTGTGGTAGAAGGTCAGTGGCACTCGCTGTTGTGCTTCAAAGGAGAATGCCGTCGACAGTTCCTCCCTGACATCTTCAGTCAGGTCCGTCCAAGGCAGACCCCGAATATAATGTGCCAGTTGATAATAGTGCCAATAGTCTTTGTTGGGGATATTGTACTCCCTTTGTAGCTCCGTAAAGGGTTTAATTTTTCCTTCGTCGGTCACTGCTTGCAGCAAATATTTGAGTCCCTGTCTCTCCCAGCGTTCAAATGTTGGATACAAATTACCTGCGGGAAACCTCGGGTTGCCACATATAGGTAGGAATGGTGTTACCCTTGGTGAGAAATGATGTAATCGGCACACCCAGCGCCACGCGGCCCGCGCCGCTGGCATTATGCCTGACTGGTGTAGCTCCATAGGGGTCTCCTTATCTGGCAAGTGTAGGAGGCATCCCAAGTCCGCAACCGGGGACATCCGCCTCTCCAGGGGGGTGTTTGAAAAATCTGAGGTTCGTCTATGCCAGTCATTGATGTGGCGCATTTCGCAGGCGACAGTCACGTGACGTAAGCTAATGAGGCCCACCCCCCCATGTTCCACTGGGGTGCACATCATCCTTAACGGGAGCCGTGGCTTCCTCCCTTTCCACAGAAATTTATTTAAAAGTCTATTCTGTTGTCGTTCATCCGTTTTGGAAAGATAAAGAGGCACTGTTTGAAAGACATATAGCCATTTTGGGATAATAAACATATTATACAGTGCCACTCGCCCAAATAGGGATATTGGAAGGTTCTCCCACCCCTCCAGCTTTGATTTAGTATCTGACATTAATACATTCACATTAAGTTCATGTAGCTTCTTCAAGTCTGCTGGTATCTGTATCCCCAAATATTTGAGGGAATCTTCTGCCCATCTGAGAGGGAAAGGTCCCCGCCAGGCGCCCCTCACCGAGGGCATCAATGGGAGTGCCCAGGATTTGTCATAGTTCAATTTAAATCCAGAGTAGCGTCCATAGGTCTCCAGACAGGTTAACATGCTCCGGAGAGAGCGTGCTGGCTCTTGTAGCACCAGGAGTAGGTCATCAGCATAAGCTAAAAGTTTGACTTGCTCACGCCCCAGAACAACCCCCCTCACCTCCTCCGCTAACATCACAGTTCGGAGCAGAGGCTCCAAGGCTATAGTAAAGAGGAGTGGCGACAGGGGACAACCCTGCCTCGTCCCCCTCATTATCGGGAATCGTGGGCCCTGTACTCCATTCACCAATAGTCCTGCCCGTGGGTCCTTGTAAAGTGCCCGTATCACCTCTAAACACCATCCATCAAAGCCCATGTATTCTAGCGTTTGGAAAAGATATGGCCAGGCGACCCTGTCGAAAGCCTTCTCTGCGTCGAGGCTCACCACCAGGGCAGGATCTCCTCCCGCCCGGCAGCGAGCCATCGCCAGCAGTAGACGCCGGACATTAAATGAAGACTGCCTCCCTCTAACAAAACCCACCTGTTCTGGGGTCACCATCCTAGCAAGGGGCACCGCCATCCTCTCTGCCAATATCTTAGCTAGCAGTTTTACTTCTACATTTATGAGAGAGATAGGCCGGTAAGACATCACCTGTTCTCTGGGCTTCTCTGGTTTCGGGATCAGGGTGATTAGTGCTGTATTTTCATGCAAGGGAAATGAACCTGTCCCAATTACCTCTTCAAAATAAGCTAACAGATCTCCCACTACTTCCACCGGCAGGTTTTTATAGTATTCTGCAGGGTATCCATCAGGTCCCGGGGCTGAGCATGTCTTTAGAGTCTTTATCGCTGCCTGTAGTTCAGTAAGTTGCAAAGGTGTATTTAGGGCTTCTAGCTCTAGTTCTGTCAGCTTGGGGACCTTCGCCTGCTCTAGATAGTGTTGGATCTCCGAGGGTGCCCCCCACCCCCCCACATCTGCTCCATATAAGGAGGCAAAATATTTCGTGAACTGGTCGACTATTGTTTTATGGTCATTTATTATTTGTCCATTAGGGCCTTTAATCGCTTCTATAATTCTGGAACCTCCCCACCCCTTAATTATTCTGGCCATCAATTTCCCTGATCTGTTCCCAAATCGCTTGAGCCTATATTTCTGGTAATTAATGGAGTGAGTAGTTTTCTCATGTATAAGAGTGTTAAGAGCCACCTGCGTCGCCCTCAGGGCCTCCAGTGTGTGTGCATTAGGATTTTGAATATATTTCCTTTTAGCTACTTGGGTTTGTTTTTCTAATTGTAGTATACTGTTCGCCAGCTGTTTTTTCCTTCTGCATACATAGGCAATTATATCACCTCTCAGCACTGCTTTCGAGGTTGCCCAGTATATCTTGGGCCGGTCCTTGTGTTGTGCGTTATGCTCTTTAAATTCGGCCCATTTAGTATGTATATATTGGTTGAAGTGGGGGTCCCTAGCTAAGTAAATTGGGTAACGCCAGCCTGGGCCACCCCCCTCTTTCTCCAGAGCAAATTCAATGTCCGCCCACACCGGGGCATGGTCCGAGATCTCTTCAGGGCCTATGTGGACTGCCTGTATCCGGGAGAACAGAGACTGATCTGTTAATATGTAGTCTAGGCGAGCCTGCGTATTATGGGCCCGGGAACGGTGAGTATAGTCCCTTTCTCCTATGTGGAGGGTCCTCCAAGTGTCCACCAGTCCCAGTGTATTGGTGAAAGTGTGCCACATCTGAGATCTATACCCTCGATAATATGGGGACGCGGCCGCTGAACAGTCTAAGGTGGGGTCAGAAATCAAGTTAAAATCTCCCACAACCATCAGTTCCCCCTCCCGGAGTGCCAAACATCTAGCCATCAGGCGTTGGAAAAATTTTTTATCCGGTATGTTGGGACCGTATATTACTAGTAAGTGGAATTTTATTCCTTGCGCCCACCCCTGGAGCAGTATGTAATTCCCTTGTTCTCCTCGTTCTATTGTTGTCAATTTACAGGGCACTCCTCTCCTTACTAGGACAGCCACTCCTCCCCTCCGCCCCTGGGCCGAAACCGCATAAACCTCTTCGACCCACTGCTTTTTCAGTTTTTTATGCTCTTGGTCTGACAGCCTCGTTTCTTGTAAACAAGCGATGTCTATTTTATGTCTCTTTAGGGCAGTCAAGATTTTTGTTCTTTTTATGGGGGAAGTTATTCCCCCTACGTTCCATGTAGCTAGCCTAATTGGCATGTTTGCGTCGCATGATGCTGTTTTGTATGAGTCCTAGTCCTATATATTATGTCTAGTTCTTTGTCCATTCCTTCCCCCCCTGTCCATCGATGGCACCTGTCCTCCCTTATTAATCGTTGTCTTTCCTGCCCAGAAGCTTCTTCTTCACACATTATTAATTGTCCGTTCTTCCTACCCCTCCCTCCCTCCCCTCCCCCCTCACCCTCTGCCAAAACCCTGTGTAACCTTCCAGCGCTAGCTGAAAGTGGGGATCTCCTGTGACGCTAAGGAGCCCCGACTCCCGCCTGCCCCCCCATTCCTCGTGCTTCCCTCACCTTGCAAATTGCTTATGCCTCATGACCAGGCTCCCGCGCCTGCTCAGCCGCTCTCAGTCTCCCGCCAGCAATCCGTGGCCGTTCAGAAATGCTCTTGCAGGTTGTACTGCGTCAAAGTGCTGCCACCTATCTTGGTGGAAGATTCGCAACCGAGCTGGATATGTTAGCATGAATTTGATTTTTTTCTTAATCAACATTGTGCAGAGGGGGTGAAATTGTCTCCTCTTTTCTTGTACCGTCCGGGAAAAGTCTTGGAAGATTAATACTCACTTAGAATTATAGGTCAGCGTGTCTCTCTTCAATTTGAAACCTTGCAAAATTTCTTGTTTATGTTTATAGTTCAATACTTTTGCTATTACCACTCGGGGCCGGTTAGCGTCTTCGCTTTTTCGGCCTACTCTGTGGGCTCTTTCTACTACCAATGGCCCTCTTGAATCGGTCAGAGCCAGTTCCCTGCCCAGCCACTCTGCCATATTAGCCTCCGGTATGTTTTCAGGTAGGCCAACTAACCTTATGTTGTTTCTCCGCGAGCGATTCTCGAGATCTTCAAACTTATCAGTCAGGTCTATCAATTGTTGCTTCAAACTGGAGATCTCAGGCCCATGTGTTCTCACATCGTCCTCCAAAGCCATTACTCGGGTCTCCACATCTCCCACTCGGGTTTGCAAGCCATCAAAGCCAGCTGCATAACTGTCCAGTTTTTCGGACAAGGAGTCCCATTGCGGGGCTAGTGCCTTCATAATCGCTGCTGTAATCTGCGCTAGTTGGGCTTCCGAGAACTCCGTTCTCAACTCGCTCTCGTTGTCCGCCATTTTGGTTTCATTCCCGATTTTATTTTTCTCTTTTTTCACCGTTTTATGCGCCATCTGACTTGGTGAGCGGCGTAGATATCTGTCCATAAAATTCTCCGTTGCGTATAGTCGCGGGAGGGGAGCAAATCAGCTGTTTTCTTTTGTTTTGGGGACGTTTAGGAGCCGGGGTCCCAGAGCTGTAGCGCGAAGCGTCCGTCCAGCTCACAGCATCGCGAGATCTCTCATGTGTCATTATAACAACTAGATATAAAATTGTGAACTTATACCACACTTTGTGTTATTTTTGGAGGACCTGAAACGTCCAAGTCAGGTAGTTGATACTTCTTAGTCTGTTCATGAAAGGAACACAAATATTGATGAAACATGAAAATATGTCTTGGCTGAACAAAACCTTCACTTCACATCTTTATCATATGTGACTCCAACGGGAACATCCAATTAAATTCCACACACATTCAAACGCTTCATGTGGCTGTGTGGAATTTAATTGGATGTTCCCGTTGGAGTCATATATGATAAAGATGTGAAGTGAAGGTTTTGTTCAGCCAATTGACATCGTTGCTGCATTCTCTTCAATGGATTAACTCATGATTGATATACAGATGAGAAATATACTCTCCTGTTGGATGTACAATTTGGCTGGATTGTAATGACAATATCAACTGGATAGCAGATGCTCAGAGTGGAATAACAAGATCATTTTTGTGTTTCATCTTTGTGTTTCATCAAGATGGGTGTTCCTTTCATGAACAGACTAAGAAGTATCAACTACCTGACTTGGACGTTTCAGGTCCTCCAAAAATAACACAGTGCTATAAGTTCACAATTTTATATCTAGTTGTTATAATGACACATGAATTATCTATGATGTTCTCCTTCTGGAAGTATGAATGACTAATTTAGATATACAATAAATAGAACTAAATGTTCTAAAAGTTCAAATTGTTTTGTGTATTATATGAGAAAAAAGCAAGAGGGGTGCTATCCAGTCTTTTGCAATGAGTGTCACATGTATGATTATCTCCCAGTTGGTGAGATGTCATATGTGTGTGCCCGATGCAAAGAACTCCTAGCTCTCAGAGAATGTGTCCGTTCTTTTGAGGCTAGAGTAGCAGACTTGGTGGAGCTGAGGGAGACAGAGAGGTACATAGAGGAGACCTACAGGGATGTTGTAGAGAATTCCCACCTCCAGTCTGGTAGCCCCTGTGCTACCTTGGAGGAGGGAGGTCTCCTAGAAGGAGAGCATCACCCTGGTGAAGTAGGAAGTACTCCTGTAGCCAGGACCTGCCCACCAGGGGATGTACTATCCTCTCGTACTGAGGATATGTCTCCAAGTGCTGACCAGGAGGGAAAGGTTAGGACAGCTGCTGTAGTCGATGATTCAATCATTAGGCATATAGATAACTGAGTGGCCGGTGGATGTGAGGATTGCCTGTTAACTTGCCTGCCTGGTGCGAAGGTGGCGGACCTCGCGTCACCTAGATTGGATTTTAGATAGTGCTGGGGAGGAGCCGGCTGTCTTGGTACATGTGAGTACCAATGACATAGGAAAATGTGGGAGAGAGATTCTGGAAGCCAAATTTAGGCTCTTAGGTAGAAAGCTCAAATCCAGATCCTCTAGGGTAGCATTTTCGGAAATGCTACCCATTCCACGCACAGGACCCAAGAGACAGGCAGAGCTCCGGAGTCTCAATGCATGGGTGAGACGATGGTGCAGGGAGGAGGGTTTTAGATCTGTTAGGAACTGGCAACATTCTGGGGAAGGGGGAGCCTATTCCAAAAGGATGGGCTCCACTTTAACCAGGGTGGGACCAGGCTGCTGGCATCGTCATTTAAAAAGGAGATAGAGCAGCTTTTAAACTAGAAACAGGGGGAAGGCCGACAGTCGTTCAAAAGTGCATGGTTCGGGATAAGGTATCTTTCAAAGATATCACCAAAACAGGGAAGATAGGGTATCCTGATAGTGAGGTTGCAAAAGAGACCATAGTAGATCAGGTGTCCTTAAATAAAAATAAAAATCAGACAAAAGATTGCAAATTAATACTGTCAAGTACTAAGCATCATGTAAATAGGAACAACAAACATACTTTGAAATGTCTATATGCGAATGCCAGGAGCCTAAGAAATAAGATGGGAGAGTTAGAATATATTGCACTAAATGAAAAATTAGATATAATAGGCATCTCTGAGACCTGGTGGAAGGAGGATAACAAGTGGGACACTGTCATATCGGGGTACAAATTATATCGTAGTGATAGGGTGGATCGAATTGGTGAAGGGGTAGCATTGTATATTAACGAGAGCCTTAAATCAAATAGATTGAAAATTCTGCAGGAAACAAAACACTTCTTGGAATCACTGTGGATTGAAATTCCATGTCCATAAGTACATAAGTACATAAGTATTGCAATACTGGGAAAGACCAAAGGTCCATCGAGCCCAGCATCCTGTTTCCAACAGTGGCCAATCCAGATCACAAATACCCAGCAATATCCCAAAAATGTACAAAACATTTTATACTGCTTATCCCAGAAATAGTGGATTTTCCCCAAGTCCATTTAATAACGGTCTATGGACTTTTCCTTTAGGAAGCCATCCAAACCTTTTCTAAATTCTGCTAAGCTAACCGCCTTTACCACATTTTCTGACAACCAATTCCACAGTTTAATTACACGTTGAGTGAAGAAACTTTTTCTCCGATTCGTTTTAAATTTACTACATTGTAGCTTCATTGCATGCCCCCTAGTCCTAGTATTTTTGGAAAGTGTGAACAGATGCTTCACATCTACCCGTTCTACTCCACTCATTATTTTATAGGCCTCTATCATATCTCCCCTCAGCCTCCTTTTCTCCAAGCTGAAGAGACCTAGCTGCTTTAGCCTTTCCTCATAGAGAAGTACAGTGGGGGAAATAAGTATTTGATCCCTTGCTGATTTTGTAAGTTTGCCCACTGACAAAGACATGAGCAGCCCATAATTGAAGGGTAGGTTATTGGTAACAGTGAGAGATAGCACATCACAAATTAAATCCGGAAAATCACATTGTGGAAAGTATATGAATTTATTTGCATTCTGCAGAGGGAAATAAGTATTTGATCCCCCACCAACCAGTAAGAGATCTGGCCCCTACAGACCAGGTAGATGCTCCAAATCAACTCGTTACCTGCATGACAGACAGCTGTCGGCAATGGTCACCTGTATGAAAGACA
The DNA here is from genome assembly GCF_901765095.1 of Microcaecilia unicolor. Lineage (NCBI taxonomy): Eukaryota > Metazoa > Chordata > Amphibia > Gymnophiona > Siphonopidae > Microcaecilia > Microcaecilia unicolor. The sequence goes on along the minus strand of NC_044034.1, from coordinate 155,674,935 downwards.
CCTGTCCACAGACTCAGTGAATCAGTCAGACTCTAACCTCTACAAAATGGCCAAGAGCAAGGAGCTGTCTAAGGATGTCAGGGACAAGATCATACACCTGCACAAGGCTGGAATGGGCTACAAAACCATCAGTAAGACGCTGGGCGAGAAGGAGACAACTGTTGGTGCCATAGTAAGAAAATGGAAGAAGTACAAAATGACTGTCAATCGACAAAGATCTGGGGCTCCACGCAAAATCTCACCTCGTGGGGTATCCTTGATCATGAGGAAGGTTAGAAATCAGCCTACAACTACAAGGGGGGAACTTGTCAATGATCTCAAGGCAGCTGGGACCACTGTCACCACGAAAACCATTGGTAACACATTACGACATAACGGATTGCAATCCTGCAGTGCCCGCAAGTCCCCCTGCTCCGGAAGGCACATGTGACGGCCCGTCTGAAGTTTGCCAGTGAACACCTGGATGATGCCGAGAGTGATTGGGAGAAGGTGCTGTGGTCAGATGAGACAAAAATTGAGCTCTTTGGCATGAACTCAACTCGCCGTGTTTGGAGGAAGAGAAATGCTGCCTATGACCCAAAGAACACCGTCCCCACTGTCAAGCATGGAGGTGGAAATGTTATGTTTTGGGGGTGTTTCTCTGCTAAGGGCACAGGACTACTTCACCGCATCAATGGGAGAATGGATGGGGCCATGTACCGTACAATTCTGAGTGACAACCTCCTTCCCTCCGCCAGGGCCTTAAAAATGGGTCGTGGCTGGGTCTTCCAGCACGACAATGACCCAAAACATACAGCCAAGGCAACAAAGGAGTGGCTCAGGAAGAAGCACATTAGGGTCATGGAGTGGCCTAGCCAGTCACCAGACCTTAATCCCATTGAAAACTTATGGAGGGAGCTGAAGCTGCGAGTTGCCAAGCGACAGCCCAGAACTCTTAATGATTTAGAGATGATCTGCAAAGAGGAGTGGACCAAAATTCCTCCTGACATGTGTGCAAACCTCATCATCAACTACAGAAGACGTCTGACCGCTGTGCTTGCCAACAAGGGTTTTGCCACCAAGTATTAGGTCTTGTTTGCCAGAGGGATTAAATACTTATTTCCCTCTGCAGAATGCAAATAAATTCATATACTTTCCACAATGTGATTTTCCGGATTTAATTTGTGATGTGCTATCTCTCACTGTTACCAATAACCTACCCTTCAATTATGGGCTGCTCATGTCTTTGTCAGTGGGCAAACTTACAAAATCAGCAAGGGATCAAATACTTATTTCCCCCACTGTAAGTCCCATCCCCTTTATCATTTTTGTCGCCCTTCTCTGCACCTTTTCTAATTCCATTCTTTTTTGAGATGTGGCGACCAGAATTGAACACAATATTTGAGGATAGTGATAGCAGTGTACTACCATCCGCCTGGCCAGGATGAACAGACGGATGTAGAAATGTTAAAGGAAATTAGGGACACAAACAAACTGGGAAACACAATAATAATGGGTGATTTCAATTACCCTGATATTGACTGCATAAATGTAACATTGGGGCACGCTAGGGAGGTAAAATTCCTTGATGAAATCAAGGACAGCTTTATGGAGCAGCTGGTACAGGAGCTGACGAGAGAAGGAAAAATTCTAGACCTAGTCCTTAGTGGAGCGTATGATCTGGTGCGGGAGGTAATGGTGCTGGGGCCGCTTGATAACAGTGATCATAATATGATCGGATTTGATATTAGCTTTGAAGTAAATCAAATACGTTAGTGTTTAACTTTAAAAAAAGGAGACTATGATAAAATGAGAAGAATGGTGGAAAGAAAACTTAGAGAAGCGACTGCGAGGGTCAAAAATTTACATCAGGCGTGGATGCTTTTCAAAAACACCATCCTGGAAGCCCAGGCCAAATATATTCCGCGTATTAAAAAAGGAGGAAGGAAGACCAAATGACAGTCAGCATGGTTAAAAAGTGACGTGAAGGAAGCTATTAGAGCTAAAAGAAAATCCTTCAGAAAATGGAAGAAGGAACCGACTGAAAATAATAAGAAACAGCATATGGAATGTCAAGTCAAATGCAAAGCGCTGATAAGGAAGGCTAAGAGGGACTTCGAAAAAAAAGATTGCGTTGGAGGCAATAACACTTAGTAAAAAAATTTTTTTAGGTATATTAAAAAAGTCGTCAAAAGAATCGGTTGGACCGCTAGATGACCGAGGAGTAAAAGGGGCGATAAGGGAAGACAAAGTCGTAGCGGAGAGATTATATGAATTCTTTGCTTCGGTCTTCACCAAGGAAGATTTGGGTGGGATACCGGTGCCAGAAATGGTATTCGAAGCTGACGAGTCGGAGAAACTTAATGAATTCTCTGTAAACCTGGAGGATGCAATGGGGCAGTTCTACAAACTGAAGAGTAGCAAATCTCCTGGACCAGATGGTATTCATCCCAGAGTACTGATAGAACTGAAAAATGAGCTTGCGGAGCTATTGTTAGTAATATGTAATTTATCCTTAAAATCGAGCGTGGTACCGGAAGTTTGGAGGGTGGCCAATGTAACACCGATTTTTAAAAAAGGCTCCAGAGGAGATCCGGAAAATTATAGACCGGTGAGTCTGACGTCGGTGCTGGCAAAATGGTAGAGACTATTATTAAGAACAAAATTACAGAGCATATTCAAAAGCATGGATTAATGAGACAAAGTCAACATGGATTTAGTGAAGGGAAATCTTGCCTCACCAATCTATTACATTTCTTTGAAGGGGTGAACAAACATGTGGATAAAGGTGAGCCAGCTGATATTGTGTATCTGGATTTTCAGAAGGCGTTTGACAAAGTACCTCATGAAAACTCCAGAGGAAATTGGGGAGTCATGGGATAGGAGGTAGTGTTCTATTGTGGATTAAAAACTGGTTAAAAGATAGAAAACAGATAGTAGGGTTAAATGGTCAGTATTCTCAATGGAGAAGGGTTGTTAGTGGAGTTCCCCAGGGGTCTGTGCTCAGACTGCTGCTTTTTAACATATTTATAAATGACCTAGAGATGGGAGTAACTAATGAGGTAATTAAATTTGCTGATGACATCAAGTTACTCAAAGTCGTTAAATCGCAGGAGGATTGTGAAAAATTACAAGAGGACCTTACGAGACTGGGCATCTCAATGGCAGATGGCATTTAATGTGAGCAAGTGCAAAGTGATGCATATGGGAAAGAGGAACCCGAATTATAGCTATGTCATGCAAGGTTCCACATTAGGAGTCACGGACCAAGAAAGGGATCTAGGTGTCGTCGTTGATGATACGTTGAAACCTTCTGGTCAGTGTGCTGCTGCGGCTAAGAAAGCGAATAGAACGTTAGGTATTATTAGGAAAGGAATGGAAAACAAAAATGTGGCTGTTATAATGCCTTTGTATCACTCCATGGTGCGATCACACCTCGAATATTGTGTTCAATTCTGGTCGCCGCATCTCAAAAAAGATATAGTGGAATTAGAAAAGGTGCAGAGAAGGGCGACGAAAATGATAAAGGGGATGGGACAACTTCCCTATGAGGAAAGGCTGAAGTGGCTAGGGCTCTTCAGCTTGGAGAAAAGGTGGCTGAGGGGAGATATGATAGAGGTCTATAAAATAATGAGTGGAGTTGAATGGGTAGATGTGAAGCGTCTGTTTACGCTTTCCAAAAATACTAGGACTAGGGGGCTTGCGATGAAGCTACAATGTAGTAAATTTAAAACAAATCGGAGAAACTTTTTCTTCACTCAATGTGTAATTAAACTCTGGAATTTGTTGCCAGAGAATGTGGTAAAAGCGGTTAACTTAGCGGAGTTTAAAAAAGGTTTGGGCGGCTTCCTAAAGGAAAAGTCCATAGACCATTATTAAATGGACTTGGAGAAAATCCACTATTTCTGGGATAAGCAGTATAAAATGTTTTGTACTTTTTTGGGATCTTGCCAGGTATGTGTGTCCTGGATTGGCCACTGTTGGAAACAGGATGCTGGGCTTGATGGACCTTTGTTCTTTCCCAGTATGGCAATACTTTTGTACTTATATAAGTACATAAGCACTGCCATGCTGGGAAAAGACCAAAGGTCCATCAAGCCCAGCACTCTGTCTCCCACAGCGGCCAATCCAGGCCCCAAGAACCTGGCAAAAACCCAAAATTTAATAACGATCAATGGACTTTTCCTTCAGGAATCTGTCCAGACCCCCTTTAAACTCAGCAAGGCCAGCTGCCGTCACTACCTTCTCCGGCAATGAGTTCCAGAGTCTAACCACACGCTGAGTAAAGAAAAACTTTCTCCAATTTGTTTTAAACCTACCACATTCTAATTTCATCTTGTGTCCCCTAGTTCTATTATTGTTAGAAAGCGTAAACAAACGCTTCACATCTGTCCGCTCTACCCCACTCATTATTTTGTAGACCTCTATCATATCACCCCTCAGCCGCCTTTTCTCCAGGCTAAAGAGTCCTAGCCGTCTTAACCTCTCCTCATAAGGTAGTCGTCCCATCCCTTTTATCATTTTCGTCGCCCTTCTTTGCACCTTCTCCAATTCCTTTATAGCTTTTTTGAGATGAGGCGACCAGAACTGAACACAATTGTTTTCCATCCCTTTTCTAATAATAATGCACATCCTCCAGTAATGAGTTCCAGAGCTTAACTATTCATTGAGTGAAAAACTATTTCCTCCTATTTATTTTAAAAGTATTTCCATGTAACTTCATTGAGTCTCCCCTAGTCTTTGTACTTTTTGAAAGAGTAAAAAATCGATTCATTTCTACTCGTTCTACACCACCCAGGATTTTCTAGACCTCAATCATATCTCCCCTCAGCTGTTTTTTTCCAAGCTGAAGAGCCCTAAACTCTTTAGCCTTTCCTCATATGAAAGGACTTCCATCCCCTTTATCATTTTGGTCTCTCTTCTTTGAACCTTTTCTAATTCTGCTGTATCTTTTTTGAGATACTGCAGCAAAGAAATTCAGCTTTGCTATGAGGTCTATTGTGGTGTGAGACGTTCCTGCAGCAAGGTTCCTAACTGCCAGTAAATGTTTTTCTAAAAAGGCCTGATCTTTTTAAACTGTCATGAGTGAAGGGGAGCGTCTCTGGCACCAGGGGCTCAGGCTCCATGAAGCTGCAGTGATTTGGGCCCACACATCAGTGCACACACATAGAAAGACCAGCTGTGCAGAAAATGAGAACATTATAATGTGAATATGTACAAAAAGTTAAGCTGTCAGTAAAAATTTGACAGACTGTCAGTAAAAAAGCCATTTTCATAATTTGGCAGCCCTGCCCTACAGCAACCCTCACAAATCACTATCAGAATGCTTCTTCAGGCAGCAAGACACCAGAACCCTGCCACACTCAGGCCTCCTGTGTGGATTCTCTCGAACGTTATTGTCAAGAGACCCTTTCCTAAAGGACCTGTTCTGTTTTGTCCTCTCACCTTCACTGCTGTTTGCCTGTGGAGTACATTTACCGCTTTCCATCTCCAAGATTGGATGAGTAGTCTTTTCTTTGAGAGGTTTGCCACTGAAAATGGCAAGCTCCATGTTCTGAGCCCATGTTATGGCAGTGGATTGTGCTAGACCAAGAGGTTCAATCAATAAAAAAGACATCTACAGCACCCTTTGCCCAATTAATTTGTGGGTGTTAATCCATGAAGACATTACAATTCAAAGAGTAGAATCTCATGTGTGTCCATATCCTACTACAGTTATCCTCCCCCTCTTTGTCTTTCCAATGTACTCCAAGTCTCACCCACATGTAGAAACACAACTGGGCTAGTGACCACTGCAAATCACACTGGGAGATCTGTTGTGTCAAGCTGATCTTTAACTAATGGTTGTCTGCTCTGCTTCATCTCTGCTCTGTTGCTGTGTCTGTGCACCCCTCCCCCACAACCCCAAAGCTTCATCTCTAACACAAGACTTGCACTCCCTTTGGGGGGGAGACCAAAATTCTACCAGCTCTGTGTTGCCCGGTCTGCAGGAACTAAAGCTCCATCTTTGCTGCTGGGCCCATGCCCTACCCTCCCTAGGAGTGCAACAAAACTGTAGCCTCTGCAAAGTTCCAATGCTGCGAGAGGGTTTGTCTTCGATTATGGTTTTAGCACTCAGCAATTAAGATCATGGTCTATTATATAACTGTTCCCAAAGATGTATAAAAAAAACAATGATACATGGAACACACACCTCTTCCATGGCTTTTCTTCCTCCTCCCCTGAAACCCAACTTCCCAGGCTTTTAACTATACACTTATCAGTCAGGGTATATACCGGCCTGAAGAATGCATTTCTGAAGGTCTCACTTAGGGTTTTCAGCATAAGGGTTTTCTTTTAGAGGGGATTTAAGAAAAATGTCTGTCTGTTTAGTGATATTGGATTTTAATTTTGCAGTGAGGATCAGGAATTAATCATGGAATTAGCATTTCCAATCCCATGCAAATTCATAACCTAAAGAACATTGAATCACACCTCCCCAGGATTTACAGTGCACATCATTACTGCTAGCCTTGCATGCTCATCCCACAGGACGACAGCTCAATTAAACAGAGGACTCTAGATCCTGCTTTTCATATTGCAAGTTCACCTCAGTTAATGGTATACTCCTTCCCTCCCCTCCCACATCCAGGGATGCTTGTGTGGTAGTCAGATCAGACCCACTGAAAAACTGTCCTTGAACAAGCTAAAGCCACAGAGTAAAATAATTACAAAATGTTATGCTCAGACTTTTGAGAGACACAATGCCTTCATCAAGTTAACTGCAACTGAGTACAGTTTTACCTGGGGGTGATAGTGGAGAGGGGGTCTTCTGAGAAGAGAGTGGTGGTTCTCTTTTAGGGGAGTAGTGTTCTGGGGTTCTACAGGTGATTTATACACACTGATAACCCATCCGACTCATACGCTTCTCAGTTCCTCACTCTAACCTCCTCCTTCAACCTCCAACTGAGCTCCACCACCCCCACTCACCAATCTGGCCACTGTCTTGACCTCATCCTCTCCTCTACCTGCTCTCCCTCCAATTTCTGCGCCTCAGCTCTTCCTCTCTCTGACCATCACCTGATCACCTTCACACTTCATCACCCTCCCCCTCAGTCCCGCCTAACACTAACCACTACTTCCAGGAATCTCCAGGCTGTCGACCCTCCCACCTTATCCTCTAGTATTTCTAATCTCCTCCCTTCCATCACGTTCTCCGAGTCTGTCGACAAAGCCATCTCCACTTACAATGCCACTCTCTCCTCTGCTCGGGACACCCTTGCACCATCTATCTCCTGTCCCACAAGGCGTACTAATCCCCAGCCCTGGCTGACCCCTTGCACCCGATACCTTCGCTCCTGCGCCCGATCGGCTGAATGCCTCTGGAGGAAATCTCGCACCCATACTGATTTCATTCATTACAAATTCATGCTATCCTCCTTCCAGTCCTCCCTATTTCTCGCCAAACAGGACTATTACACCCAATTGACTAATTCCCTCAGCTCTAACCCTCGTCGTCTCTTCGCCACCATTAACTCCCTCCTCAAAGTGCCCTCCGCTCCTACCCCCACCTCATTCTCTCCTCAATCACTGGCTACTTCCGAGACAAGGTGCAGAAGATCAACCTCGAATTCAACACCAAACCTTCTCCTCCTCTTCACCCTATAACCCACTCCCTCAATCAACCAACCCAGGCCTCCTTCTCCTCTTTTCCTGTCATCACCGAAGAGGAAGCCACCCACCTTCTTTCCGCCTCGAAATGCACCACCTGTCCCTCTGACCCCATTCCCACCAACTTACTTAACACCATCTCTCCTACTGTCACCCCCCCCCCCCATCTGTCATATCCTCAACCTCTCTCTCTCCACTGCAACTGTCCCTGACACCTTCAAGCATGCTGTTGTCACACCACTCCTCAAAAAACCATCAATTGACCCTACTTGTCCCTCCAACTACCGCCCCATCTCCCTCCTACCCTTCCTCTCCAAGATACTTGAATGCACCGTTCACAGCCGTTGCCTTGATTTTCTCTACTCTCATGCCATCCTCGATCCGCTTCAATCCGGCTTTCGCCCCCTACACTCGACAGAAACTGCACTATCTAAAGTCTGCAATGACCTGTTCCTTGCCAAATCCAAAGGTCACTACTCCATCCTCATCCTCCTCGACCTATCCGCAGCTTTTCACACTGTCAATCACAATTTACTTCTTGCCACACTATCCTCATTTGGGTTCCAGGGCTGTGTCGTTTCCTGGTTTCTCCTCTTATCTCTCCCACCGTACCTTCAGAGTACATTCTCATGGTTCTTCCTCCACCCCCATCCCACTCTCTGTTGGAGTTCCTCAGGGATCTGTCCTTGGACCCCTTCTCTTCTCAATCTACACCTCTTCCCTGGGCTCCCTGATCTCATCTCATGGTTTCCAATATCATCTTTATGCTGACGACACCCAGCTTTATCTCTCCACACCAGACATCACTGCGGAAACCCAGGCCAAAATATCGGCCTGCTTATCTGACATTGCTGCCTGGATGTCCAACCATCACCTGAAACTGAACATGGCCAAGACCGAGCTTACTGTCTTCCCTCCCAAACCCACTTCTCCTCTCCCTCCACTCTCCATCTCAGTTGATAACACCCTCATCCTCCCCGTCTCATCTGCCCGCAACCTCGGAGTCATCTTCGACTCCTCCCTCTCCTTCTCTGCGCATATCCAGCAGATAGCCAAGACCTGTCACTTCTTCCTCTATAACATTAGCAAAATTCGCCCTTTCCTCTCTGAGCACACCACCCGAAATCTCATCCACTCTCTCATTACCTCTCACCTTGAATACTGCAACCTACTCCTCACTGGCCTCCCACTAAGCCATCTATCCCCCCTTCAGTCCATTCAGAACTCTGCTGCATGTCTTATCTTCCGCCTGGACCGATATACCCATATCACCCCTCTCCTCAAGTCACTTCACTGGCTTCTGATCAAGTACCGCATACAGTTCAAGCTTCTCCTACTAACCTACAAATGCACTCAATCTGCAGCCCCTCCTTACCTCTCTACCCTCATCTCCCCTTACATTCCTACCCGTAACCTCCGCTCTCAAGACAAATCCCTCCTTTCAGTACCCTTCTCCACCACCGCCAACTCCAGGCTCCGCCCTTTCTGCCTCGCCTCACCCCATGCTTGGAATAAACTCCCTGAGCCCATACGCCAGGCCCCCTCCCTGCCCATTTTCAAATCCTTACTCAAAGCCCACCTCTTCAATGTCACCTTCGGCACCTAACCACTCTACCTCTATTCAGGAAATCTAGACTGCCCCAACTTGACATTTCTTCCTTTAGATTGTAAGCTCCTTTGAGCAGGGACTGTCCTTCTTTGTTAAACTGTACAGCGCTGCATAACCCTAGTAGCGCTCTAGAAATGTTAAGTAGTAGTAGTAGTAGTATTTAACCAACAGTGAGCTGAGTCCAGAGGAAATCAAATTAACAACTCCAGATATATGGCAGGTAAGGTGAAGGACCTGTGCCTGGTGGCAGTCTCCTGGTGCCTACTTCTGCTGTGTTACAAACCTATGGAACATCTGACTGACACGCTCACTGAGGTAAAGTGTGTCCTGCTACTTCTGCCCCCCCTGAGAGCCTGGGAAGAAGGAGACAGGCAGGGTGCTAGAGGAATCCAAAGTTATTTCCGCTCAGTTCTACAATGTCCTCTACAATGTCTTCGTTCTCTTGTGGTTTCATCAGTGCTGCAAAACTGTCATCATTCCATGAGCTGTTTCAGCAGTGTCACTCTTTTCCAGAAGTTACAGCTCTCAATTTAACATCTTCCCAGCATTACAATTGAAATGGCAGCCTCAGTTTATCCTCTGCAGTGGTAGGAGTGTGAGGGGCCCTGGCAAGCCTTGTGCAGAACAACCACTGGATTCTTTGCAGCAAATTCAACCTTTTGTCCCTGGACTAATATTACTGTTAAACCCTATAGTAGATTGCTTTGTTCCAGCTGGCAGCTACATTCTTACAAGTTCTTCTCAAAATATTCATAGGGTCCCCATGCTGCCTTATCTTAAGGCCCCAAACAATGGTACTGCTGATGAGTTTTGACTTTTTAGCACAAGAAGAGATGGGTCAGCCTGCCAACATGAATCACTGCATCTACTATTTTTTTGTTATGTATGTTTTGTTCTTGTCTGCCTTGGTTTATAGGTAGGTCGGTTATAAATGTTGTAAATAATACAAAATAAATAAAAGGCACTCTCAGCTCAACACATCACATAAATCAGGAAAGACACATGATGCCACGCCCAATACAATACAGACAATCAGGACAGACACATGCCAGTCTCAGTACAGCATCCAACTGCCAATAAAGAAAGAGCACAATGCCACTTCCAGTACAACACTCCATTGCTAACGAGGAAAAGCACCTGTGCGTTTCCATCTGCTACTTCTCCCCATTCCCCCAGTCTAAATACCAGGGCGGTGCAGTTGAAGTCGGAAGCAATTTTAGGTGGTGTCGGAGGTGGAGTCCAGTTTTAAAATAAAAACTTATAACAGGGAAAAAGAGTGCATATTATGTACACATAGGACTAGATTCAATAAATGGCGCTATTCTATTAACACTGTATCTGAAGTATTTTTGTAGAGTTTCCATGGATAGAACAGTAGCAGGAACTAAGAATTGCAACAGCATAACAACGTAAATACTTTTAGATGGCATGTGGCCCTCCAAGAGGGGTGGCTGTATAGCAGTCTGTGGGGTATACAAAAATGCGAGCAATTCAAAACATTTTTATATAGGTGGTACTTTCCCATGGGTGCGGGTTATACACACAAAAATATGGAAACTTTATGACTACAGGACTTTTGAGATCTCTGCAGTGACCCTGGTGCATATTGGGTGAATATGAAAGAAACCATTAACATAATCAAGATGGAAGCCAAGAATTTAATAATGAAGTTAACACCCATCCAGCTTCTTCTAGGCTCACGGTATCCACACTGAAGGATCCTGTGACAATTTCTCAATTAATACTCCTATTTTGTCCCATTCTGTAAAAAAAATATATAAACAAAACATTTATTTATTTATTTTTATAGTACATTTCTACCCCACATTTTCCCACGCACGCACGTGACTAACATAGGAGAAGTAAAAATGACAATACAATAAGTGAAAATGGTAAGAGACAAGAATTCGGCAAGGAAGGGGAAGGGGGCATAACAGATACAGGGGTAAGGAAGTGGGACTATTGATCGATAAGAGTGTGGGGGGAGTAGACCAGTCCAAATAGGTGGGTTTTCAGCAGCCTCTTGAACAGGTGGTGATCATTTTGCAGTTTTAAGCATTTCGGTAAAACATTCCAATTCTTGGCACAGGAGTATTGGAAGGACGAAGCGAAGATCTTCTTGTATTTGACGCCTCTGCAATTATTGGCTGTTTGTTTCCAAAAATAAACATTTAGAATCCTAAATCCAGTTGAAAGGTTGTAGAACATTCTTACAGACCGTTTCACTTGCTTTGAGAAATTTCCAATCTGGAGATTTCACTGTAATTTGTGAAATAAATGGGGGAAAGACAACAGTGCCTCCTACTGTTGCTTCTGTTAAAATACCTTTCACCTTTCATCACGCTAGAATGACACTATTTATTTTCTCCACTTGTATTTTCTGACACTGAAGCTCTGAACAAGTCTATTTTCAGGCCTTTCACAATGAATATTCATGAGGTGTATTTATAGGCAGCGTGTCTCGTTTATGGTCAATTTACATATGTTGGATATTCTGGAACCCAGATCTGTTTGTGACTAATACCCCTGCAGATGCCTGATGCCACCATGTTGTTTTCTACATTTCTTAAATCTGGCTTCTGAAATCCAGCACAATGATGGAAAAATCACATTCCTTTTCACAATTAGCTGTTGTTGTAATCTCCATTTGAAAGGGCTATTTTATAATCTAAGTCTAAGAACTATTTTTAATAATGGCTTTTGTTGTAGGCACTAAGTCTGGGTTCTTTGTGATGTCCATCATACCTTTGGGGTCCCTTTTTGCTCTCAAGGACGTACTGTACCTGCTACAGCACATCCTCAAATCTGAGGCTTTTACTCCATCTCTGCATGGTGCTGCCATTTATTTGAAAAAAGCTGTAATGGCAGGGGAAGAAGGGAAAATTGCACAGGAGGTACCAGAGCACAGAGCTGTCTATTCAGTCCACTCCCTGTAAGCGCTCTGCTCTTTGTGTGTCAGCTTTCTCATCCCAAACCATTTTTACAATGCAGGAGTAGGCAAAGATTCCATGCTTTGTTAGCAGCATAGCTGCCATGTAGGAGGAAGGAACACACATTGTCCTCCCATGTACACAAAAGTCTGCCAAGGAGTGATCTCAACTGTCATCCATTAAGATTTCATAGGTCAGACCTAAAGAGAACAGAGTTAAGCTTGCCCACTTAAATCCCCAAGACTGTAGTGTAGGCTTGTCCAAGAACTTCAGTCTTTGAGAGTCGCAAATGAGCCAGGTTTTCAGGAATATATATCCCTAATGAATATGCATTAACTATTACATTATGACTAAAATCTTATTGATTCTTTCACTTTATTCACATATCAAAATTATTATTCTAAATACAATTTTATAAACTAAAATCACACATACAAAATCATCATTTATGTTGAGAAAGACAAGTGGTGGCACGTCCCCTGTTATTAACAGGGGACATGAGACCAGCCACCCTCGGTAACCCACATAAGAAAGACAAGGAAAAAATGTCTTTACTACTACAAGTTTTATTGAAATTATGTTTGGCTGCAGCTTAGGCTGATGGTGTAAACTTGCCATACCCGTGCTATGCTTCAGTATAACAACCATAGGTGACCTTCCGCCATGCCAGCTAGGAGGCAAGCACATACAAATTAACCTTTAGCTCCGCCATGTCAGCTGCAGCAAGGTATAGGCCTAGACCTCTAGCCCTGCAGAGAAAGCACAGACCTAACGTTGACCTGGCGATGGTGATCGATCCTGCATCCTGTAAGATTTTTACATGGCCTGTTTGCAGTCCTTCGCTTGTATGTGCGAAAGTCCAAGGAACAGCTCTCCAACATGCAAGGTGGCAAAGAAGGCCAAACTAAAAGCCACATGGAAAAGAGTTGTTTTGAAAGGGGACAAGGTACAGCAGGTCCCGGGTAATGAGACGACGCCCATTGGATTGTGTAGGTACGATCCGCCCCCAGTCCTTGAACATTCACTTGATAAGGAAACCGCCGTCCGGGTTCTGCAAACCCATTGCCTTGGCAAGAAACACGTAGCCAGTGATATGCCGCTGCACTGTGCCTCTAGAATAACCAGACCTTTTGGCAGCCATAATATACTCCACCAAGCAGGAGTCCACTGTTTCTTCTGGGTCAGACTTTGCCTGCCTCAGAAATGCCTCCACTTTCTCCCGGCCCGCTGAGTATGACTTCCAAGTCACCAGTGCCATAGAACTTTTCAGCAAGCTCCAAATATCGCTGTTCCACGCCGCCATATGTGGTTAGGGAATGGGGTGGCCTCCTGGTCGGCCCCTGGAACCAGCTTGTGGAACTGCTGTAATTGAAAGCGAGACAAAGCATCAGCTATAGAATTGAGCAAGCCTGGGATGTCATGGGCTCTGAAGCAAATGTTTAACTGTAAGCATCGAAGTATAAAGTGGCGCATCAGTGAATTAATTCTCTGGCATCGAGCCACTTGTCTGTTGACCACCTCTACTACTCCCTGATTGCCACACCACAAAAGAACCCTACGATCACGCAGTCGATCCAGTCAGAATTCGCAAGCAACCACAATGGGGAATAGTTTGAGGTGATGTTCTTTGTTACTCCCTCCCCCCCCCCCCTACTACGAGCCCTGACAGAATATACCAAAACCAACACCCCCCCCCCCCCCCCCCCCCGCTGCGTCAGAGAACAAGACCGGTCCATCTAGTCTGCCCACGATAAACTCATATGTGTATACCTTACCTTGATTTGTACCTGTCTTTTTCAGGGCACAGACCGTATAAGTCTGTCCAGCAGTATTTCCCGCCTCCCAACCACCAGTCCCGCCTCCCATCACCGGCTCCGGCACAGACCCCGTATAAGTCTGCCCTCCCCCATCCTAGCCTCTCAACCACCAACCCCTCTTCCCCCCGCCACCCAATTTCAGGAATGGATCCACAAAAGCTTAGCTGAAATTGGGTGGCGGGGGGGAAGAGGGGTTGATGGTTGAGAGGCTAGGATGGGGAGGGCAGACTTATACGGGGTCTGTGCCGGAGCCGGTGATGGGAGGCGGGACTGGTGGTTGGGAGGCGGGAAATACTGCTGGACAGACTTATACGGTCTGTGCCCTGAAAAAGACAGGTACAAATCAAGGTAAGGTATACACATACGAGTTTATCGTGGGCAGACTAGATGGACCGTGCAGGTCTTTTTCTGCCGTCATCTACTATGTTACTATGTTACTATGTTGGACACTTCCGGCTTCTGGATGGGTTGCACTCCATTGAAGTCACGTAGGAACAGTGTCCATGTATCTGGATCGCTATGAATGCCTGCAGATAGACGAATGAAGTGATGAGGTTTGGACACTCGAGCAGTGGAGGTTGCCAGATGCCTCAGAAATGCCCTCCTCATAGGGATAACACGACCAGCAAAATTGAGGCTCCCAATCAAGGACTGTATTGTGCACAGTCAGGATTTCTTCATCTAGCGCACTTGTGAAATCAAGTCGAGCAACTTGGACACCTTTATGGGGGGGGGGGGGGGGGGGAGTCTGGTGACCATAAGAACCATGTCGATCTCGATCCCCAGGAACATGAGAACCGTACTTGGGCTTTCATTCTTCTCAGCCATGAGTGGGATAGCAAATTCCTCGGGGTCATGAGGCGCTCAAAATGATAGAGTTGGATGGACCGACAAATAGAAAGTCATCTAGGTAGTGAATCATTGAAAATAACCCTGACCGTTGTTCCACCACCCAGTGGATGAACGTACTAACGTGTTTGAAGTAAGCACAAAAGACGGAGCAAACCATGGGAATACATCTGTCAAAGTAAATTTCACTTCAAAACTGTGTTCCCCAGGACATATGGAGGTTCTCCTCATACAATCTCTAAACTCCTTGTCGTAGTTAAGCCAGCACCACCCACCATACCGCTGGTACGTGTCAAGGATGATGTCAGCATAATGGAGCAATAGGCCATAATGCGCAGGGGGTGCGGTGCCCCCCAAACACTGGCTAGACACAGGAAGGAACGCAGCCAGTTGATGACGTTCCTGGATACTGACTTATCTTTAACCAATGAGTGGGAAAATTAGGTTCTTACCTTGGTAATTTTCTTTCCATTAGTCACAGCAGATGAATCCATTACGAATGGGTTGTGTCCACCTACCAGCAGGGGGAGAAAGAACACTGGAAACCCAACAGAGGAAAGGAGTCCAGGAGCACCAGTAGCAACCGGAATGCAGACTATATTTGGCCATCAGGGCTCCCCGGCCACTACTGCGCACCAGGCTGAGGGCCTGATCGAAGCAGGTATAGTGTATGCCATCATAGACAGATGTACCCTGTGAGTAAGACAAGTTGTGGATAAGCCTGAATTTGCCCGATTCCTTCTTGGGGATAACCGCTAATGGAGATAAACACATCTCGGGGAAAGGTAGTGAGTTGAAGGGGCCTGTGATATGCCCCAAAGCAATCCCCTTGCTCAGCTTACGAATCGCCAGTGTCCCAGTATGGGAAAGAGAATTGCACGCCGGTCGTGGCACAATGGGGCCGGTGAAGGGGATCTTGAAGCCTTTGGAGAACCTCTCCCACAGTATAAGGGCCGCCACCTCGTCCGGATATTACAACAACCATGGGTGCATAGCTTCTACATGGACAGGAGTGGGGACCCGAGAGAAGACCTTACTGTTTTCAGCGGGAGGCTGCTTCTTCGGGCATCTGGTAATGGGCTGTGAGGCTCCGCAGCCCACACAGATATGCCGGAACTTGCAATTGGCGAAGGAGCACCCAGCTCTATTAAACCGCCAGCACAGATCAGTGGGCGCTGAGCTGCTGTGAGCATCAGTTCCGATGGCCACTCAAAAGGAGCGCTTGCGCTAGACACTGGGGTTAACTCGCGGACCTTGTGGGTCCAGCCACACATAGTGTTTTCTGGATGTGGATGAGCCAAAAGTTAATGTCCTGTGTTCCCCAGGACATATGGAGGTTCTCCTCATACAATCTCTAAACTCCGTGTCGTAGTTAAGCCAGCACCACCCACCATACCGCTGGTACGTGTCAAGGATGATGTCAGCATAATGGAGCAATAGGCCATAATGCGCAGGGGGTGCGGTGCCCCCAAACACTGGCTAGACACAGGAAGGAACGCATCCAGTTGATCACGTTCCTGGATACTGACTTATCTTTAACCAATGAGTGGGAAAATTAGGTTCTTACCTTGGTAATTTTCTTTCCTTTAGTCACAGCAGATGAATCCATTACGAATGGGTTGTGTCCACCTACCAGCAGGGGGAGAAAGAACACTGAAAACCATAGTGCCTCTAGGACGGTTACCTCCATCTGCCTCTCAGTATTTTGAAGCTTCCAAAGCAGTGTTAAACCGCAAAGTAGCATAACATGAACTTTCCTCACAGCGAACGAACGCCCCAGAACAGGAGCAATAACACAAAGGAGGGACAAACTCAACCTTCTGTAGAAGAACAGAAATCCTGAAGACTATTTTCTAACTTCTCCCAATGAGGGAACATGTCTGCAGGAAAAACTGAACACAAAACAGAGTCAATCAGAGAGAGATCATGGATTCATCTGCTGTGACTAAAGGAAAGAAAATTGCCAAGGTAAGAACCTAATTTTCCCTTCCTTGTCATCAGCAGCAGATGAATCCATTACGAATGGGATGTATTAAAGCAATCCCTAGATAGGGCGGGAACAAGCCACACCACGGGCCAGCACTTGTGCTCCAAAAAGCGTGTCCCTCCTGGCAGCCACATCCAGCCTGTAATGTCGAGCAAAAGAAAGCTTAGAAGCCCAAGTTGCTGCACTACATATCTCTTGAAGAGACAGTGCTCCAGTTTCAGCCAAAGAGGAGGAAATCGCTCTTGTGGAATGAGCCTTAAAGGCATCAGGCGGAGGCCGGCCAGATAGCAGATATGCAGAAAAAATGGCTTCCTTAAGCCAACGGGCTATAGTGGCTTTAGACGCTGGAGACTCTCTGCGAGGACCTGACAATACAAAAAGGTGATCAGAGGTCCTGAAAGCATTTGACATCTGCAGATACTGCAACAGAGCCCAGCGCACATCCAAGAGGTGCAACTGCCCAAAGGATTCTGGAAACTCCTCCCTAGTAAAGGAGGGCAAATAGAAAGGCTGGTTTAGGTGAAACGCTGAAACCACCTTAGGCATGAAGGAAGGCACAGTACGTACCGTTACCCCGGACTCTGAGAATTGCAGAAAAGGGTCTCGACAGGACAGCACCTGGAGCTCAGATACCCGTCTCGCCAATGCAACGGCCACCAAAAAGACCGTCTTTAGAGTCACATCATTCTCTGAAGCTCGCTTCAGCGGCTCGAAGGGCAAACACTGAAGAGCCTTTAATACTAGCCCCAGGTTCCAGGCCGGGTAAGGGGCCCGCACAGGAGGCACCCCTCTCAGAAACCGTGCAATGTCGGATGTGAAGCCAGGGAGAGGCCAGCGACCTTCCCCCGAAAGCATGACAATGCTGCCACTTGAACATGCATGGAATTATAGGCCAAGCCTTTTTGTAAACCATCCTGCAGAAAGTCAAGTATCAACGAGACAGAAGCCCGCATGGGTGTGATCGCTTTAGAAGCACACCAAGCCTCAAACTGGCGCCAGATCCGAGCATAGGCAATGGAAGTGGAACGCTTGCGGGCCTGCAAGAGAGTGGAGATGGCCTTGTTAGAATAGCCCTTGTCTCTCAATTGCGCCCTCTCAATAGCCATGCCGTAAGACCAAAGCAGCATGGATCCTCCATGGTCACCGGGCCCTGCGTCAACAGGTTTGGAACCAGAGGCAAAGGAAGGGGAGCCTCCACCAGCATTCGCCGGAGGTCCACATACCATGGCCGCCTGGGCCAATCCGGAGCAATGAGGATCACCACTCCTTGCTGTAGCGGAATTCTCAGGAGTCGCCGCCATATTAAGGGCCAAGGAGGGAACACATAAAGGAGGCCCGGAGGCCAGGGTTGAGCCAAGGCATCCAACCCGCCGAACGAGGATCTCTCCGTCTGCTGAAAAAGGATGGGACTTTGGCATTTGTGCTTGACGCCATAAGATCCATTACGGGCTTTTCCCATTTGGCACAGATCTGAAGGAACACTTCGTCTGCCAGTTCCCACTCCGCTGGGTTGATTTGATGCCTGCTTAGAAAATCGGCTTGCACGTTGCTCTGACCTGCTATGTGAGCTGCTGACAGAAGCTGCAGATGTAGCTCGGCCCAGTGGCAAATTAGAGCGGCCGATTTATGTCGATTTATGTAGGCCACTGCTGTCGTGTTGTCCGACAGAACTCTGACAGCCAGTCCCTCCAGGGTTTTGTGAAAGGCCAGAAACGCCTGAAATATCACTCTCAGTTCTAAGCGATTGATGGACCACCCCGTTTCCTCGGGTGTCCATAGACCCTAGGCATAGCTTCCCTGGCAATGTGCTCCCCAGCCCTTCAGGCTGGCATCCATTACCACCAGGCACCAATTGGGAAGCGCTAGTGGCATTCCTCGCCGCAGCATGCTGTCTGAGAGCCACCACTCCATACTGAGTCAGGCCGCAGGGAGCCACATGAGTCTGTATTGATAATTCTGGGACATCGGAGACCATCGTTGAAGCAGGGCAATCTGCAAAGGTCTCATATGCGCTCTCGCCCATGGCACCACTTCTAAGGTGGCCTTCATCGACCCCAACAGCTGGACAATGTCCCAAGCTCGGGGGTGAGGCATCCTCAGGAGCAGACGGACCTGATTCTGAAGCTTGCACCGCCTTTGGTTGGGTAGATAAACAAACCCCGAGACCGTGTTGAATCGGACCCCCAAATATTCTAGAGATTGAGAGGGGGTCAGGTGACTTTTGGGTATATTGGCGACCCAGCCCAGAGATTGCAGTACTGAGAACACTTGTCCGAGCGAAAGGAGTTCCTCTGCTGAAAACGGGCACATTGAGTAAACCCAGCAAAGCGCCCCGGGCGATACCTTCTAGCTTCACGGAAGCGAGGTCTAGAGGAGGAGGGAACCACCTGACCCTTGGAAGAAGGCCGCGGCCTATCATCAGGTAACCGCTGGGGTTTAGCATCCCCCAGGTCTTTAACAATCCTCTCCAACTCCTCTCCAAATAACAGAAGTCCCCGAAAGGGCAACTTCACCAGCCTTTGCTTAGAGGCCGCCATAGAATGCCCAATGCCGTTGCCACAGAAGGCGGCGGGCAGACACCGCCACAGACATCTGTTTAGCCGAAGCTCTGACCAGATCATAGAGGGTGTCAGCTAAAAATGACAAGGCCAACTCCATGTGCGGTGCAACCTCAGCGAGGGACGCCGCACCATCCACGGGCTGTTCCACTTCCTGTTGTAACCAAGAAAGGCAGGCTTGAGCAGCATAAGAACTGCAAACAGACGCCCTTAAGGCTAGGCCCAAAATCTCAAAGGACCGTTTTAGCGCTGATTCCAGGCGCCGGTCCTGAATGTCCTTCAGGGCGACCCCTCCCTCTACTGGGAGGGTGGTCTTTTTTGTCACAGCCGTGACTAAGGCATCCACTTTAGGCATCCCCAAACGGGCCAAGTGCTCCTCACTCAGAGGGTAAAGATGCCCCATCACCCTGGCCACTTTCAAGGGCCCCTCTGGGTCAGCCCATTGAGCAGAAATAAGCTCTTGGATGGAGTCATGCAAAGGAAAGGATCATCAATAGAGAGGGCCTTTAAGGCATCAGAGATAAGCGCTGGCAGCTCATCGCGGTGAAAAATCCGAACCGCAGTGGGATCATCCAGATCCAGTGGCAAACCGGCACCTTCCTCTGGCTCCTCAGACCACGAAGGCCTGCCAGATCCCTCAGAGTCCCCACAGCCCGACCACGGGGGGTGGGGGGGAAGGGAGGTGCGCCACTCTCGGACGGGGAATTTACTCGTCTATGTTTAGCGTGCATCCAACGCTCAGGGGCATCCACTTCTGACATCTGCCCCGGGCCATCATTAGTCGGAGGGAGACCAGGTAGCAACGCAGTGTCAGACACCTGCAGCACAGCTCTTTTCAGCATGAAGGCTTTATGTAAAATAAGCACAAACTCAGGGGAGAAAAACTCAGCCTGACCTCCCGTCTCTGAATTAGGAGCTACGGGGAACGGAGCTCCTCTGGTAGCCTCGGCCCGAGGCGCCCCTCTGCTCACAGACTCCTCCGCAACCGCGGGGGTCGAGCCATTCGGCGCTTCCAAGATGGTGCCCGCTGCCAGCTCCATTGAGCGGGAAGACTCATCGCTCGAAATGCTCGTTCTGGCTCTACCGTCTATACAGCACGTTTTACAGAGCCCCACTGCTGATCTGCGCTTGCCACAACAGGAACAGCGCTTAACTCCCTCAGCAGCCATCGCTGAAAAACGGCGGAATAAAATACAAAACGGCGGCTTCGCGCCAAAATCACCCCGATCAGAACGCTGTCCGCAGGCCCTCCCTGGAGGAGCTGAGAACCGCTCTTACCTCAAAGGACCGAGTCCACCGAGCTCCGGTCACGCTGCATGTCAATAAAAGCCTCAGAATAGCAGCGCATAAAAAGCGTGTTGTTTTTTTTTAAACACTGTGAGGAAAGTTGTAGGCAAACAGCTACAGAGGTACTCTGGAGGCAGTAGAGGGTGGGAAAGGCAGGGACAGGGCGAACCTATATGCCTACATCCACAAGGGGGAAGTGGTAAAGGCAGGGAAAGGGCGAACCTATGTGCCTGCATCCACAATGGGTAAGGCAGGGAAAGGGCGAACCTATGTGCCTTTAAAGTGGGCACCACCAGCCACAATACCCCAGCACAGGAGCCTCCCCAGGCAGAAATTTTCAAGGAGCTGAACAAGCTGCGTCCTACCCTGCTGGGAGATAGAGAAATACTGAGAGGCAGATGGAGCTAGCCGTCCTAGAGGCACTATGGTTTTCAGTGTCCTCTATCTCCCCCTGTTGGTAGATGGACACAACCCATTCGTAATGGATTCATCTGCTGCTGATGACAAGGAACGGTAGTTGACGCCTTTTTGACTTTCTTTTTTCGCCAGCCTTGCATCAATGAAGATATGTCAATGCAGACCCTCTTTTTTATCTTTTTTTTAAGTGCCTGGGGCACCGCTTTGCACAGCTCAGTCATGGACACTGAGGCCGGAGGCCCTCTGTCCGCTGGGTATAGTTCCACAGGTCTGCCTGCCATGTTTTAGAGGGGAGACGGTGGGGAGAGGGTGAAGAGGAGGAGGTCGATATGTACGAAGAAGATGAGGAAGAAGAGGAAAGCAAACTGTCTGAAAATGATGAGGACTATCGTTGCTTCCCGCCCTTCCCTTTTTTGCGTTTGGACTTTCCTTTCCTAGCCCTGTCAGCCTTCATGCCCCACTCTGTATAAGGAACAAGTGCCACCCCCCGATTCGACGCAGGCACCACACTCTCATCTGGTGTCGCTGTAGCACAATATAACTCAGGATCACCGGCCATCACTGGTGAGGGCTCTGCATTCCACTTGGTTATCTGTCGGGTGTGCTCTGTCAGCAGTTCCTCCTGCCCCTGCATTGGTTCCTCATCCGTGGAGAAGACCTGGGGAGAGACAACAAAAGCAGGAGCTGCAGTCCGAGGCCTGCTACAGCAACCCCACCTGTACTTCTGGATCTGTAACCCCCTGAGCCGTGAGGAGGAATTTCCAAAGGTCCCAATCCCAGTACCCTCTGTATCTAGGGGACTCCCACCGAGGGGGGGGGGGGGGAGGGCACCGTGGCCATCCATGCCATCGAGCGCGGGGGGTGGGGGGTGGGGGTTAATTCCCACTCCTCACCTGAATCTTCTACCCATTCCTGTTCTGCTGCCATGGCAGCAGAGTTCCTTTCCAGTTCGGCCCTCCCTTGCCATGCTCACCTAGACGGACGCCTCCCATGCGCATTCCTTGCCCTTTGTATGCCCAAAGGCCCTGCCCCTACCTCCCCCCAACTGCTAGCTGGCACTCCCCCTGTGCACTCCAAAAACTCTGGGCACTGTGGGTCCATAGCACCAGCTGCCGTAGCTGACTAACTTGATTTCTTCTGCCTTTTAGCAGAAGTAGCATCTACTGCGATAGCATCTCTTGCTGCTTCTTTGAAAAAACATGGTGGTGCTGCTTCAGCACCAGTCCCTGTTAAGAGAACAGGGGATTCCCCAGAAGCACTTACCTGGTCACGAGATCCAAGAAATGAGTCCCTGGCCATCAAGGACAGTGCTTCCTGGTCCCATACCGAGTCATCCACCATCACAGCTGGACCACTCTCCTTCTTGGGGCAGCCAAGGACAGCTCTTCCTGGTCCCATAATGAGTCATCCTGGACTAATCTGGACATCTCTCCTCCTTGGGGCAGCTGAGATTTGAACCATCCACCTCCGGATGTGCAGAGCAATGCCTTTAACCTCTAAGCCACTCAGTTGTATTAGTTCAATGAAGATAAAGGCAACTTGAATGGCTTTTTTGTTTGTTTTTTTGCAAAGAGAAGGGACGCTGAAAGCGTTCGCCTCTGAGGAGCAGGAAAAGACCTGCTCCAGGAAGGATCGCCCCTTTCAACTCCTCCCTGGGACTCCACCTCGCCCATTGTCAGGAGGGGTCTGATAAGCAGATCCCTCCCGCCACTGAGGGGTTAAAGATTGCTTCCCATAGGCGACCCCCAACTACTCAGCATTCTCAGCTCTCCCCTGGTGCCTGTGGGCTCCGCCAGAAGCCTGCCCACACTGCTCAAACTGGCGTCGCTCACATCCCCGTTATGGGCGGGTTCCAGACGAGCCGTTCACCCTTTAACTTACTATTACTATCAGTCTTTACTTCTCAATACTAATTACAGCAGTTCACTTATCTCTCACTGGTTCTTTGTCATATTAAACTTGTAAATGATCACCAACTTGATTCTTCTCAACAATGAAAGCAATTATGGGTTGTTTGACTTAGCCTTTATAAAGATGCATTCGGCTATTTCAAATCCATATAAACATGGTGCTAGATGTGTTTATTCTCTCAGGCAATCGCTAGTGTCTTAAAAGGCCTAATGATATAACAGACAGCCCAAGTATATAAATAGGTAATGAATACGCATGAGAGAAATTTGCATTCCCACTATTTTCACTGAATATAAACTTTTCTCATGCACATTCATGGCTTGGAAGACTGAACTTGGAAAAGTCTATCCTAGCAAAAGGATGGGGGAGGGCGTGCTGCAGATGCACTAAATGCCCCCTATAAGGGAACTAATACACTCCTACACCACTGCCTTCTTCCTGGAGGAGACACCATTGCTGAAAGGGGAGCGATGGGCAGCCATTTTCCACAAATCTGCTTTACCAGGACAGAAATCATGCCCGATGTGGAGGTGTGAGTAGGTGGTGGCTGGCCAGATGAGTGCTGGGGAGGACAGGATGAGGCACAGTCAGCAGAAAAAAGGAAGTGATATTGCCTCTGTATAAGTCATTCTTGAAATGTATATAGAGATCCATAGAAAGGCCAGTTCAGGGTGTACACCAAAAGACACGATTTGCAAACAAAGGGCCTAAATATATACACCCTAATGGAGAGGAGATATGGGGGAAGAGGGTGGAGATATGATACAGACATTCGGATATCTTGAAAAGGATAGATCAGGCACTCAAAACAAACTCTCTTCAGAGGAAAGGCAGTTCCAGAACAAGAGGCCATAGTATTTAGGGGTACTCAGGACCAACAAAAGAAAACACTTCTTCATGGAAAGAAAGGGTGATGGATGCAGGTAATAGCCTCCTAGTGGAGATGGTGATGACAAAAGTGGTAAAGACTTCAAGAAAGCTTGAGGTAAGAACAGAGGATCCCAAGTTGTGAAAAAGCGATGGGGAACCCCCCCCCCCCCCAGTGAACAGCTGAACATACTACATGGGCCTTCAGGCTCTTATCTGCTGTTGTATCCTTTTCCCATCATGGATTAGTAACTGTCTGATTTGGTTCATGTGGTTTCTCTGTTCCTTTCATCTTCAGTACATCAGGGGCTACGGGACAGACGGGAGAGAGGAGGGCCGCTACTCGTGCTATTGATGCATCTCTGCGTGCATCCTGCTCCATGAATACCTAGGGGCAGATGATTTAAGCAGAGGGCAGTGTTGCCATATAAAAAAAAAATTCCCACCCAAAACAGCCCAAAACCCGTTCAAAAACCGCACACACCCCACCCCCGACGTCATCACCCCCGCCCCTTCCGTCATCACCCCCACCCCCGCCGTCATCAACCCCGCCCCTTCCATCATCACCCCCGCCCCATCAGCCCCACCCCTTCCGTCATCACCCCCGCCGTCATCAACCCCGCCCCTTCCATCATCACCCCCGCCCCATCAGCCCCACCCCTTCCGTCATCAGCCCCGCCCCCGCCGTCATCGCCCCGCCCAATACGTCACCTCGCCCCGCCTCTGTCGCCGTTAGCCCCACCCCCGCCGACCGAAAAACCGCCCAAAACCCGCCTGAAAAAAAAAACCAAGCCCAAAAAACCGCAACCCGCCGCGGGCAAAAGTTTCCCGCGGCGGGTTGCGGAAAACCGCCCAATTGGGCGGGAAAACCGCCCATCTGGCAACCCTGGCAGAGGGGATGTGGAGAGCTTGGTCTGATATCCCTGTGTGCACTGACTCACACCTTGCCCACATTGTGCTGGTGTTGTCTCCGAAGGAGGCAGGAATTCACTCTGAACATGGCCCAGTGCTTCCTATTCACTGCAGATATCCTATGGAGAGGAGGGAGGAGAGACAACCCCATACAGTTCTCTTCTCTACATCCTCCTTGTTAAGATGGGAAAAACCACTGCTTATTTCTAGAATAAGCAGCATAAAATGTACAGTTTTGGGATCTTGCCAGGTACTGAATTGGCCATTGCTGGAAACAGGATACTGGGCTTGATGGATCTTTGGTCTGTCCCAGTTTGGCTACACTTATGTTATGTTCTTATAAGACCAGTTCCACATACCTTATTCAATTGTACATATAATTTGCCCTTAGTCTAGTCAGCTGCTTATTTATCCCAGTTATTTTTATCTTACCCATCTTGTCTGTCTGTATGTCCTAAGTGCATTTGTCCCCTCTACTGCCTATTAAGATGTTACACTGCATTGTGCGTTATTTAAATATTCACATCATGAGTCATATCTACAGGATTAGGCAAAAAAAAAGTAATCCCCTAGAGTTTTTTGCCATTTTCTTAGCAACCGCTTTGAATTTCAATGAGAAATTTTACATACTTTATTTAGTCATCATACTTACGTATTACTGTTAAACAATATTTCATTATCTTAAGCTATGTTGATGTTACTGATGTTTTAACGTTACTACCTAGTGATTTTTACGCATTAAGAATGTTTGAGCTAAAACACTGTAAAATGACATCATTCAAATGATGCAATTAACAATGTGTCAGAATGTCACAGTCACTGTGAATATTCAGAATGTCCATCTTTAGCTTTTAACACAGGCCTTCAGTGGCTTTGGGAAGTTCTTAACAGCCTTGTCCATGGATCACTGTGGCAGGTTGTCACAGGTCATCCACAGCGCTTCCTTGAATTTGGTGTAAAGTGACTTTGGGTGGAGGATGTGATAAGCCTCCAACATTGCTTCTCAGAAAGAAGTCTATGTCACTGTGATGCCATTAACAATAAGCTGGTGCCCCTTTTGTTTTTCTTCAAATAATGGTAATTTTATAGTGCAAACATTGTTGGAATGCGGGAAAATCGTTGTGTGGTCACACTAAAAAGTCTGTAACTTCACTATGTTTAAAGATAATCTCATTCTACTTTGCACATAAACGTACATAGTGACAACAAATAAAGCTGTAAAATATCATGTTCAAATTCCAAGCGGTGAAAAAGCAGCAAAAAACTGTAGGAGCTGACTTTATTTTGTTTCACCCTGTATTTTATATGAATGTTTTACCATGCTGCCTATTACAGTGTATTCTGCTTTTATCATAAGATTTAATTTGCCTATCTCCAGGTTTACCTCATTGTTTTAACTGTGTTTTACACTGATATTTGGTCATTTTACTATAGTTAAGCTGTTAAGACATTTTGCTCCCAACTTACTCTTTTCACTGCCTCTCCTTAACTGTCCCAAGGAATATTTTCAAAGGGGAAGGGGCTAAACGGGTGAAGCTGAATCTCTGATAATGGAACAAGCACTTCTGCGGCCAGCTGCTGCTATCACCGTACATGCTTTGCAGATAAATCCTGGGACTCCCTGCCAAAAGTGCATGTTTAAATTGAGGATAACGGTTGTGTGTGCAGAGAAGTGAGGCCTCACACATTACTGTCCAATAGTTTATCACTGGACTCAGACACTTCAGTCTGTTCTCACTCATGGATACGGTGAATTTTGATTTAAAATAACATTTTCCTGGCAATGGTGCTGCATGCTCGAGGCACAACCCTCAGAAGCTTGAAGAGGCATAAATGAGTCCCTGCTCCAATACTTGGTTGAAATTACAGAAGCCCCCTAAGAGTGTAAGATGTTAAGAGAGGGACCCTGTGGCAAGTGCTTTATCTTATACTGCAATTCTGTGCAATTCTTCCTGTGCTGCCAATTAATACTGAGTCATCGATTTGTACCCAGTTAATATCAGGACTGGCTATAGGTCATTACTGCCCAGCGGCCAGTCCAAATCCAATCTAGTCTAGTTCCCAATGGAGAGATTTCTACAACACCTAAAAATGTATTTATCGTATTTACGCGGCACTTTATCCAGGACACTTTACAATAACTGATAATTAAATTAAATTCTGCAACAAAGGATTGCTGATAGGGAGCTGAGCACAGATCAGCTGACAGGCTTCGCCTTTTTATCACACAAAGACACCCCCATCCCCCTCGCCGTCTCAGCAGACTCCAACATTTACAAGCAATTTCTGCTGGCTCTCTTTGAAGGGAATCTATCCCCACAATTTCCCAGTGAAACTGTCCTACAACATTCCCCATGCTTTAAGGTCACAGAAGAGGGGAGATGGGAGGAGGGGCCACACTTCACAGAGAAAACTAAGAACTACCTTTTAGTTTTAAGAAAAACATATAAGGGGAAATATTGACGGACAGATGCCAGAGGGTGGTGGTAAATGGAATTCGCTCGGAGGAGGGAAAGGTGAGTAGTGGAGTGCCTCAGGGATCGATGCTGGTGCCGATACTGTTCAATATATTTGTGAGTGACATTGCTGAAGGGTTAGAAGGTAAAGTTTGCCTTTTTGCGGATGATACTAAAATTTGTAACAGAGTGGACACCCCGGAGGGAGTGGAAAACATGACAAATGACCTATGGAAGCTAGAAGAATGGTCTAAGGTTTGGCAATTAAAATTCAATGCAAAGAAATGCAAAGTGATGCACTTAGGGTATAGAAATCCACGGGACGTATGTGTTAAGCGGGGAGAGTCTGATATGTACGGACGGACGGGGAGAGGGATCTTGGAGTGATAGTATCTGAGGATCTGAAGGTGACGAAACAGTGTGATAAGGTGGTGGCCATAGCTAGAAGGTTGCTAGGATGTATAGAGAGAGGTGTGATCAGCGGAAGAAAAGAGGTGTTGATGCCCCTGTACAAGTCGTTGGTGAGGCCACACCTGGAGTATTGTGTTCAGTTTTGGAGGCCGTATCTTGCTAAGGATGCAAAAAGAATTGAAGCGGTGCAAAGAAAAGCTATGAAAATGGTATGGGATTTGCGTTACAAGACGTATGAGGAGAGACTTGCGCACTTGAACATGTATACCCTGGAGGAGAGGAGAAACAGGGGTGATATGATACAGACGTTCAAATATTTGAAAGGTATAAATCCGCAAACAAACCTTTTCCAGAGATGGGAAGGCGATAAAACGAGAGAACATGAAATGAGATTGAAGGGGGGCAGACTCAAGAAAAATGTCAGAAAGTATTTTTTCACGGAGAGAGTGGTTCATGCTTGGAATGCCCTCCCGCGGGAGGTGGTGGAGATGAAAACGGTAACGGAATTCAAAAATGTGTGGGATAAACATAAAGGAATCCTTTTCGGAAGGAACGGATCCTCAGAAGCTTAGCCGAGATTGGGGGGGGGGGGGGGGGGGGTCGGGGGGGGGAGGCGGGGCTGGTGGTTGGGAGGTGGGCCTTGTTCTGGGCAGACTTCTACGGTCTGTGCCCTGAAAATGGCAGAAACAAATCAAGGTCAGGTATACACATAAAGTAGCACATATGAGTTTAAATTGTTGGGCAGACTAGATGGACTGTGCAGGTCTTTTTCTGCCGTCATCTACTATGTTAATATCCTTTTTATTTTCGAAAGGAGAAAAACGCCCATGTTCGGGAGATGGGCGTCTGTTTCCCGTGGGCCGCCACATCGTTATAATGGAAAGCCGATGTTGGGCGTTTCCAACTGCACTCTGTCGCGGAAATGAATAAAGTTGATGGGGGTGTGTCGGAGGCGTGGTGGAGGCGGGACTGGGGCGTGGTTATCAGCTGAGGAGAGATGGGCGTCTTTAGCTGATAATCGAAAAAAAAAAGGCATTTTGACCGTGATTTTGGGTCACTT
This sequence comes from Microcaecilia unicolor, assembly GCF_901765095.1. Taxonomy (NCBI): domain Eukaryota; kingdom Metazoa; phylum Chordata; class Amphibia; order Gymnophiona; family Siphonopidae; genus Microcaecilia; species Microcaecilia unicolor. The sequence continues at coordinate 155,646,235 of NC_044034.1, read as the reverse complement.
TTTTTGGACCCTTTTTTCTCACGAACAAGTCCCAAAAAAGTGCCCCAACTGCCCAGATGACCACTGGAGGGAATCGGGGATGACCTCCCCGGACTCCCCCAGTGGTCACTAACCCCCTCCCACCAAAAAAAAACCACTTTAAAAACTTTTTTTCCAGCCTCTATGCCAGCCTCAAATGCCGTACCCACTTCCATGACAGCAGAATGTGTTCGATCCTGTCACAGCCTTTCCGTGGGTCAGATGTGGCTCTCGGATGCAGTACAGGGTCACATCAGCACTGCATTGTGGTGGGTGTAGGGTATTGGGCTCCGTGATTTCATTAGCTTGTGTTACAGTCTCACGATGTTGGTTGTTGGTAGGCTCTTCTCCCACGGTGCTTTTTCCCCTGCCTACTGGGTCAGAGTGTGCCCTGTTGTGTTTCCTGTTGTAGTCCATGCAGTAGTGGCCATTTTTGTAAGCCAGTTTTAGTTCCCTTTCCTGTGTTAGCCACGTTAGACAACTTAGTTCTTATCTTGAATGTGGCTGAAAGAGGGCATTGTACAGCATTCTGCCAGCTCTGACCTACTGCTAATCTCAGTACCAGGGAGACTCTTTGCCAGTGGGGCACAACCTCTGATCTGCAGTTAACTGTGAGTAAATGCGGTTATTCCAATAAAGGACGTTTTCGGAGAGATTAGTCTTCAGGTGTCAACTGGTGTGCCAATGTTATACAGCAGCAACATGTCCTAGAGGCCTGCGTGTATGCAGGTCCCTGGAGCACGTTTAGTGGGTACCGCAGTGCACTTCAGCCAGGTGGACCCAGGCCCATCCCCCCCTACCTGTAACACTTGTGCTGGTAAATGGAAGGCCTCCAAAACCCACTGTACCCACATGTAGGTGCCCCCTTCACCCCTAAGAGCTATGGTAGTGTTGTACATTTGTGGGTAGTGGGTTTTGGGAGAGGGGGGTGGGTGCTCAGCACCCGTGGTAAGGGAGCTATGCATGTGGGAGCGTTGTCTGAAGTCCACCGCACTGACCTCTAGGGTGCTCAGTTGGTGTCCTGGCATGTCAGGGGGGCGAGTGTACTACGAATCGTGGCCCCTCCCACTGCTGGCGTTATTCTTGGATATTCAATGCTGGGCCATGTCCAGATTTCAACACTGAATATCTGTTTTTTTGTGGTGCTAGCTAACACTTGGCCAGTTAAGTCAATATTTAGCACTTAACTGGCCATGGACTGCCGCATAAAGATAGGACTGACTTTTATGTGGTCCAATTTATACAGTTACCCTGGCTGGTTAAGTGGTGAATATTGGCACTTAACCGGTCAAGTGTCGTGAGTGAATTCCTTCAAAAAGGTGGTAAATAAATCCTAATAAATAAATAAACAAACTCTGCACCCAGAAAGCCCCCCAAATAGCTTGCTTCCACTTTTGCGCTAACCACTAATTTTCAGTGGCAACAACCAGTTAAGTGCCACTGAAAATTAGCAGATAGCCTCAATCGGTTTAACTGGTCAGCGTCCGTTTCTGGCCAATTAAATCATTTTGAATATTGACCAGAAAGTTTATTAGAAGAAAAAAGAATCGTAGAACCTTGGAGTAAAAACTGATAAAACTTAAAGCTTTTTATGAAAAAAAAAAAAAGACTGTAGGTCTACATAAAACAAATCCACAAAAGGCGGTGAAAATTCAGAAGGTAGACTCTACACGGTTCTGTGTTTCCGTGCTAGGCGCTTGCATCAGGAGTCAAGAATCATCTGAATGTCTGTAATATTCTGACAATTTTTATTTCTTTTTTTCTGACATTTATGTTGTATGACTAAATGTATTATAAAATTCAATAAAAATAAAATAAAATAAAAAAAAAAGAATCATCTGATTGGCTGAAAACACAAATAACTGTGATCAGAGGTTAGGTAATCTTCGAAGGGAAACGATCAGTATAAATACTTTTCTCTGCTTCACAATCAATCCGCCTTTTGGAGATTTGTTTTATGTACACCTACAGTCTTTTTTCTCATAATAAACTTTATGTTTTATCAGTTTTCACTCCAAGGGTTGTGAGATTCAATTTTCATTAGATTGAAGAAAGTCATTTTTACCCTCCAGTGACTAAAATACAGATACACATTCAATTTTGCATGACAAAGACTCTGATGAATGCCATCCCAGATGTTTTGGCATTATGAGTCTTGGTAAGGAGCACAGATAATGAAGGCTCCTTGAAATAGTATCACCTCTAATACTCAAGGAAAATTACATTTCCAGAGTAATTATTTTGTCAGTCAAGTGCCCCTAACTGAAGCATTAATCACCTCCTCCCAAAGTCACTAGGAACCTGCTCTCTCTTTTGGTAAAGGCTGGAAAGAGAAGAGAGCAGGAGAGCTTTAACACATCCTTTGCCAGGCTGCTCACAGGGTGGAAATCAGCTGTTCTTAAGTAAGGTAGTTCCATCTGTACTACACTATTGATAAGTAGTGAAACTCCTGGTGAAGGAAACCCAGCCAGTTTCCATTTCTTGCTAAAATGAATATTTCCCCAAACCACCCTTCATTTCAATGCGATTTTACAGAGTCTCAGACAGTGAACTTTCTGTTCTAGCATATCCACACTGACGTCCAAGAATTCTGCAAGGACCACACTAACACAAAAACTGAACTTGACCCTACGGCCAAGCTAATCTGTCCAATCTACTTCCTGGTGCCATGCCACAGACCCCAGTTGATCTCTCTCTTTCCCCGCCTTTTCTTCACAAGTGTGAATCTCTGCTTGTCTGAGGCTTACCTGAATTCTGTTTTACCTGCACTGTCTCCCCTGAGAGGCCACTCCATTAATCCACCACCCTCTCTGTGAAGAAGTATTTTCTGATATTTCTCCTCAGTCTTTCCCCTTGAGTCTCATATCATGCTCATATCATGACCTCTGTACTAAACTTCTCATGCATTTATTTATCATTTTGAGGGATCTGAATGTCTCTCTCTCTCATTTCCTCTGTCTTTCACCTATGTTTTGCTGCTCAGTTCTAAATGCACAAAGAACATAATTCACTATAAAGGTCAGGCAAATGATAAACGAATGCCAATTATAACTTTCAAGATACAAGGGTTGCATCTGCAGTCTTTTCAAGACACCACTGGGGGGGACGGGGACCATTTCTCTGCTGATATGGCTGAAAATCTGCCATCAAATATTTAAGATCTGACACACTACACTCCATTCAATAAATGCAGCTTCAGAACAGGATTGCAATTTGTGTTATTTACATCAGCTTTGCAGTCTGTATGTCAACATACTGTCCGTCTGTACTCACAGGCCTGTACCCAAAAATACGGTACCAGTACTGAAAGTGATGGACAATATGTTCACATACTGTCAGTGCTTCTCTAGAGTCGGGAGTGATCCCAGCGGACTGGAGAAGAGCAGAAGTGGTCCCTCTCCACAGAAGCAGAAGTAAGGAAGAAGTTGGGAACTACAGGCTGGTAAATCTGACTTTTGTGGTAAGTAAATTAATAGAACCACGTTTAAAACAGAGAATAGTAAAGTTTTTGGAATCCAATGGTCTTGTCAGACAAATCTGATTAATTTCTTTGACTGGGTAATGACAGAACTGGATCGAGGGAGAGCACTAGATGTGGTGTATTTAGATTTTAGCAAAGCCTTTGACATGGTTCTGCATAGATGACTAATAAATAAACTGAGTGCCATTGGTATGGGCCTTAAAGTGACTGACTGGGTTAGGAACTAGTTGAGTGGAAGGCGCAGAGGGTAGAGGTAGAGGAAAAGGATGTTACCAGTGGTGTACTGCAGGGTTTGGTTCTTGGGTCGGTTCTTTTTAGCATTTTTGTAAGTGGTATTGCTGAAGGGCTGTCTGGTAAGGTTTGCCTCTTTGCGGATGATACCAAAATCTGCACTAGGATGAGGATAACACGAGGAAGGACTTGGCGAAGCTACATAATGACCTGGAATTTGGCAGCTAAGATTTAATGCTAAAAAACGCAGGGTCATGCATTTGGGCTGCAAAAAAACGAGGGAACGGTAAAGTTTAGGGGGTGAAGAGCTTATAGTAACATAGGAGATGACGGCACATAAAGACTTGTACGGTCCATCCAGTCTTCCCAACAAGATAAACTCATTACATATGGTATGTGATTCTTCATATGCATATCAGGTCTTGATTCAGTGGCGTAGGAAGGGGGGGGGGGGGGGGGGGGGGGGGGGCGGCCCGCCCCGGATGCACGCCGCTGGGGGGTGTCGGCTCCGCGCTGGTGCACTGCCCTCTCTGCCCCGGAACAGGTTACTTCCTGTTCCGGGACAGAGAGAGCAGTGAACCAGCGCGGAGCCGACACACCCTAGCAACGTGCAGTCGGGGCGGATCGGCCCTCCCGCCCGTCCCTCGCCGCAGGTATGCGCTCCGGGGGGGGGGGAGAGGTATGCGCTGTGCTGCACCCGGGGGGGGGGGGGTGCGCAGCGGCGACCTGCCCCGGGTGTCAGCTCCCCTCGCTACAGCTCTGTCTCGATTTATCCTTGCCATTTTCAGGGCATAGACCGTAGAAGTCTGCCCAGCACTGTCCTTGTTCTAAAATTCTGAACTTAACGTTGAAGCCCCTGAACTGCTCCACTCCATCCCATCCAAATCTATTCAGCCACGATCAGGGCACAGATCTTAGAAGTTCACCCAGCGCTGGCCTTGTTCTCCAACTTCTGAAGCTGAATCTGTCTAACCATGATCAGAGCACAGAGCACAGACCAAAGAAGTCTGCCCAGTACTGGATTTGCTTCCCAATTACCGGTTTTGCTTCCTGATCTCCGCTAAGCTTCTTTGGATCCATTGCTTCTAATTAGGATTCCTTTATGTTTATCCCATGCTTTTTTGAATTCCATTACTGTTTTCATCTCTACCACCTGCCACAGGCATTATGTGCCCGAAAGAGGAGTGGAAGTTGGGTGTGATCCTATGTGATGATCTTAAGGTGGCCAAACAGGTAGAAAAGGCAGTGGTGAAAGCTAGAAGGATGCTTGGGTGCACAGGGAGAGGAATGATGTAGGAAAAAGAAAGTGATGATGCGATGCCCCTTTATAAGACTTTGGTGAGATCTCATTTAGAATATTGTGTACAATTCTGGAGACCGCACTTTCAAAAAGATATAAATAGGATGGAGTCGGTCCAGAGGGCGGCTACTAAAATGGTCAATGGTCTTCATCATAAAGTGTATGGGGACAGACTTAAAGATCTCAATATGTATACTTTGGAAGAAAGGCGAGAGAGAGGAGATATGGTACAGACATTTAAATACCTATGTGGCATAAATGCACCGGAGGGTCTCTTTTAATTGAAAAGAAGCTCTGGAACGAGGGAGCATTGGATGAAAGTGAAAGGGGACAGACTCAGAAATAACATAAGGAAATACTTCTTCACAGAAAGGGTGGTGAATTTGTGGAACGGCCTCCTGGTGGAAGAGGTAAAAATGAAAATGATATCTGAATTCAAGAGAGCTTGGGACAAGTACATAGGAGTTCTAAGGGCATGATAGGAGAGTAGATGGCATGGATGGGTAGACTGGATAGCCCATATGGTGTTTATCTGCCTTCATTTTTCTAATTTCTATGTCTGCGTTTGTGAAATTCCCCCAAACCCTCCGCCCCCCATGTTCTACTATAATAATCCAGAATCATATTTCCTCCTACCATTCTAAACTCTGCCCCTCCCCCTTCCTCTACTATCTCCCCCCCCCCAAACCAAGTTAATTATCGGTTCTTAGAATGAAGCCACTTCCCTCACCCCACAGTTGCCATGGAAACTGGTCAGCACCTGTCACCGGGTGAGCCGTGGCATTTCATTAGCAAATAAGTCCAACACCTGCCGTCAGCACAAAACAGGCGGCAGCAAAGCCTATCCAGTCTAGGAAAGGGGAAAGAGAAGATAGAATGTAAATAATCCGATTTTCCCTTTTATTCTTTCCCACTCAACTGAAATGGGAAAGAATTACAAAAAATGGGGTTGAGAAATGTCTGACTGAATGGGGCAAAACAACTGACCGAAAATGAATTGCAATGGGATAAAACTTAGCAAGAGGCAGAACTGGTGAAAAGGCACACTGAGTTCAAAAAGGGCCAAATTGGACTGGGGATTCCTGAGATGGAAGCTCCCTCTCCTCCCCAAAATGACTCAATGCATTTCTATGGGAGGAGGTCCACCTTCTGTAGCAAAGAAATTTACATATAGTGAAACATAGCAGTTAGGGAATTCCTTCTTTCTCATAGCCTCTCCCCTGTTCTCTACTGCCCCCACTCTCCAAAACAAACCCCACAAACTGTCCCTATCCTACAAACTGATACTACCCTCAAAACTACCCCTTGCAACTGATCCACCCCCCAAACTGCACTCATCTGTCAAAAATATCCTCTTGCAAATTCCCCCACCATGCAAACTGCTCTACCACACTAAGCTACCCAAAACCTCTAAATTACCCCCACACCTGCCCCCTCACCACACTAAATGCCCCAAATCATCCCCAGCAATTACCACACTACCCATGAACTGCCCAAATCTTCAGAACTAACCCCTTGTAACTGACCCACTCCCAACTAACCCTACAATTGCCCTACTACCCCATTATCTGCCCCAATCCCCAAAACCATTCTACAACAGCCCCACCACCCCACCTATATCTGCCCCAACCCACAAAACCACTGCTTGCAATGGCCCTATCAGTCACAAACTGTCCCAACCCCTCCAAAATGCAGCCCTCACCATTACTCCATCACCTCACTATCTGCCCCCAAAATGACCCCTACAACTGCCCCACTACCCCACAAACTACTCCCAACTCCGAAAACTACACCCCCAAACATGACCCAACCCCTAGAACTACACCCACAACTACACATTAGCCCACTATCTGCACCCAACCCTCAAACTTGCACCCTACAAATGCCCACAGTTCCCTAACTGCTCCCATTTGTCCCACCACCCAAGACAGAATTATCCCACTTTGCCCAACCACCCCACAAACTGCCCCCAGCCATATAAACGAACATCTGCAACTGTCCCATTTCCCTAATCTACCCCTATAACTTCTCCCACCATCCCATAAACTGCACCTACCCCCAACCAGCCACACACAAGAAACGCAGATACAAACACAGACAGGTGTGCTGTGCACATGCAGACATACAAACAATTAGAAACAATTTCATAAGCCATGCTTTCCCCATTTTTTTTATGATTCGGTTTTAGGAACTGGTGTGGCCTTCGTGGTCTCTATCAAAACACTAAAAGCCTCGAGCTATGTCTGACCTTCTCCTCACCAGGAATGAGATGCTGTGAGAGAGTGAGAAGACCCTGATTGTACCCTTCCCAAATTTGCTCATTCATCAGCATGCATGACCAGGGTCTACCTTACCAACTGGCAATTGTTTTTTTTGTTTTTCTTTTTGCATATGGTCCTGCTTTTCAGCCCCTATTAATTTATGCAAATGAGGCCCTAGAATAGACCCTCATCCCTGGCATCCCCCTCAGGCCACTGCTTGGCACTGCCATGGCAAAAGTTATGCTTCTCTGCAATGCATGGTGAAATTCTCAGCTGACAGGTTATAAATTACTGCTATACTGCTGGTTCTTGTCTTTATCTCTATCAGTGAATGAAGCCATTCTGCTTCTTGAATCTTAACTGGTACCACTCACTGCATGCGCTTCCTGGAATAATGTGGCTTTCATTTAAAGCTGATCTTACCCTTCTGGCTGTAAGTTTTCATTACGCCGAAGTTATGAAGTGCCGTGGTTCTTAAGACAAAAGCCCAAGTCCTGGGTGACACAGGGGGGTGGGGGATTCAGTGAAGTTCATTCCTCCGTCAGAAACTATCCAGCCTCAGAAAATGAGTCCTATAGAACAAAGAAGTAATTGTTTTGGGGTTCCCTGCCCCAAAATATTCCCTTTAGTGAGTGACAGGGAACATCCTGTTTTTTTGCTTGCCCAGTTAATTAGGCCCCACCTAACAGAAAAGATGAGTAGGCCTTGCAGAGCAGTTCTTGCCCTTTTAAGCTGACCCTCAGTACAATAGATTCTCTGTCTCTAAGGTCAGATAACATTGCTTTCCAAGAAGTCTCTATGCACAAAGCCAGAGCTGCCAAGTTACCCAGCTCCAGAAGGGAGACGTTTTGGCCAATTCTGGTTTTTAATTTAACAGTAAAACTGTTTTACTGGGTCAGACCAAAGGTCCATCAAACCAGTACTTGGAAGAATCCCCCCCCCAAAAGCTAAATTCCTTGGTGCATATGTCCAGGGATAAGAAGTGGACTTCCCCTGAAGTTCCCGAAGTCTACCTTAATAACCGTTTATGGACTTTTCCTACAGGAACTTGTACAAACCTTTTTAAAACCCAGCTCTGTCAAATGCTTTTACAAGTTCTACAGGCTGATTATTCATTGAGTGAAAAACATTGTTCTCCAATTTGTTTTAAATATACTTAGTAACTTCATAGCGTGTCTCCTAGTTGTCATACTTTTTTGGAAGAGCAAACAACCAATTCACGTTTATGCATTCTACTCCTCTCCATGAAAAGCAGTGTGGTATTGTAGTTCCTCATTCTAGTCATTGAAACCAGTACTGCAGGTCCCATAACTCTTGGAACTGGGTAACTTGGCAGATGTACACCCTGATCTAGTGCATCTCCAAATGGTGACACACAGGAAGGCCTTTAATGAACGATGGGACCCAGAGAAGATGTTAACGCTCCTCTGTCATGGATGTCTTTGATCACATAATCTTCTCAGCTATTCCATCAATCTGACCCCCAGTTGCCCACAGAAGGGTTTCCATGCAGAGCTATGAGGCTCGATTGCTCTTTCTCTCCTACTTTGTTGACCTGGAAATTCTGATCCCAGGCTCATGACAGTAGCATATGAAATAGAGGTAAAAGGCCATCTTTTAATGACAAGAAAAACGCTCTAAGAGTAAAGTTAAAATAATAGTAATGCTGTAACAGGATGATGGGGGTGTCAGCTGACTCTTGCAGTGTTTGAGTCACGTGACTGACTTGTGTCTAACTGAATTGGAATGGGAACAAGTGGACTGACTCCTGAAGTGCTGAGGGGAGGGGGTCAGGCTGGTTCCTATGGTATTTGGGATGTAGGTCTGCGTGTTCCTGCAGAGCTCAGAAGCACTGGCTGTGTTTGGGATGGGGGAGGGGTATCAGCTCACTCTTCTGGTTTTCTTTTGGGGAACAAATCTGTAGACAAGTTCCCATGATGTGTGGCAGTGATGGTGGGTGTGGTGAGGGTGGGTGATAGCTCCAGGTGAGGGAGTTGCAAGCTAATTCTCATGATATTTAGGGATGTAGTAGCTACTCCTCACAGTGGTACTTGTGGAGTGGCAGGCTTGTTCCAGCGGGACTCTTCACACTTCTTCCATTGCTCTGCGTCTAATTTAGGCATCGGGATTTACACCAGGCTTTACTTGGCAAAATGGCCGTGACTAAATTTAGTGCTTGGCGTATTCTTTAAACCGTGTGGAAATTTAGGCTTATTCTATAAAGTACACCTACATTAAGGTGTACTTTATAGAATACTAGTAAATAAGGCCTGTTTCTGACACAAATGAAACGGGCACTAGCAAGGTTTTCCTCGGAGTGTGTATGTTTGAGAGAGTGTGTGTGAGAGTGACTGTGTGAGAGAGAGTGAATGTGCGAGTGTGTGACAGAGAGAGAGTCTGGGTGCGAGTGTGTCTGTGAGAGACAGGGTGTGTGTGTGTGTGAGAGAGAGAGAGAGAGAGAGTGTGTGTGTGAGAATGAGGGTGTGTGCGAGTGTGTATGTAAGACACAGTGACTGTGAGAGAGAGAGAGTGTGTTTCACACAGATACACTGTATGTGAGAGTGTGTGAGAGAGAGAGTGTGTGTGAGAGCACTTGTGCGATACATACACTGTCTGAGACCAAGAGAGTGTATGAGACCGAGTGTGTGAGACCGAGAGTGTGTGAGAGTGACTGTGTGACACATAGAGAGTGAATGTGATACAGTGTGAAACATAGCTTGAGAGATTGTGTGAGTGTGAGAGTGAGAGAAAGACACTGACTGTGAGAGAGTGTGTGTGAGAGAGAGTGTGTGTGACAGAGATACCTCCCTCCTCCCTCTGTGTTCTCAGGACCCCCTCCCCCCCTCTGGTCTCAGGATCCCCTCCCCTCTGGTCTCAGGATCCCCTCCCCCTCTCAGGTGTGAGGACTCCCTCTCCCTCCCCCCCTCAGCGTTCCCCTCCCCTGTTGTCTCAGGACCCCCTGCCTCTCCCCCCCTCTGCATGGTTGGCAGCAGCGTGCGACTGTGTGTGTGTGTGACAGAGAGAGAGTGAGAGTGGGTGCGAGTGTGTCTGTGAGACAGAGAGTGTATGTGATTGGTCTCTCTCCCCTGCCCCCCTCCAGCCACCCATCGATTCTCCTCTCTCCCCTGGCCCCCACCTCCTGCCACCCAGTGATTCTCCTGTATCCCCTGCCCCCCCTCGAGCCATGCAGCGATTATCCTCTGTCCCCTGCCCCCCCTCCAGCCACCCAGCAATTGTGCTCTCTCTCCTGCCCCCTTCAGCCACCCAGTGATTGTGCTCTCTCCCCTGCCCCCCTCCAGCCATCCAGCGATTATGCTCTCTCCCCTGCCCCCCTTCAGCCACCCAGTGATTGTGCTCTCTCCCATGCCCCACCTCCAGCCACCCAGCGATTGTCCTGTGTCCCCTGCCCCCCTGCAATTCTCCTGTATCCCCTGCCCCCCCCCGAGCCATGCAGCGATTCTCCTCTCTCCCCTGGCCCCCTTCCAGCCACCCAGCGATTATGCTCTCTCCCCTGCCCCCCCTCCAGCCACCCAGCAATTATGCTCTCTCCCCTGCCCCCCTCCAGCCACCCAGCGATTCTGCTGTCTCCCCTGCCCCCCTTCAGCCACCCAGCGATTCTGCTGTCTCCCCTGTCCCCCCTCCAGCCACCCTGCGATTGTCCTGTGTCCACTGCCCCCCTCCAGCCACCCAGCGATTCTGCTGTCTCCCCTGCCCCCCTTCAGCCACCCAGCGATTCTGCTGTCTCCCCTGTCCCCCCTCCAGCCACCCTGCGATTGTCCTGTGTCCCCTGCCCCCTCCAGCCACCCTGCGATTGTCCTCTGTCCCCTGCCCCCCCCCCCTCCAGCCACCCAGCAATTATACTGTGTCCCCAGATTAGCTCCGTCGAAGCGGCGGCGTTATTGAAAGCCCTGGCCGTCCACGGAGTCAGCTTCAGAACGTTGGAGGTGAGTTCGTTCCCTCAGTCCTGCCTTCTGATTACCCGCCCTCAACGTCATCACGTTTTGACACGAGGGCGGGGCAGAGAGAGATGTGACAGACTTACGAATGTTACAAACCCTTCACTGAAGCCACGGAGTCAGCTTCAGAACGTTGGAGGTGCTTTTTATTATAGTAAGATGTTTAAGTGAATTTTATTTTGGTGCCGAATTTTTAGGTGTGATATATAGAATCTAGTCCTAGGTGGCACCTACCTCCAGTTTACAGAGCTGCCTTCTACATTACTGGACCTATAAGTGAATGACATACTGGCTGAGCCTCACAGGCCTGATCTTCTGTCATATTCTAGGATTCTATGAGAGTTACAGAACCGTTGTAAAACCCTAACATTTCTGCACCAGAGGCTTGCTAGTAGTTGCATTGGTGTAGGTCATATGATTGCCAAACCATAACCACCATAAAGATAATGTTACGGTAAAAGAAAAAGATGTGGTTCACTTAATGCTGCTTGCATCTTCAAGCCTTGCTAAAATGATATTTCCACATTTCTCCTGCTGCCATCCTGGGGTTAGGGATTCAGTGAAGGGGAGGATTGAGGGGAGGGCATGAGAGGACTCAGCTAAAGCACATTGCACTGAACTCCCGGGTCAGATGGGAGTTTGGGTTATCCCGGGTCTGATCTGATGTCCGAAACTGGGGTGGCAAGCCTTTTTTGGGGGGAGGGGGGCAGGGTTGTAGTGGTTTACAGAATAACAATACTGAACTGGTTGCTGACCCCAGGGCTTCAGGCACCACCTGGGTCAAGGGTAAGCATCCGTTTACAATGGCCACATTTTGCCCTCTTTGCAGCATGGTTTTCCCATCATGCAGTTGTGGCCATTCAGCCAAGACCTGCTGGGAGCTCTGACTAAAGAGGCTTTGCAGGATCTGAGCACTGTTCACACAGGGGGAACTTCAGCAAGGCTGCAACTACCAGCAAGAAAAGAAAGGAAAGGATTCTCTTTACTGTAATTATCAGCTTCAACCAGATGTGGTGACAACTCCTTTCACAAGTGCTTGCCTCACTCTTACAAATAATGAACTCTGCGGGACTGAGAATGAAAGAAAACCTCAAACAAGACAGAAATAAATGAAGACATGACACAGACAAAAAAAAAAAAAAAACAAAAATTTCAAGCCTGAAAATCAATCACATTTAGTGAAACCTGCTTTTGACATAAGTATTTTAGGATTCTGAAAGGAAAGTCTTCATTCCTTATATCAAGCCAGACAGGTCTGCTTATCAACAAAACACGGAGAGAAGTTTAACCGGGGGCCACACAGACCAAGGCTGCTTCGTTATCTTGCACGGATACTGCCTCGACCTGGCAGAATTCAGTCCTCTTAGCAATTTGGAGCTCCCGGCCTGGTGCCTTTGCCAGGTTTGGTTTGTGTCTTTTCTAGTTACTAACCTTACTCTAGAGATCAAGCTGGGAAGGACCATTTCCTGCCAGCTCTAATGTACTTCAGATGCTGAAAGAATGATTTTCATAGGGATGAAGCATCTCAGGACCTTGAAAATACGGCCTTGTGCTATCGTAAGAATGAAAGCCACTGGTCTCCAGAGACCAGTTACAAAGATTCCCAGTACACTAAGAACCTCTTTTCAGTGTCCTGGCATGCTGCTTCCTAGGGAAATATATCTGTTGCATTTTACTTACAGAAATTGTTCTAGTTCCTGTGTAATGTTGTATAAATGAAACTCTCCCAGTTCTCAGTGGTTTTGTTTCTCCAGGTGAATTTGGTTACAGTCATACAGCAAGGCAGCACCCCTTACTGTGGAGGTTCATATCCCCTTTCTCTTGATTACTGGTTAACTGTGAAATATAGTACACAACTAATATGGAATCAACATTTTCCCATTTTAAGGTCTGCAAAAGGGTCATTTGGTATTCCAGTTACCTCTCTAGCTGAGTGAAAGGTTATACAATAAAGTTAATTGCAAACCTAGAGCCATTTTGATATTATTCCAAACAGCATGATCTTCGCTGTTTTCCCATTTTCCATGCACGTCACACTATGTTAAATTGTACAGCGCTGCGTAACCCTGGTAGCGCTTTAGAAATGTTAAATAGTAGTAGTAGTAGTAGAAGAGAAAGCTTCAGCTTTCTTTGCAAACGGATGTGGCACTTTGACTGTGCATGACATTACAAATACCCCTCACTCTTGTCACTTCACACAAGACAGACCTTCAGTCTGCCCAAGAGTTACAACTCTGCGACTTCCCACCTAGAGTTTCTTGACTGACTGGTTAAAGTGCTTTCTTTCCTCTCTCAGCTCTGCTGCACAGGGAAGACAACAAGCAGACACGAGATACATCCTTTTTGGCACTACATTCTTCACACTGGAGTTCCATCCAATTAGCTCTGTACAAACACATTCTGAGTTTATGCTTTTCACTGCTTCCCTCACTGTGACGCCACTAGCACAGATCAGTAAAATCTTCTTGGCAGCCAGGACTGGGGAAGTGAGCATCACCCAACTCTTCCTCAAGAGCTTGAAGCACTGCTGTTAATTTCAAAAAATTTGCCATCACATTTGGAGGTACCAAATATAGATACAAAGAGCCAGGACCAGGCCTAGAGCCCAGAGTGTTCTTGTACTTATCGATTTAGGGTTCATTGTACTAAGCTGCAGGAAGCACTAGCGCGTGCTTAGCACTGCTTAAGAGGGTTTCCTGACGGATGTTTCAAGGCGTCCACACAAACCACGTGCTACAAAGATTTTTTTATATTTCTGGGAGGGGGTGTGTCTGTGCTAATCAGTAGCACATATACATTGCCTCATGCTAACCAATTAGCACGTGAGACCTTATTGCCTACAAAATAGATGGTGATAAGGGCTCATGTGCCAATTTTTGGTAATGGCCTTGTGCTCAGTGAGTAGCCATTAATTTGGAAAATGGAAAATTGGCCATTTTCCAGCAGCAGTAAAAATGCACGCAGGGAAGACTGCATAACGGCACATAAAGGCTACTTTCTATCGTAGTTTTGTAAAAGGACCCCTTAGTGTTTATTTAGTAATTATTCCTGTAAGCTTTGGAAGAAAGGCAGGAAAGGGGTGATAGCTCAGAAGAAGTAACCGGAAGAAATATTTCTTCATGGAAAGGGTAGTAAATTCATGGAACAGCCTCCCAGTGGAAGTGGCGGAGCCAAAATATCTGAATTCAAGACAGCTTGGGGCAAGTCCATAAGATCTCTAAGGGAGTGACAGGGAGGTTAGATGCCATGGATGGGCAGACTGGATAGGCCATATGGTCTTTATTTGCCTACATTTTTCTGTGTTCTGTATTTTGTGTACACTTTCTCTTACACAGTATTCCCAGAACAGAGCTCCAACCTTTTGCAATATTATCACTAGATCACAGGTACCATTTTGAACCCAGAGAACCTACAGGGCAGGATTGGAGGGGGACCACTCCCACCCTGGCCTATTAAAATAAACTACCAGGGAAATCTCCCATTGAGTCCCAGAGTGGGGGTGGGAGGGTTTGCACTGGGGAAAATTAAAGGGGTTTCCCCCCGGGCCATGCAGGGCAGGATTAACCTTTGGGTGTGTCCTATGCAAATAAGCCTTTTGCCCCCCCCCCCCCCCCATCCTAACATAAATATATAAATATAAAAACAAAATATACCTAACCAATAATAATAGCAGGGCTCCATTTGCAGGAATTTAAAAATGTGTTTGTTTTTTTATTATGAATTTATTTTTGTACACTGCAGTAAATAAATATGGTTAATAAATAATAAAGCCAGCAGAGGAGGATGCAGCAGGTAAGAAGTGTTGGTTGCTGACTCCTCCTGCCGAGTGAAGTACAAAGTGCAAGGGGTATGAAGAATAGACAGATATATATTGGCAACCGTAGCTCTAGTCTCTCCCTCCCTGCCCCCCCCCCCCCAAATTTTTTCATTCTGTCAGCACCTGATTTACAATGGGAAAAAAAATCTGCCTTGGGAGCCAGTGCCATTGAATTAGCACATCTGAGAGGGTCCCTCCTATACATTGGGCCCTAGGCATGTGCCTAGTTTCCCTATGCATTAATCCTGCCCTAGGGCCAAGGTCATGCTAATGGACTGCCTGTAGCGCAGCTGCTCTTAATACCACCTCAATATATACATCATACCCAATGGCAGCTTTCTCCATGACAAGCGCTGCAATCAGTGATGTACAGCCTTTTGTAGCTTTACAATCCCATATACAGATATTAAAGGAGATATTGGGAGAGAGAAGAATCAAATTGTGTCTTACCTGGGGTCTTGCTCTTGGTTCTGTGGAAAAAGGAAAACAGATTACCAGTCAAGGAGATGTACTGTTACTGATCATTTGATACTCTTATTAAACTCAGTTATGGTGACAGCAGCTCTGTCCAGTCTAGATGGACTGCTACAGCCGGTTCTCTTCCTCTGCAGAGAAGAGGAACTAAAGGTAAGAATTGCTACCATTCTAATCACTTTGCTGAACATTTTGTAACGCACTTTAAAATGTTTTAATTACCAGTAAATCAAATCATGAAACTAACCAAAAACCCACCTTTCACTGCCTCCAAGCTTCCTCAGGAGACAGTAATGTTTGAACGTCCTGCATCACGCCTTGCTAACTGTCCTGTTTTGGTGTTGGTGAGCCCTTAGGTTCTCTGAGGTCCTGCAAGGCCTCAGAGGACAGCCGCGCACCCCGAATCTTCACCCGCGGCGACCGCCGTTCACCGAGGGTTGAGCCCCCAGCTGCAGGCGGCCAGCGGGACTGCTGGAACCGCGGGGTGACGGCCGGCCTGGCTGGTAGTCAGCAACACAGTCTCTGAAGGGCAGCTAGCAAGGGTGGCTAGCTGGGAGAAAACACAGTCCCTGAGGTGGCTAGCAAGGACGGCTAGCAGGGAGAAGAACACAGTCTCTGAGGTGGCTAGCAAGGACGGCTAGCAGGAAGAAGAACCCAGTCTCTGAGGTGGCTAGCAAGGACGGCTAGCAGGAAGAAGAACACAGTCTCTGAGGTGGCTAGCAAGGACGGCTAGCGGGAAGAAGAACACAGTCTCTGAGGTGGCTAGCAAGGACGGCTAGCAGGGAGAAGAACACAGTCTCTGAGGTGGCTAGCAAGGACGGCTAGCAGGAAGAAGAACACAGTCTCTGAGGTGGCTAGCAAGGACGGCTAGCGGGAAGAAGAACACAGTCTCTGAGGTGGCTAGCAAGGACGGCTAGCAGGAAGAAGAACACAGTCTCTGAGGTGGCTCTGAAGTCCACTGTGTCGGCTTCTGACATCTGAAACGGAAGCGCTGGACTCTTCCTGCTTCGGGGTTTAAATCCCCCGCTCGTCCATCTCCTGGAAGCAGCTGGAGCCAATCCCCCCGGCCTAGGCAGGCAAGGGAGGTCTGGATTGGCCCGCGTGCCCGGCGGGCGGAGTCTCCTTATCCACGCGCCAATCCGGCGCGAGTAGGCGGGGCTGGCTCGCTGTTCTGCCCCTCGCGAGGGAGACGACGACGCCGGCGCCGCCATCTTGACCGGCGAATCCCCTTCTCCGAGGCCGGCGCTCGCTCCAGCGGATCGCCGGCCTCGGAGCGGCCTGCGGCAGCGCCGGCCTCGTCGGCGGCTTGTCTTCGCCGCCCCGGATCCCGCAGCCTCCGTTGGTCTTCGTCCCCCGCTGGGGGCCCCCAGGTACGGACCCGGAACGGGACACTAACTGCATGCATTTTTAGTGAATGTCCCTGACCCATACATGCCCCTCCCATGGCCATGCTTAAAAATGTATGTGTGTATCTTTATAGAATAGCCCCTAGCAAGATATGTGCATAAATCCAAATTAACGCCAATAATTGTTAGCACTCAATTATTGGCGCTAACAGGCTTGTTACTGAATTACAAATTACTAATAATAGATATGCAATTTCATTTTGTTGTTCTATCAGTATACCATCTGGTCCAGGTGATTTGCTACTCTTATGCCTTGCCTACCAAAATTCGTACTGAAATTAATTATTTGAGGTTTTGGAAAATTACTTAAATCTTGGTTATTTTGCTTATTTACTGGATATTTTTCTTAAGCTGTATTTTATAAAATTGTGGTTTTCATTTTTATATTGAGGCATGTATATCACGTTCCTTCTTATTGTAAAACGTTCTGAGCTTTTGGGTGAAATACAGTAGATAAGATCTGATATGTTATGTTACATTTCATGCACGCCCAAATTTGCGTGCACAGTTTTGAGTGCCATATATAGAATTTGGGGGGAAATGTACTCTTCTGTAAACAGCGCAGGATAAAGGGCAGTGCTAGAGGCAGACAACTGGAACAAATTACCACAGTCTCTACGGCAACAGACAACACTCCAGAACTTCAAATCTGATCTTAAAACCGTGTAACCCCTGTCCTTCCCAGAGGTGAGCCTGAACAACTTTGCCCCTCCTTCTGTGCCTCCTTTCACTGTCCTATCACCTATTACCCCTCCATTCGTGTCTTGTCTCAACCGTCCTCTTTTTATATTTCTAGACTGTAAGCCGCCTAGACGTTTTATACAATGGGCAGGATAGCAAGTTCTGATTAAACTTGAAACTTGAGGGTTAGGATAGACCTGGTAAAATATACTTTGAAATTTTTTTTTGAGATTTTCATGCATTCCTTACCCTGTGTACTTTGCACTTACCTACAGGGTGAAAAGATCCCCACAATACCAGCTATTATGGCATTTTCAAATTTTGAAATTCTGCAGAGGTTTTCCCTTTGAACATCAGCCTGCACGTACAGAGCACCCCTGGGCCTGCAGGCACAACAGGTATTTTAAAACTTAGACTCTATGAGTCTGATTTTACAACACAATACCTAAGTCTTAATCTAAGCTATTTTCTAAAAGCGATACAGGCTCATAGGTGCTTTAGGGTTATGTTTTATGCTTATTTCAGACTTAATATACCGCCTTTCTTTTAAGACCAAGAAGTGTATATAGTCAAAAAAAAGAGGAGGAAAGCAGAAAGGAACTACATAAGCAACAGGAAAGGGAAAAAAAGAACAAAGAAGGCTAAGAGAGCTATGGTGTAGTAACAGGCTGGTAAGTTTATTCCACAGCTCCTCCTACAAATCCCTCATAAGCCAGCAAGAAGAAATGGGAACCTAGAATCAGCCCCCCCCCCCCCCTCTGAAAAAAATAAATCTGAAAGTATAGCTGCATTGTGGGAGAAAAAGACCTCAGAAGCCTTTGCAGAGATTAATATTGAAATCTTTCAGCAGATTAAGCTAAACGTTTCTTTCATTGGTCATATAATCCTTTTTTTTATACAATCCTTTTTTTTCCCTCCCATCCAGTTATATGTTCATCACAATGAAAGTAACATCAGAGTGGAAAATAATGAAACCCCAAAAAACAATCTGACTGCCTTCCGGTTTTCAGTAACTTAGAATCAGTCCCATTAGTGCACAAACACCAATCATACAATGGGGCCCTTTCACTAAAGGAAGTTAAGCCCTAACGAATGCTTAGCACGCAGAAAAATGCTTACTGCAAAATGATTTAAAGTGACAATTCCGCCTTTTCTGTGCGCGATGGGGAAAATTCTATATACAGCATTGAATGTAACGCTCAGCTCCCTTGATGAATTATCAGCGTGAAAAGCGTTCTAATGGATGCAAGGCGCCGAAACGGGACAGAAACAGCATATCTGCACAAAATCCCACTTGCATGCCTATTTATAAAATAGCGCTCATTTCAGCATGCATCTGGAAAGGGGGTGTGGCCATGGGAGGAGCATGGGTGGGCCACGAGCATTCCCTTAAAATGTGTGCAGTGTTATAGAATTCTGGGGATCCACACCCAACTTACATGTGGGGATTTACACCTGGTTTCAGTTGGTGTAACTCTCCGTGCACAAAACTGAGCTCAAATCCTAGTGCTATTTGCTTCTCTGTACAGGGCACTGATCCCAGAAGACCTGCCATAGAATACTATTGAGAGCTGATTTTTCTCAGCACTGAATTTTGAGCACCATTTATAAAATATTTCCTCTAAGCATGTATTAATGAATTTTTAAAAATATTTTTTGGAAGGGTATATGCCCTGGGCAGGGGTGGCACAAGACAATCTGCCCTTCCCTCCCTAATCCCCCTTCCTCAAAATTACCTTTTCTATTTTTTTCTTGTTTTATAAAAGAAGGCAGCGGCAGCGACTCCCATAGGCTGACCTGCCACCAATCTAGTTCCTTCTGTCTACTGCAGAAAGCCTGCCTCTCTGACATAATTTCCTGTTTCCTCAGAGGTGGGCTGCCTGCAGAAGGCAGAGCAGCCTATGGGAGTCGCTGCTGCTGCCTTCATTTAAAAAACAAGAAAAGAAAAGAAAAAGTTAATTTTGAAGGAAGGGGGTTGGGGAGGGAAGGGGGGGGGTGGCGATGCCACCTCACAAGAATGCCACCTGAGGCCCCTGCCTCAGTCAGGTGGCCTAATGGTAGGGCCGCCATTGGTACTGGGTGGGGATGTTAACTATCTAGTGTGTTCCAATAAGTGAGTGCCAACTGATCAATGCAGAATCACTTAGAGCCTCCTAAACAGGAGGCAGTAAGTGCTCCCCTGTTAATTTTTTTGCAGGTCTCATGCACTAATAGAAACATTAGGTGGAACTTGCAAAAAAATAAAAGCCCTATTTTCGGGCAGCACTAAAAATGGTCTTAGCGCGTGGGAAAGTTTTGCATTAAAATGTGCTAAGGCCACTTTCCTACATGTTAATAAATGGGCCCCAGGCGACTTGCAAACTTACATTATAGAAATACTGCTAAGCGTGCACAAAGCACTTACACGTGTGCAAATGGTGCTTACATTTAGGTGCTAAGCTTATACAATTACAGGCTAAGCTTGAGTCACATCTTTTATAAAATGTCTGGATTAAGGGTGGGCAATTAATAAGTTAATAGCATTTTAATGCCGACTGATTTTTTTTTTACGCAGACTCACCCCCTTCTCCCCGTTTTTACCTCAACAACTTGGGCTCCAGATTTTCTCTTCTTCGTCACTGCCTCAAAGTCCTTTTACTTCCCCTGCATGGTGCCAGGCTCTGCAGATACTTGAACCGCACAGTGCAGGAAGTTGGGGAAGTATTGCGGTTTCAAGTCCCAGAGCCCAGCCCTGAGTACGGGAAGTAAAAGGTTTTTGAGGACGTGCGAAAGAAGAGAAAATCTGGAGCCCGAGCCCTGCTGTTGAAGGAAATATGGAGGGGGGGGATGGGTCTCAGTTTAAGAACTCAGTGGGTCATGAGAGAATCTGGGTGATGGCTGGTAGAGGGGCATGAGAGCATTTGGGTGAAGGCTGGGGAGGAAGGAATGAGAGAAAGAAACAAAGAGGGTGGGAGAGACAGAGAGAGATGATTGTGTTCAACAGGAGAGAGCCAGTAGGAAAGGGCGAGAGAAATTACCAAAATGCATCTATATTTAAGTAGGCACCGCCTTGTTAGCATGCAAATTCTATAAAAGGCCTTTGACATGTGTAACAACATCTATAAAATTACCATTGTTAGATCAATGGGGGAAGTGTTTAGTACATAGGTCCCTAAGAGTGATAAACCATCAGACCAATTTACTCTAAAAAATAAAATTGTGGTTTTTGTAATTTCAGAAAAAAAGGCCGCGAGTTCTATGCATTTCCCATTTCCTTATGCCCTGCACCATGAGTCTGGTGCCTGTATATTAAACAATTTTTATTGAACAATCAAATAAAGATACATTCAATATCCAAACACACAAGTCGTTCATAGTTTTGTACAATTACACCCCAATCCCATACCCTCCTTCCCTCCCCCATCCCAAGGTGATAATACCAGTGGTTCCCAAATCTGGTCCTGGAGGCACCCCATCCAGTAAGGTTTTCTGGATACCCACAATGAATATTCATGAGAGAAATTTGCATGCACTGCTTTCACTGTATGCAAATCTCGCTCATTAATATTCATTGTGGATATACTGAAAACCTGCTTGGCTGGGGTGCCTCCAGGACCAGGCTGGGAGCCAGTGGTATATACCATTTACTGAGCCAGTAAGAAACAGATCAATAGTATTCAAATATACAAAAAAACAGAACATCAGACAATCTCCCCCTCCCTCCCCTCCCTCCCCCCCCCCCCCCCCCCCCCCCCCACCAACTACCAACTTCCAAGGATTACTACAACTAATACCAGAAGAGCACAAGTCTGGTGCCTGTAAAGTGAGGGATAGAAGATGGAAAACATATACCTGATCTGTCAGCCTTTCTTATTTTAGTTTTATTGCTCACTGAACAGGTTCATATTTTTCATTTTCCAAAAAGAGGCTTTTTTAAGAAAACAAACCAAATCAGAATGTCCAGTGAATATCACCCCTAACAAAAGACACAGAGTAGAGCAGCTGGTGTAAACCTAGTCAACTTCCTGGACAGACCAGATGGGTCAGGCAGGTCTTTATCTGCCGTCAGTTACTAACTTGCTATTGTCAGAAGGACTGGCTTCCAACCCACCAAACTTTATACACGTTGAGATGAAAGCAGCGCAACCAAACATGACATGTCTACACTAGTGCAAAGAACTAATCAACACTCAACAGCAGGATTCAGCAGCCATTGCCAGAGGAACTCGCATGCTCAGATTCAAACTTACTGAGGTTCATTTTATCTTCCATATAAAAACAGCCAGAGACTCCACATTCACTGCCCTCTGAATCTAAAGGCATGCCATAAAACTTATTATTCAATGTTATTACCATCTGAGCTCAACGATTTCATCATGTAACAAAACAGGCTGGGAGGTCCAACTGAGACCCTCACAGCTCAATAGCTGGAGGTCGACTTTTACCACGAGGTCTCTAGTTTTCTGCTGTTCTGCAGAATCATCCCAGTTTCTCCTACAGCTGTACTTTTATTGATGATATCAGCTTTTCCAGTATCAAGGTGGAGAGAGTTACAGTTCTACACTATATGTGCGTAATGGATATAGTAGACACAAGAGACTTTTAAGCCAAATGGATGGAGTTGAATCAGCAGCTGTCAATATTCTGTGAGTCCAGAGGGAGCTTCTGGTCTCTAGTTGTGCCCTAGTTAATGTAAATAATCATCAAACAAATGTTCCTTTTAATGGTGCTCGGTTTGGAACTTGCACCTGAAAAACTCCCCAGGCTACTTTTGAATGTAGCTATTTGTTGTTGATTGGGCTTGAAGTAACTTCTTAAAATAACACAGACTGTATGGTAAGCCAGTACGGTAAGTCATTCGTTTGCAGAAGGCTGGGAGTGGAACCCCAAAGGCTCTGTACTTTGGGCAAGTCATGTAACCCTCCACTGCTTGAGGCACAAAATTAGATTCAAGCCCTCTAGGGAGAGGAAATACCTAGTATGTCTGAAAGTACTGCCTTGAGCTACTCTATTACTGAAAAGGCGTGCGATAAATCTAAATAAGCAAATCGTCCCAGCTCCAAGTCATGTGGCCGGTTAGAATTCAAAAGCGTACATTTGAGATAGACTTGTTAATTCTTCCCCTGGAAGTCAAGCCGGTACAAGGGTAGGGTGATCCCAGGCCCACCTTCAGCCTTACATCAACTTCAGTTTTCAGGCCCCTTGCCTGTAGGCTCCCCCTCCCCCATGATTTTGATAATTAAACTCGACAATTAAGTTTGTGTGATTGTCAGATCTATTGTTTTGCTTTGAGTGCAGCTGTTTTTTGCTGCCACCCTAGGCAACTGCTTAGTCTTGCCTGATGATTGGGCCTACCCTATCTGTAAGAGACTTTTTCTCATTCAAACAACAAAAACAAGACCTTATTTCAAGATCTCCCTTCAATCAAACCAAACGGCTCCCTCTCACTGGTGCATTTGCTGTTTCCTTCCCACTGCCTTACAAATATCTCTCCTTTAAGAGACTTCAAATTTTAGATGGATAACTGCAGAGCTCACTGTCCTTCAGAAACCCAAGAATGATTTGCTGTCTGACTACTCAGGATACATAGGATGTAAAACCTGGAGACGCTTCTCACTGCATTAGTGGATACCCTGTCCTCATGCAAGCCGGTCTAAACTGCTATGAAACTTTTGAGACTAGAGGAGATTAGAGGGGGTAACCTTAATGGAGCAGCAGGTGCAATCCTAGCCATCTTCCTGGACAGACCAGATGAGCCACACAGGTCTTTACCTGCTGTCAGTTACTAAGTTGCTATTGTCACAAGGACTGGCCTCTAACCCGCTAAACTTTATAAGCGTGTGTTGAGATGGAAGTGCCGAGGAGGAGGAGTCAAGATGGCAGCCTGACCGTTTGACTGTCTCTCGAGTCGGTTGCTGTTTGTTTGCAAACTTGTTCTTCAATGCCTCATACGAAAAGAAAAGGATTGGTGAAAGGCCCACTGCCGCTGGCAAGAACATCATCCCCAATTCAGCAACCGATTGATAGATATATAACGGCGAGTTTACAAGTAGCGGGTGAGGTTCAGCCATTGTTGAGTGCCGAAGGAGGAGCTTCGACTCTCTGGGCAATTTAAACATCTTTGTGGCCCCCCCCCCCCCCCCCCGAGCTTAATCCTCCACTGTGTCCTGCTCAAGCTGGGAGAAATGCAGGAGACCTGACTGACTCGGAAGTCGAAGAAATCAGGACTCCATTCGGCAGTGCACAAACTCAGCGTGCAAGGAGAGAGAACAAGGACTTATTAACTCCCACGGAGATTAACCTCAAGACTATTTGGAAGTCTTTAAAAGATTTGACTGAAATGATTACAAAAACAGCTCAAGATACATCAGTAATTGTGAGTAAAGTTGACCTTTTAACTCAAGCTTTGGAGAATACTAAGCAAGAATCTAAGAATCAGATTACGCAGATTCAACAAGATATGAAAGACATTAAAAACACTGAGGAAGCGCTGATAAAAAATAAAATTATTATAAACAGGAAAATCGAACAAATGGAAAACTTTAATAGACAGTTGAACTTAAGAATTCTTAATTCTCCTGTGGTGGAAGATATAAGTCAGATGCAATTATTTAGAAAATATCTAATAGAAGTGTTAGCTTATCCAAACTCAGCTATTCCTCCAGTGAATAAAATATATTACCTTCCACCGCGGTCATTAACTGGAACAGAATTTTCAAAAATGGAAAATGTACCAACTGAACCATTGAATATATCAGCTTTATTAGAAGATTCCCTTTCTGATGTCACCCAGCGAAGAACTTTAACTGCGTCTTTTCTATTTGAGCAAGATTTTAATTCGATTATGAAATTATACGTCAAAAATTCATTAAAAAAATTTGTGGACAAAGGATCTGGCTCTTGTATGATGTCACAAAATCAACACAAGATAGAAGAAAGAGAGTCTTGGTTTTAAGAGAAGAAACAAAAAAAATTGGGGCAACATTTTCATTAGTATATCCATGTAAATGTTTGATAAACTTTACAGGGACAAAATATATCTTTTTTGAACCAGATCAGCTTCAAGTTTTTCTAGATAATAAGAAGATTCCGGATAACCTAGAAGTTAAAGAATAAGATTTCTGATTAAGATTAGAAGAATGTGAACTTGCCAGACCATTTTCTTTAATTGATGTATTAATATAATATCTCCTCATTTATAAAACCTTCCTCCTCCCTGCTTTTTCTTCTTTTTGTGGTCTAAGAAAGTGATTGATTGTAGATAAATATATTTTTCTTAATCTTAGTTCTTTTTGTTTTCCTTGTATTGTATTAGATTACAGTCATCTCTGTATTACTGTTTGCAAGTGCCCCTTGTAAAAAGAAAGATTGTAAATAAACATAAATATATATAGCGATGGAAGTGCCACACACTTAACCAATGTGACATATCTACACTAGTGCAAAGAACCAATCAAAAGCAGGATTCAGCAGCTGCACACCAGAGGAGTCACAGTTACTGAGCTTCATTTCAACTTCCATACTGTAATGAATTAAAATAGCCAGTGATCCCCCCCCCCCCCCACCCCCAGTGATGATTCCCTCCAGAACACCGTAGTCCAAACCCACACTAGAGGACATGAATTGAGGTCGAAGGGGAGCAGGCTCAGGAGTAATGTCAGGAAGAATGTTTTCACGGAAAGGGTGGTAGATACATGGAATGCCCTCCCGCGGGAGGTGGTGGAGATGAAAACAGTAATGGAATTCAAACGTGTGTGGGATAAACAGAAAGGAGTCCTGTTTAGAAGGAATGGATCTATGGAATCTATGGATTCTGTTCAATATATTTGTGAGTGACATTGCCGAAGAGTTAGAAGGTAAAGTTTGCCTATTTGCGGATGATACTAAGATCTGTAATAGAGTGGACACCCAAGAGGGAGTGGAAAACATGAAAAAGGACCTACGGAAGCTAGAAGAATGGTCTAAGGTTTGGCAATTAAAATTCAATGCGAAGAAATGCAAAGTGATGCACTTAGGGAGTAGAAATCCACGGGAGACATATGTGTTAGGCGGGGAGAGTCTGATAGGTACGGATGGGGAGAGGGATCTTGGGGTGATAGTAACTGAGGATTTGAAGGCGACGAAACAGTGTGACAAGGCGGTGGCCCTAGCTAGAAGGTTGTTAGGCTGTATAGAGAGAGGTGTGACCAGCAGAAGAAAGGGGGTGTTGATGCCCCTGTATAAGTCGTTGGTGAGGCCCCACCTGGAATATTGTGTTCAGTTCTGGAGGCCGTATCTTGTTAAGGATGTAAAAAGAATTGAAGCGGTGCAAAGAAAAGCTACGAGAATGGTATGGGATTTGCGTTACAAGACGTATGAGGAGAGACTTGCGGACCTGAACATGTATACTCTGGAGGAAAGGAGAAACAGGGGTGATATGATACAGACGTTCAAATATTTGAAAGGTATTACTCTGCAAACTAACCTTTTCCAGAGATGCGAAGGCAGTAGAACGAGCGGACATGAAATGAGATTGAAGGGAGGCAGACTCAAGAAAAATGTCAGGAAGTATTTTTTCACGGAGAGAGTAGTGGATGCTTGGAATGCCCTCCCGCGGGAGGTGGTGGAAACGAAAACGGTAACGGAATTCAAACATGCGTGGGATAAACATAAAGGAATCCTGCTCAGAAGGAATGGATCCTAAGGAGCCTAGACGAGATTGGGTGGCAAAGCCGGTGGCGGGAGACGGAGATGGTGCTGGGCAGACTTATACGGTCTGTGCCAGAGCCGGTGGTGGGAGGTGGGACTGGTGGTTTGGAGGCGGGGATAGTGCTGGGCAGACTTATACGGTCTGTGCCCGGAAAAGGACAGGTACAAATCAAGGTAAGGTATACACAAAAAGTAGCACATGTGAGTTTATCTTGTTGGGCAGACTGGATGGGCCGTGCAGGTCTTTTTCTGCCGTCATCTACTATGTTACTACTTATCATTTCTAAAGTGCTACTAGACGTACGCAGCGCTGTACACGAACATGAAGAGACAGTCCCTGCCCGACACAGCTTACAATCTAATTAGGACAGACAAACAGGACAAACAAGAGATAAGGGAATATTAAAGTGAGGATGATAAAATAAGGGTTCTGAACAAGTGAATAAGGGTTAGGATTTAAAAGCAGCATCAAAAAGGTGGGCTTTTAGCTTAGATTTGAAGATGGCCAGAGATGGAGCTTGACGTACCGGCTCAGGAAGTCTATTCCAGGCATATGGTGCAGCAAGATAAACGGAACAGAGTCTGGAGTTAGCAGTGGAGGAGAAGGGTGCAGATAAGAGAGATTTACCCAGTGAACGGAGTTCCCGGGGAGGAATGTAGGAGGAGATGAGAGTGGAGAGGTACTGAAGAGCTGCAGAGTGAATGCACTTATAGGTCAATAAGAGGAGTTTGAACTGTATGTGGAAACGGATAGGAAGCCAGTGAAGTGACTTGAGGAGAGGGCTAATATGAGCATAACGACACTGGCGCAATATTAGTCGTGCAGCAGAATTTTGAACAGATTGAAGAGGAGAGAGATGGCTAAGCGGGAGACCTGTAAGAAGCAAGTTACAATAGTCTAAGCGAGAGGTGATAAGAGTGTGGATGAGGGTTCTGATAGTGTGCTCAGAAAGGAAAGGGCGAATTTTGGTGATATTATAGAGAAAGAAATGACAGGTTTTAGCAGTTTGCTGAAACATGTGCAGAGAAGGAGAGGGAGGAGTCGAAGATGACCCCAAGGTTATGAGCTGATGAGACAGGAAGGATGAGAGTGTTATTCACAGAAATAGAGAATGGGGGAGGAGGAGAGGTTGGTTTAGGGGGAAAGATAAGAAGCTCAGTCTTGGTCATGTTTAGTTTCAGATGGCGCTGAGACATCCAGGCAACAATGTCAGACAGGCAGACTGATACTTTGGCCTGGATTTCGGCTGAGATTTCTGGTGTGGAGAGGTAGATCTGGGAGTCATCAGCGTAAAGATGATATTGAAAACCATGGGATGAGATCAGAGTACCAAGGGAAGAAGTATAGATGGAGAAAAGAAGAGGTCCCAGGACAGATCCCTGAGGTACACCAACTGACAGTGGGATAGAAGTAGAGGAGGATCCACTAGAGTATACACTAAAGGTACGCTGGGAGAGATAAGAAGAAAACCAGAAAAGAACAGAGCCCTGAAATCCAAGTGAGGACAGCGTATCAAGGAGCAGGCTGTGATCAACAGTGTCAAAAGGAGCAGATAGATCTGGCCAGGAACAGATCATTGGAGTCTTTAGCAAGTGCTGTTTCGGTTGAATGAAGGGCGTGAAAGCCAGATTGAAGTGGATCAAGAATAGCTTGAGATGAAAGAAAGTCAAGGCAATGGCGGTGAACAGCACGTTCAAGTATCTTGGATAGGAAAGGGAGGAGGGAGATGGGGCGATAGTTGGAAGGACAGGTAGGGTCCAATGACGGTTTTTTAAGGAGTGGTGTGACTTCGGCATGTTTGAAGGCATCAGGAACAGTCGCAGTGGACAGTGAAAGATTGAGGATATGACAGATAAAAGGGATGACAGTAGGAGAGATAGTGTTAAGTAGATGGGTGGGAATAGGATCAGAGGAACAGGTAGGTGAACAGGTAGGCAGTTTTGAGGAGGAATAAGATGTGTAGTTTCCTCTTCAGTGATTTCAGAAAAGGAAGAAAAGGAGGCAGGGGTTGGAGGGTTGAGAGAATGGACTGAGAATGGACTAAGGGAAGGAGAGGTGGAGGTGACCTGGTTGAGAATTCAAGTTTAATCTTGTGAACCTTATCATGAAAGTACTCAGCCAGAGTCTGGGGGGTAAGTGAAGGGGGGGTTGGAGGTGAAAGCACTTTGAAGAGAGAGTTCAGTGTGGCAAAGAGACGTAGAGGGTTTGAGCCAAGAGAATTTGTCAACTGGATGTAATAATCCTGTTTGGCAAGTAAAAGAGCAGACTGGAAGGAGGTCAGCAAGAATTTGAAATGTAAGAAGTCAGAATGGGCACAGGATTTCAGCCAAAGGAATTCGGCAGAGCGGGCACAGGAATGTAGGTAGCGGATTCTAGAGGTCAGCCAAGGCTGGCGTTTGGTATGTTTTACAGAACGGGGAATGGGTGGAGCTAGAGTATCCAGAGCAGAGGAGAGAATAGTATTATAGGAAGAGACAGCCTCATTGACAGACTTGGATAACATAGTGGTAGAGAAGAGATTTGAAACACTGGAGGACAGAGTAGAATGGTCAATAGCCTGAAGATTCCTAAATGTATTGGTTAAGATTGGACAGGACTGAAGAGGAGGGTTTTTAAGTGTGAAAGTTATCAGATGATGGTCAGAGAGGGGAAGAGTTGAGGCACAGAAACTGGAGAGTGAGCAGTTTGAGAAGAGGATAAGATCAAGACAGTGGCTATTCTGGTGAGTGGGGGCAGTGGAGCACAGTTGAAGATTGAAAGAGGATGTTAAAGCAAGAAACTGAGAAGCATAAGAGTCAGAGGGATCATTAGCATGAATGTTAAAATCCCCAAGAATGAGGGAAGGAGATGAAGGTTCAAGAAAGAAGGAAAGCCAGGCATCAAAGTCAGTGAGAAAGGAAGAAAGGGACTTATCAGGGGGTCGATAAATGACTGCTACTCGGAGAGGCAGAGGAGCAAATAGACAGATGGAGTGGACTTCGAAGGAAGAAAAACAGTGAGACTGAGGTGGAAGAAGAGGTTGAAATCTACAAGAGGGTGAAAGTAGTAGCCCGACATCAGCTCCACGGCAAACCAATTGAGGAGTATGGGAGAAAGATAACCTCCATGGCATAGGGCCGCGACTGAAGCAGAGTCTTCAGGGTAAAGCCAAGTTTCAGTTAGGGCAAGCAGATGGAGAGTACGAGAGATAAAGAGGTCATGGATGTAGGAAAGTTTGTTACAGACAGAGCGGGCATTCCACAGAGCGCAAGAGAAAGGCAGGGAAGAAGGGGGGAAGGAGAGGAACAGAAATTAGATTGGAGATATCACTGTGTGACCTGCACAAATAGGATGAGAGCTGATATGGAGGACCAGAATTGGGATTAATGTCCCCAGCGGAGAGCAGAAGGAGCAAAAGAGTACGGAGAAGAGTAGGAGAGGACAGCGACGAAGGCGAGACGTACTCAGACAGAAAGGAGATGGATGAATGGAAGGAAGGAAATGTTGAACGTTGAGAGTTGAGAAAAAAAGAGATTGTGATATGATGAATACAGAGGGTGGACAATGTGTTCCTGCAGTGTACAGTAGTTTCAGATGGAGAAACAGATTAGGAAGGGACAGTACCAAGAAGAAAAAGTGTACCTAGAGCGGAGGCTTTGAGTGAATCAGAGTGGACCTGGGAGTCACCCCGGAGAATGCTGTAAAGGATATGCAGATGAGCTGCAAGTCCTCCACAGCACATGAAAGGCAGCTGGTGGTAGAGCTGGGTATCTCTCAGCTGAGAAAAGGCTTACCAGGGGTTAGGCCGAAGCCAGCATTCCTCCCCCTGAGGGTCGCCTAATCCAGAGATTGGGTGGCAACGCCGGTAATTGGGAAGCAAAACTGGTGCTGGACAGACTTCTACGATCTACGCCCTGATCGTAACTGGATATGGAAAGTTCAAGAACAGCGCTGGGCAGACTTTTACGGTCTGTGCCCTGAGAAAGGCAAGGACAAATCAAACGTGTATAAATATAAAGTATCACATACCATGTAAAATGAGTTTATCTTGTTGGGCAGACTGGATGGACCGTACAGGTCTTTATCTGCCGTCATTTACTATGTTACTGTGTTACACTCATTACCTGCCCTCTAAACTAACAGCATGCCATAATACCCACTGTTCAGGAAATGTAGATAGAACAAATAGCAAAAATGGTCAATATAATTCTATTTTTTCCAAATAAGAGGGAGAATTTCCTGACTGAGAAAGGAGACCTGGCAAGCCTTCACTCCCTTCACTCCCTTCACTTTAGGCAGGAAAGTGTGACATCAACCACCAGCAGAACATGCTCTAAGATGAGCTAAGGGACAGAAATATCCTGGCAAGGGATGAGATGGAGGCAGGAATACAGAGCAGGGGGTTTCCATGCAGTCTCTCTTCACACCTCTCTGTGGACCACGATCTCACAGTTGGCATTGGATGCTGGCAGCAGGGGCAGGATAGGGGTGAACATTTTTTTTATGGAGAGCACCATCAAAGGAAAAGCTAATCATGGGACACGTTTTGAGTTATTTAATACAATATCCAAGAAACAGCAGAAGTAAACAGATCTTGTGTGCAAATGAGAGGAAGTGTGTGGGTGGTTAGTTCTGGGCAAGGGAGAGCTGTTTCGGCTTCATAAATAGCTCTCCTTGAATACAAGGCTTGACAGCTCATAACACTTTCTCTTTTATGGATTTTGATATTCCCATTCTCCTACCTCAAGGATGTCTATTTAAAATAAATATCTATTTATTGCTCCATATTTAGATACAGAGACGATATTGAGGTCATGTATATTACACACACACACACACACACACAAATGCCACAGATGATTGATCTATTTATCAGTATAATGATTACAGCTGGAAGTGGTATTCTTCTGTTGGGAAGCTTTATCTATATTTTTATTAAAAATTTCTATACTGCTTTACAAATAAATTGTCTGGTTCTAAGTGGTTCACATAAAATCACATTCATAAAAAAGTCAAACATAAAAATGCTCAAATTGTATACATACAGAAAGAATCAGACCCCGTTTAAGAAACATGGCCACCAATATTGCTGAAAATTCATTGTGTTGTAAAAACACACGTCTTCAATTAGCATTATTCACCAGCTGTATTTCCTTTGGCAAATTATTTCACCATAAAGGTGCCATCACTGAAAACATCCTCAATCCTAAATTTTTCACCTCTAACCTGATCTGTAACCTACATAAGTGTTGCCATATTGGGACAGACCGAAAGTCCATCAAGCCCAGTATCCTGTTTCCAACAGTGGCCAATCCAGGTCACAAGTACCTGGCAAGATCCCAAAACAGTACAATACATTTTATGCTACTCATCCCAGAAATAAGCAGTGGATTTTCCCAAGTCCATTTTAATAATGGCTTATGGACTTTTATTTTAGGAAGCTATCCAAACCTTTTTAAACCACGCTAAACTAACCGCTTTTACCACATTCTTTGGCAAAGAATTCCAGAGTTTAATTACACATTAAGTGAAGAAATATTTTCTCTGATTCATTTTAAATTTACTACTTTGTAGCTTCATTGCATGCCCCCTAGTCCTAGTATTTTTTAAAAGAGTAAACAAGCAATTTAAGTCTACCCGTTCCACTCCACTCAGTATTTTATATACCTCTACCTTATCTCCCCTCAGCCATCTTTTTTCTAAGCTGAAGAGCCCAAGCCGTTTCACCCTTTCCTCATAGAGCAGTTATCTCTCCCCTTTATCATTTTTGTCGCCCTTCTCTGTACCTTTTCTAATTCCATTACCTCTTTTTGAGATGCGGTGACCAGAATTGCACACAGTATTCAAAGTACGGTCGCACCATGGAGCGATACAAAGACATTATAATGTCCTTGTTTTTATCTTCCATTCCTTTCCTAATAATACCTAACATTCAATTTGCTTTGTTTGCTGCCTAGATCCTTTTCCTGGTCGGTGACTCGTAACGTGGAACCTTGCATCATGTACCTATATTTCGGGTTCCTCTTTCCTACATGCATCACTTTGCACTTGCTCACATTAAACATCATCTGCCATTTGGATGCCCAGTCTCCCAGTCTTGTAAGGTCATCTTGCAATTTTTCACAATCCTCTTGTGATTTAACAACTTTGAATAACTTTGTGTCATCAGCAAATTTAATTACCTCACTAGTTATTCCCATATGTAGATCATTTATACATATGTTAAAAAGCAGCGGTCCCAACACAGTACCCTTCTCCATTGAGAATACTGACCATTTAACCCTACTCTCTGTTTTCTATCCTTTAACGAGTTTTTAAACTCCTATCCCATGACTTTCCAATTTCCTCTGGAGTCTTTCATGTGGTACTTTGTCAAATGCCTTTTGAAAATCCAGATATACAATATCGACTGGTCCACCTTTATCCACATGTTCATTCACCCCTTCAAAGAAATGTAGTAGATTGGTGAGGCAAGATTTCCCTTCACTAAATCCATGTTGACTTTGTCTCAGTAATCCATGCTTTTGAATATGCTCTGTAATTTTGTTCTTTATAATAGTCTCTGCCATTTTGCCCAGCACCGATGTTAGGCTCACCGGTCTGCAATTTCCCGAATCATCTCTAGAACCCTTTTTATGTTTCAACAATTTTTTATTGATGAGGTCACATGGTATACAATTCCATCTCAGTCAATATAAATCGTATAACAGTGAAGTCTAGTACACATTACTAAACCTGAAACGTCCATCATCAATGTTTTCCAAACTTTTCTCCCCTATCCCTTCCTTCTTCTCCTATATTTATAATGTGTACATATATAATTACTGTGCAGTTGCATAACTATTAACAATAAACTTTTATATGAAACTCCAATAGTTTCATATAAACTCGTGTTTTACTCAGTGTCTAGAACCCTTTTTAAAAAATCAGCGTTACATTGGCCACCCTCCAATTTTCCGGTACCATGCTTGATTTTAAAGATAAATTACATATTACTAATAATAGTTCTGCAAGTTCAATTTTCAATTCTATCAATATTCTGGGATGTATACCATCCAGTCCTGGCAATTTGCTACTCTTCAATTTGTCCCACTACATCTTCCAGGTTTACAGAGATTTGATTCAGTTTCTCTGACTTGTCAGCATTGAATACAATTTCTGGCACTATATACGGGATACAGCACATTTTATTAATATACTCGAAGAGTATGATGGCGATCTGGAGGGTGTAGCTCTAGTCACTCTAGATATAGAGTCACTATATACGAATATCCCCCAACTAGAAGCGTTAACAATCATTGAAGAAACTATTTGTGATAGGCAAACCTATACTAGGATTCCAAACCGGCTCATTCTGACCTTAGCCACTCTAGCCTTGACCAAGAACTACTTTGCCTTCAATGGTAACTTCTATTTACAGATCAAAGGGACAGCCATGGGGGCCAGCATGGCCCCCGATATAGCTAACCTATATCTGGCAAAATTTGAAAGAATCTTCTATGAGGATCATCCATATAAACAAGAGATTAAGCTATATAAGAGGTATATAGATGATATTTTCATCCTATGGAAAGGGGACATAGAATTACTGCATGAGTTTCACGGCTGGTTAAATAGTCTTGACATCAATTTGAAGTTTAAGATGCAATATGATATGGAGAGAATTCCATTTTTAGATGTGTTGGTTATTAAAGATCAATATTGGCTGACCACGACATTGTATAAGAAACCTACTGACCACAATTGCTATTTACACTATACAAGTTATCACAATCGTGCTCTGAAAGATAATTTGCCTTTCTGTCAATTTTTGAGACTTAAACGTGTATGCGCTAATACAGAAGATTTTTTGCAACAATCAAAATCTCTTTCAGATAGGTTTATCAAGAGAGGATATCCTAAAACATGTATCAAAAAAGGATTCCATAAAGCATGCGATATAACAAGAGAAGAACTTCTACAAACTGGGGGCAAATCGAAGATAGCCCCCGATATTGTATGTAATTTTCGGTTCTCCTCATATAGTCACCAATTTAAAAATATCATCAAAAAACATTGGCATATTATACAGACACTTCCTTGTTTCAAAAATATTACACCCACATTTGCCGTTTCTAGAAATCCAAATTTAAAAGATCATTTAGTTCCATCGGCACTTCCTACACTTGATAGATCTGCAGTAGTGAAGGATGGCCACAAACCCTGCAACACATGCTCAGTGTGTATCCATTCATTAACCCTTCGAGAATTTATACATCCTAAGACTCAAAAACGCTACAAATTAAATTTCAATAGTGATTGTAAAACACAAAATGTGGTATATATAGTTCTATGCCCATGTGATTTAATATATATTGGCAAGACTAGTAGAATGATTAAAGTCAGAATTATAGAGCATCGTAGTTGTATCAAGAGACAAATTAGGACGGCACCCTTGGTGGACCACTGGACAGAGGCTGGACACAATTTGGATGACATAAAATTTTTTATCTTTAAGACACTTAGAAAGGGTTGGCGAGGTGGTGATTTAGATAGCATGCTGTTAAGAGCAGAACAGCGTGTTATTTATGAACTAGATACAGTAACCCCTAATGGTTTAAATAAGGAGTTAGAATTAATACATTTTCTGTAACGTATAATTTTTTATCCTCATTGTTCATTTTAATCTCTTATACTACTGTATTCTGTTTTTCCATTTTTACCTTTTGATAATTAGGCTTTCATTTTTCTGTTTACATTTATATCATATATGATGTATAACCAGTGTGGTGCTCGGTGCAGCCTTATTTACAACATCATTTGACAAATTCATTAAGACGCATCGAATGTAGGTCATTATTTAAGTGGACGATTGTGGTTCAGCGTTTAGTCCATACACGTCATTGATTGCTTTTGACAGTTCGTTTTGTTACCTTGTTTCCTTTCAAACATACTTGATCTTCACTCTCATTGGCTTTTATCAACGTCATACGTCATTTTACGGTGTGGACGTCGTTTTGAGCTTTAAATTGCAGCGCTTTCTTCACATTGGTTTTTACCTCGATTACATGGCTTAGGCATCAGCTCGGACAGCACCAGCAGGCAAGCTTTTCATAATATGTATTAGATATAAGTACAGATTTCTATCAACGCCATACGTCATTCAACGGTGTAGACGTTGTTTTGAACTTTAAACTGTAGTGTTTCTTTACATTGATTTTTATTTTGATTACATTGTCTATGTATCAGCTCGGATAGCATCAGCAGGCAAGCTTTTCATAATATGTTTTAGATATACGTACAGATTTCCATCAGCTTTCATTATCAAATTTAGCTGTACCTTGTGTATTGTAAGCTTTTTTATATATAAGTGCACACCGTTCAACATAATTGTTTAACTAGGAAGTCATCTTCAGAGAATGCACACTTTTCAGCTTTCAACATTTCTTTTTATTTCTATTTTTATTTACCTCTCTATTTATTGGCACTCTCTGACTATCAGCTTTTGTCGGACAGGCAATTCTGAAATGACCCGAACGTTAATTCTTCCGGATGTTAATTTCTTTTAGCAGTTCTATTTAGCAAATTCTGCATAAACGTTTGTGGCGACAATTTACTCTGTTTTCCCTCAAGAATATAATATACATTATTTTTGAATTGTTCCGTGCCCACGTACTTGTAGGACATATGTCATTTACCATTCCATATGCAAACACGGTGGTAAACATATTTTCACATATTGATTTTTCACATATTTGCATACTCATTTTTATATATATATTTCTGTCTAGATCTGTCCGAATTTGAATGCATCTTTGGATGAATATATGAATATTGTATAAGCCAATTTATAGGTATGTTAAAACTTTTTTAAATTACACCGTTGTAAGCCTATTATGTTTGCCACATACATCTTTTGGTTGCATCATTGTATTATATATGTCTTTTGGTCGCATCATTGTATTATATATGTCTTTTGGTTGCATTATTATTTTTCCTTTTAATCTTCATTTCTATAAGATAATACTATATGTCCATGGCTCATACTTCCACCATTGCAATTACACACTGCGGTTTACTGTTGATCTATTATTTTAAATATATATGAATTTATTAAGTTTTATGACATTTGTGTTGTATGTTTTGTTTTTTAGACCCCTGAGGAAGGCCTTTTTGGCCGAAACACGGACCGTGTAGGGTCTTGTGCAATAAATTTGGCTTTTCATATCTTTGAGTCTGGTCTTTTTGATTTCTTCCGCTCTTTTGTTTTTTCTACTAGTATCTCTCCCACATCTTCCTTGGTGAAAACCGAAGCAAAGAATTCACTTAATCTCTCAGCTATGGCTTTATCTTCCCTGAGTGCTCCTTTTACTCCTTGGTCATCTGGCAATCCAACTGATTCTTTTGCTGACTTCTTGCTTTTAATATACCTAAAAAAGGTTTTTACTATGCGTTTTTGCCTCCAATGCAATCTTCTTTTCAAAGTCTCTCTTTGCCTTCCTTATCAGCGCTTTGCATTTGATTTGCCATTCTTTATGTAGTTTCCTATTATTTTCAGTTGGATCTTTCTTCCATGTTTTGAAGGGTTTTCTTTTAGATCTAATAGCTTCCATCACCTCACTGTTAACCATGCCGGCTGTCGTTTGGTCTTCCTTCCTCCTTTTTTAATAGATGGAATATATTTGGCATGGGCTTCCAGGATGCTGTTTTTGAACAGCATCCACGCCTGATGTAAATTTTTGACTTTTGCAGATGCTTCTCTAAGTTTCTTTTTCACCATTCTTCTCATTTTATCATAGTCTCCTTTTTGAAAGTTAAATGCTAACATATTGGATTTCCTGTGTGTACTTACTCCAGAGCTTATATCAAATCTGATCATGTTATGATCACTATTATCAAAAGGCCCCAGCACCTTACCTCCTGCACCAGATCATGCGCTCCACTAAGGACTAGGTCTAGAATTATTCCTCCTCTTGTTGGCTCCTGAACCAGCTGCTCCATAAAACAGTCCTTGATTCCAACAAGGAATTTCACCTCTCTTGTATGCACTGATGTTACATTTATCCAGTCAATACTGGGGTAACTGAAATCACCCATTATTATTGTGTTCACGTTTGCTAGCCTCCCTAATTTCTGATAACATTTCTACATCTGTCTCTTCATCCTGGCCAGGTGGACAGTAGTACACTCCTATCACTATCCTTTTCCCCTTTACACACGGAATTTCAATCCATAGGGATTTCAAGATGTGTTTCGTGTCCTGTAGAATTTTTAGTCTATTCGATTCAAGGCCCTCCTTAATATACAGTGTGACCCCTCCACCAATTCGGTCAACCCTATCACTGCAATATAATTTGTATTGTGGTATGACAGTGTCTCACTAGTTATCCTCCTTCCACCAAGTCTCAGAAATGCCTATATCTACTTTTTTATTTAGTACAATATATTCTAACTCTCCCATTTTATTTCTTAGGCTTCTGGCATTCACAAATAGACATTTCAGACTATGCTTGTTCCTATTTATACAGTGTGGGAAATAAGTATTTGATCCCTTGCTGATTTTGTAAGTTTGCCCACTGACAAAGACATGAGCAGCCCATAATTGAAGGGTAGGTTATTGGTAACAGTGAGAGATAGCACATCACAAATTAAATCCGGAAAATCACATTGTGGAAAGTATATGAATTTATTTGCATTCTGCAGAGGGAAATAAGTATTTGATCCCCCACCAACCAGTAAGAGATCTGGCCCCTACAGACCAGGTAGATGCTCCAAATCAACTCGTTACCTGCATGACAGACAGCTGTCGGCAATGGTCACCTGTATGAAAGACACCTGTCCACAGACTCAGTGAATCAGTCAGACTCTAACCTCTACAAAATGGCCAAGAGCAAGGAGCTGTCTAAGGATGTCAGGGACAAGATCATACACCTGCACAAGGCTGGAATGGGCTACAAAACCATCAGTAAGACGCTGGGCGAGAAGGAGACAACTGTTGGTGCCATAGTAAGAAAATGGAAGAAGTACAAAATGACTGTCAATCGACAAAGATCTGGGGCTCCACGCAAAATCTCACCTCGTGGGGTATCCTTGATCATGAGGAAGGTTAGAAATCAGCCTACAACTACAAGGGGGGAACTTGTCAATGATCTCAAGGCAGCTGGGACCACTGTCACCACGAAAACCATTGGTAACACATTACGACATAACGGATTGCAATCCTGCAGTGCCCGCAAGGTCCCCCTGCTCCGGAAGGCACATGTGACGGCCCGTCTGAAGTTTGCCAGTGAACACCTGGATGATGCCGAGAGTGATTGGGAGAAGGTGCTGTGGTCAGATGAGACAAAAATTGAGCTCTTTGGCATGAACTCAACTCGCCGTGTTTGGAGGAAGAGAAATGCTGCCTATGACCCAAAGAACACCATCCCCACTGTCAAGCATGGAGGTGGAAATGTTATGTTTTGGGGGTGTTTCTCTGCTAAGGGCACAGGACTACTTCACCGCATCAATGGGAGAATGGATGGGGCCATGTACCGTACAATTCTGAGTGACAACCTCCTTCCCTCCGCCAGGGCCTTAAAAATGGGTCGTGGCTGGGTCTTCCAGCACGACAATGACCCAAAACATACAGCCAAGGCAACAAAGGAGTGGCTCAGGAAGAAGCACATTAGGGTCATGGAGTGGCCTAGCCAGTCACCAGACCTTAATCCCATTGAAAACTTATGGAGGGAGCTGAAGCTGCGAGTTGCCAAGTGACAGCCCAGAACTCTTAATGATTTAGAGATGATCTGCAAAGAGGAGTGGACCAAAATTCCTCCTGACATGTGTGCAAACCTCATCATCAACTACAGAAGACGTCTGACCGCTGTGCTTGCCAACAAGGGTTTTGCCACCAAGTATTAGGTCTTGTTTGCCAGAGGGATTAAATACTTATTTCCCTCTGCAGAATGCAAATAAATTCATATACTTTCCACAATGTGATTTTCCGGATTTAATTTGTGATGTGCTATCTCTCACTGTTACCAATAACCTACCCTTCAATTATGGGCTGCTCATGTCTTTGTCAGTGGGCAAACTTACAAAATCAGCAAGGGATCAAATACTTATTTCCCCCACTGTATCTTGCTCAGCAGTTGACAGTGGTAATGTGAAATTTTGAAAATCTGTCTGCTTTTTATTTAAAGACTCCTGGTCTGCTGTGCTCTCTATTGCAACCTTGCTATAGGATTGCCCTATCTTCCCTGTATCTTCCCTGTTTTGGTGATATCTTTGAAAGATACTTTATTCCAAACCATGCATTTTTGAGCAACTGTCAGCCTTCACCCAGTTTCTAGTTTAAAAGCTGCTCTATCTCCTTTTTAAATGCCAATGCCAGCAGCCTGGTCCCACCCTGGTTAAGGTGGAGCCCATCCTTTCTGAATAGGCTCCCCCTTCCCCATAATGTTGCTAAGTTCCTAAGAAATCTAAAACCCTCCTCCTTGCACCATCGTCTCATCCACGCATTTAGACTCCGGAGCTCTGCCTGTCTCTTGGATCCTGCGCATTAAAATCGTCTCTAGTACTTGAAGATTGGAGGGTGGCCAATGTAATATTTATTTTTAAAAAGGAATCTAGAGGTGATCCAGGAAATTATAGACCGGTAAGCATGACTTCAGTGCCGGGCACAATAGTGGAAACTATTATAAAGAATAAAATCACTGAACACGTGGAGGGGCATAATTGAATGAAAACGTCTATCTCCATGGGCGTTTATCTCCGAGAACGGGTCCGTGAAGGGGCGGACCGAACCGTATTTTCGCAAAAAATAGACGTCCATGTTTGTGAGCTGGGCGTTTTTGTTTTTCAGTGATAATGGAAAATGAAAGCGCTCAGCTCAAAAACGAATAAA
The DNA here is from genome assembly GCF_901765095.1 of Microcaecilia unicolor. Taxonomy (NCBI): domain Eukaryota; kingdom Metazoa; phylum Chordata; class Amphibia; order Gymnophiona; family Siphonopidae; genus Microcaecilia; species Microcaecilia unicolor. The sequence goes on along the minus strand of NC_044034.1, from coordinate 155,606,096 downwards.
TCCAAGGCATTTGTTCGTGGGAGGGGCCAGGAGTCACACTGGTCCCCCTCACATGCCAGGACACCAACCGGGCACCCTAGGGGGCACTTTTACAAAAACAAAAAAAAAGGTAAAAGAGCTCCCAGGTGCATAGCACCCTTCCCTTGTGTGTTGAGCCCCCCAAATCCCCCTCAAAACCCACTGCCCACAAGTCTACACCATTACTATAGCCTTAAGGGGTGAAGGGGGGCACCTACATGTGGGTACAGTGGGTTTGGCGGGGTTGGACGACTAAGCATTAAGCAGCACAATTGTAACAGGGGGGGGGGGGAATAGGCCTGGGTCCACCTGCCTGAAGTCCACTGCACCCCCTAACAACTGCTCCAGGGACCTGCATACTGCTGCCAGGGAGGTGGGTATGACATTTGAGGGTGAAAATAAAAAGTTGTAAAACATCATTTTTTGTGGTGGGAGGGGGTTAGTGACCACTGGGGGAGTCAGGGGAGGTCATCCCCGATTCCCTCTGGTGGTAATCTGGTCATTTAGGGCACTTTTTGGGGCCTTATTCGTGAAAAAACAGGGTCCAGGAAAAGTGCCCTAAATTCTAGCTACAAACGCATACTTTTTTTCCATTATCGGCGAAAGGCGCCCATTTCTGTTTGGGTGATAACCACGCCCCAGTCCCGCCTTCACCACGCCTCCGACACCCCCCCGTCAACTTTGTACGCTTCCGCGATGGAGTGCAGTTGAAAACGTCCAAGTTCGGCTTTCGATTATACCGCGTTATTCGTTTTTGGGAGATAAACGCCTATCTCCCAATTTAGGTCGCAATATAGGCGTTTTTGTCTTTCGATTATAAGCTGGATAGACAAACATGGTTTAATGGGACTGCTTTTGACTCCTAACCATGACTCTCTTACTCAACACCCTCACTTATCACCCCTACCACTGCAATTTCCCCACCCCTAGCTGTCTGTTCGTCTGTCCAATTTAGATTGTAAGCTCTGTTGAGCAGGGACTGTCTTTTCATGTTAATTTGTACAGCGCTGCGTAAGTCTAGTAGCGCTATAGAAATGTTTAATAGTAGTAGTAGTAGAGTCAATATGGATTCAGCATCACCAATTTGCTTCATTTCTTTGAATGAGTGAATAAACATGTGGATAAAGGTGAGCTGGTTGATAGTGTATCTAGATTTTCAGAAAGCATTTGACAAAGTTCTTCATTAGAGACTCCTGAGAAAATTAAAATTAACCAAGAAAAGCAGTATATCAAATCCCATCTCTTTTCCCTTTCCCAACTGTGGATTAGGAATTGGCTTATGGATAGAAAACAGAGGGTAGGGTTAAATGGCCATTTTTCTCAGTGGTGGGGGAAGGATGAATAGTGGAGTGCCACAGGGATCTATACTAAAACCAGTGCTATTTAACATATTTATTAATGATCTGGAAATGGGAACGACAAGTGAGGTGATTAAAAATGCTCAAAACACAAAACTATTCAAAGTTGTTAATGCATGAAGATTGTGAAAAATTGCAGGAAGAGCTTAGGATGTGTGAAGTACACTCTCGCCTGAATCTCAAATAAATGTTTTAGTAAAACTTTACATCGAATGAAAGTATTACAGAAAATCAGACTTATATTGCCTTTAAGTTAGTAGTTAAAAGTCTAATTTTAGGTCATTTGGATTACTGTAGTATCATTTACTTAGGATGCCCGAATTTTCTCTTGAAAAAACTGTTGATGATTCAGAATATGGCAGCTTAGTTAATTTGTTTCATACATCTTCATGAGTGAGTGATCCCTTTACTGGCAAATTTGCATTAGCTGCCTGTGGGGGCCTGTATTCATTTTAAGTTGTGTGTCATGGTTTGTAATATTTTATACAATAACTCCCCATCATATATGTTAATTTTAATTGGTCTCCCTAATTTCACTAGGCCAGGGGCTTCTAGAAATCCTTTCCTACTTCAATATCCTAATCCAAAGAACGTTCGTCTGAAATCACTGTTCTCCTCCGCTTTTGCTTTTTTGGCTGCCCATGTATGGAATTCCTAACCGACTTAGTTAAGAAAATTAAGTGGCTACTCTTTATTTAGGAAATCATTGAAGACTTTCCTATTTAAGGAATTTTTAGGGCCCTGTTTACTAAGGTGCGCTAGTGATTTTAGCGCACGCTACTGCTAGTGACACCCATAGGAATATATGGGTGTTTCTAGCGTTAGCACACGCTAAAAACGCTAGCACGCCTATAGTGCAGCTTAGTAAACAGGGCCCTTAGTCTGTTTATTTATTAATTTTTATTTACTTATTTGAATTTACTTACCGCCTTTTTAAAGGAATTCACTCAAGGTGGTGTACAGTAAGAATAGATCAAACATGAGCAATAGGCAATTACAGCAGTAAAAATATTCAAATAACAATACAAAGTATGGCATAGAGGCATATTTTCAAAGCACTTTGGGAGGCTAAGTTCCATAGGTTTCTATGGAACTTTGGGAGGCTAAGTGCTTTGAAAATATGCCTCATAGTATACTACTTACAATGTCAATACAATATATAATAGAACATTTTAACTGATAGTGAAGGGTAAAGCAAAGATGTAACATATGGATAGGTAAGAGAGTAAGAAGAAGTTAGAAAATAAGTAAGTAGTGTTAATGTTAATCAGTAGTGAGGAACTAATATCATTTGATGTTAATTCTCCATGATTTGTATTGGACTTCTTGAACTTGTAATCCACATAGAATTTTTGAGGCGGTTGCAGACTATAAGAATAACTGTAATGTAATGTACAAAAGGAGCTCTGAGGCAACCATTCTACTGTTTTTACAACTGAAGGTCAAAGGTCACATGTCATGCCCTTCCAACCTAATGGGTAAGTGAGCAAGAATGCAAACATCACGGGCATTTCAGTGATAACTTGTTCAGGGAATCCAGAGCAAAGTAGGGACCTGGAAATATTCAGAACACAGCTCATATATTTCTATTTCTTCCGGAAAGCCTACCCAGCGGACCCGAACTGATTCATGAACAATGCATCACATCTATCGAACTAAGAAATGAACAATACCCCTTCCGCATAATCCTATTACTTCAAACTGTACGAATTTTACCACTCCAGTTATAGTTAAGTGTACTTCTACCCTTATCCTACTCTGTATTGCTCACTAGAAGCTGTAGTCCCATCCCCGGAGACTTATCAGCCTCATTGGGATTACTTCTCTCTATATGCTACTATATATTCGTCCCAGAGTTGTATTCTCTTTTCCGGAACCTTATCAGCTTCCTTGCACCTACTGTTACTCTATTTTCAACTCTGTATATATTCCTGGAGTTGGTACTCTCCTCTCCTCTCCAGAACCTGTAAACCACATTGAGCCTATTTCCGTGGTCAAACATCCCACTCTCACTTATACTGGAAAATGTGGGATACAAATGTAATTAATAAATAAATATAATTCTCTAAATAATAAATCTGTTATGTCATGCTACATCTGATAACATTGCTTAGAACTGAAAGTTCTTCGTTTCCTCGCTCTTCTCCAGGGCCCTTGTTTTAATGTAAAACTAGTAGAACCTATGACATTTCTACATAAGAAATGTGCAGACACCAGAACATCTGCTTTGGTTTTATAGAAGAACTCCTGGGAAGGCTTTTGAAGGTTTTTTTTTTTTTTCCCTGCCCCCAATTCTCCCATTTCAAGAGAGAAAAATGGGTCACTGGTCTTTCTGAATTCAATGGATTGATGCCTTCTTTTAAGCAAAACACAAAGGATGTCACTGCAGGATGGGACAATCTAATTTACAAGCAGGGTTAGTCTCCCGCTGAGTGTGTCATTGTGTGGTGGACAAACAATGTCCCACTTCTGTCCTCCACACACAAATGCTGCTTCATACAGAAATCCTGATGAGGCCAGGGGAGGGACACCAATATACCTCATTGGTTTCTACAGTCAGAAACTAAAAAAGGCTTTGTGTGGGTGCTGGAAGCACTTGAGACCACAGATAAAAGTGAGAAGGGTCTCACATCCAAAATGTACAAACAGCTGTGGCACCCGGAAAGGCACTACCTTGATCAATCAGAGCCATCTCTCTGCAACTCATAAATTATCCGCATGACATATGCCAACTGTGTTTATCATTCCAAAACAAATTACAGATGTCCTTCAGTTTAACTTTGCTTTGATACCAATGACAGGACGGTTCGTATTACCAGCGACTGAACTCAATTTGTATTGTTTACTTGTTGTAAAAGGAACATATCAGAATAATCACTAGACTGAGGTGTAGTATCTTAATTTATCTTAGCTAATGAATGTATGTTCTCCTTTTGTTGAAGGTTTGTCTTCTCATTATTTTTTTGTCATTCAAGTTTATGGAATCAGAGGGACCAGCCAGATGGTTAATGCAGTGGCCTGAAAACCTGGGGAACTGGGTACAAGTCCCACTGCAGCACCCTGTGACTCTGGGCAAGTCACTTAATGCTCCATTGCCCCAGGTACAAAATAAGTGCCTGAATAAAATATGTAAACCACTTTGACTGTAACTACAGAAAGGCAGTATATCAAGACCCATCCCCTTAGTATGCAAAGCTGTGCATGTAAGTAATAGACCAGTGCCAGTTGTGCGCATAACTTACTACTACTACTACTACTACTAATGTAATAATTGGCATTAACAACCAATTATTGGTGTTAATTGGTACTAATTATCAGTTACACACATAACTGGCCTGAATCAACATTTTAGAAATTAAGGCTCCGATATTCAAAACTCTAGTGCTGTTCCGAATCACGCCATAAAAATACCACTGGAACAGCGAAGAACAACGACCTAATGCTCACCACTAATGAGATGCAAATATAGGTGCGTTCACACCATTGAGCATTAGGGAGTTCAGCAGGAGTATTGTGGTGGTGCATGCTCAGAAGAGTTCCGCGTTAAGCTCAGCTCCTGTGTGCATGTGCCTGGAAAAACCCAAATGCAGTGGTGTGCTGGAGCCGACTCACACTGGCTCACCAGAGCCATTTGTTATTTTTTAAAGAATTTGGGGAGCCGGTTGTTAAACTTTAACAACCGGTTCCCAAAATTTGGGCTGGGGTGGCTCAGGTCCCTTCCTGGCAGCATCAGCTCCAGCTGCCTTATGGCTGGACGTCTCACTCCGAGTCTGACCCTCGCAGCAAAACAAAAAACACCATGAAACCGTGAGCGGGGCCGTAGCCCTGCGCGCGCTGCTGCCGGCTTCCTTCCTCCTCCCTCTCCAAAACAGAAAGCTACATCCTGAGGGGAGGGAGGAGGAAGGAAGCCGACAGTGGTGCGTGCAGGGCTACAGCCCCGTGCATGGTTTCATGCAGGTTTTTGTTTTGCCCGTCGCGAGCATGAGTATTGCAGCTCATGGTTCCTGTTTCAGGCCGCAGAAGTACTGGCCCGGGAGGAGAAAGGAAGCCGGCAACAGTGCATGCAGGGCTGCAGCTCAAAGAGATTAGACTGAGAACAGGAGATGCATTAAGTCAAAATTACTTGGAGGTTTGTCTCTTTCCCCTACCCTGCACAGCCATCATCCCTAATAAAGCATAGTCCTTTGAGCTGCTGCATCCATGCTGTCGTTCTTTAAAGTTGGTAGCATTTTTATTTAATCTCACTTATATGTTCAAACATGCCAGCTTTTCATAGGTAGAGGAGTAATTTGTTATAAATTGTAATTAGTGTGTCACTTCGAGGAGGGGCTGATAATAGGGACACTCTAGCACGTGTTGGATTCATGCAGAGATTTTTTTCTCCTGGTAAAGAGCCACTAAAACAGGCATCATGTTATGAGAATGATTAAGGGCTTGGCTTCCAAAAGCAATCAAAACTGGCAGATTTTGCAGAAAGAATCATGAGAGAAGCAGGAGAATCATGGGAAATCCTCTCTTCCAACACGCCTGCTCCGACCTGGCATTATTTTTTTGCAGTGGTAAGGCAGTTTTGTTTCAGGTGCTCTTTCCTGAGCATTAAGGAGGAATACAAAATGACCTCATTTACATGAGCTTGACTACATTTGCATGCTATCTGCGCTAAAGCCTGGAGCACTCGTATGCCGTGCTAGACTCCTCTGGACATTCTGTGCAGGTAAATGCGGGCGCTAGTACAGCGCAAATGGCCTATAGGGCCTGCGTTTACTTTTGAACATTGGGGCCTGAACACGCAAAATCCATGGCACACAACTCCGAGGGAGGCAAGGAACTGGGAGGGGCAGAGGTGGGTCAGGGGCATGCCCAGCACGTACATGCATATGTTATAGAATAATGTCAATTAAGCATCAGCATTCATACCAGTCACTGAGCCAGCGTAAGTGCTCGCACCTAACATTAAGTACATAACTGCAGACTTAAGCTAGTATTCTTTAAACGGGAAATATGTCCGTAATCTCTGACACAGAATTCACGGTTCGCACGCAGCATCCTAGTGCCTAACTTCGGAGGACCTGTAGAGAATTGCCTCCAGTATGTACTGTCATGTTCTTATTTGTATTTATTTTGATTTTATGTTGTGCTCTACCTTGAATTCCTTTTGGAAAGAAAGAAATACTAATAAGCCAATATTCAAAGATCACAGAGAGGTGTATTTTCAAAGCACTTACAAAGTTGCATAGGTTCCAAAAAGGATATATCTCCAATGGCTGACCGGGAGGAAAAGGTTAGAATAGCTGTCATACTTGGCGATTCAATCATTAGGAATGTAGATAGCTGGGTGGCTGGTGGACGGGAGGATCGCCTGGTGACTTGCCTGCCTGGTGCGAAGGTGGCAGACCTCACACGGCACCTAGACAGGATTTTAGATAGTGCTGGGGAGGAGCCGGATGTCTTGGTACATGTGGGTACCAATGACGTAGGAAAATGTGGGAGAGAGGTTCTGGAAGCCAAATTTAGGCTTTTAGGAAGAAAGCTCAAATCCAGATCCTCTAGGGTGGCATTTTCTGAAATACTACCCGTTCCACGCGCAAGCCCCAAGAGACAGGCAGAGCTCTGGAGTCTCAATGCGTAGATGAGACGATGGTGCAGGAAGGAGGATTTTAGATTTCTTAGGAACTAGGCAACATTCTGGGGAAGGGGGAGCCTATTCCAAAACGATGGGCTCCATCTTAACCAGAGTGGGACCAGGTAGCTGGCATCGGCATTCAAAAAAGAGATAGAGCCGCTTTTAAACTAGAAATGGGGGAAAGGCCGACAGTCGCACAACAGCGCATGGTTCGGGATAAGGTATCTTGCAAGGATACCTCACAAACAGGGAAGATAGGGTTTCTGGATAGTGAGGTTACACAAGAGACTGTGGTAGGCCAGGTGCCCTTAAATACAACTAAAGATCAGACAAAAGATAGCAAATCAATAGTGTCAAGCACTAAACATCATGCAAATAGGAACAACAAACATACTTTGAAATGTCTATATGCAAATGCTAGGAGTCTAAGAAATAAGATGGGAGAGTTGGAATATATTGCACTAAACGAAAAACTGGACATAATAGGCATTTCTGAGACCTGGTGGAAGGAGGATAACCAGTGGAACACTGTCATACCGGGGTACAAAGTATATTGTAGTGATCAGCTGGACCGGACTGGTGGAGGGGTAGCAGATAGATTACAAATTCAGCAGGACACAAATCACACCTTTGAATCATTGTGGGTTGAAGTTCCATGTATAAAAGGGAAAAGGACGGTGATAGGAGTGTACTACCGTCCGCCTCGCCAGGATGAGCAGGTAGATGCAGAAATGATAAAAGAAATCAGAGACGCAAACAAAATGGGCAATGCGATAATAATGGGTGACTTCAATTACCCAAATATAGACTGGGTAAATGTAACATCGGTACACGCTAGAGAGGTACAATTCCTTGATGAAATCAAGGATAGCTTTATGGAGCAGCTGTTGCAGGAGCCAACAAGAGAAGGAAAAATTCTAGACTTGGTCCTTAGTGGAGCGCATGATCTAGTGAGGGACGTTATGGTACTGGGGCCGCTTGATAACAGTGATCATAATATGATCAGTTTTGATATCAACCTTGAAGTAACTATACATAGGAAGTCAAATACGTTAGCGTTTAACTTTAAAAAAGGAGACTATGATAGAATGAGAAGAACGGTAAAAAAAAAAAACTTAGAGGGGCAACTGAGAGGGTAAAAACTGTACAACAGGCGTGGATGCTGTTCAAAAGTACCATCCTAGAAGTCCAGGCAAAACATATTCCGCGAATTACAAAAGAAAGATGTAAGTCCAAAAGACAGCCGGCATGGTTGAAAAGTGAGGTGAAGGAAGCTATTAGGGCTAAAAGAAACGCCTTCAGAAAATGGAAGAAGGAACCGTCAGAAAACAACAAGAAGCAACATAAGGAGTGTCAAAGCAAATCCAAGGCGCAGATAAAGAAGGCCAAGAGGGATTACAAAAAAAAGATAGCATTAGAGGCAAAAAACATTGTAAAAAATTTTTTCGGTATATTAAAAGCAGGAAGCTGGCAAGAGAATCGGTTGGGCCACTGGACAACCGAGGAGTAAAAGGGGCGATCAAGGATGACAAAGACGTAGCGGAGAGATTGAATGAATTCTTTGCTTCAGTCTTCACCGAGGAAGATTTGGGTGGGATGCCGGTGTCGGAAATGGTATTTCAAGCGGACGAGTCGGAAAAACTTTCTGAATTCACGGTAAACCTGGAGGACGTAATGGGGCAGTTCAGCAAACTGAAGAGTAGCAAATCTCCAGGACCGGATGGTATACATCCTAGAGTACTGATAGAACTGAAAAATGAGCTTGCGGAGCTACTGTTAGTGATATGCAATTTATCCTTAAAATCGAGCATGGTACTGGAAGATTGGAGAGTGGCCAATGTAACACCGATTTTTAAAAAAGGTTCCAGGGGAGATCCGGGAAATTATAGACCGGTGAGTCTGACGTCAGTGCTGGGGAAAATGGTAGAGGCTATTATTAAAAACAAAATTACAGAGCACATCCAATGACATGGATTACTGAGACCAAGTCAGCACGGTTTTAGTGTGGGGAAATCTTGCCTGACCAATTTACTTCAATTCTTTGAAGGAGTAAACAAACATGTGGACAAAAAGGAGCTGGTTGATGTGGAGGGGCATAATCGAACGAAAACGTCTATCTCCATGGGCGTTTATCTCCGAGAACAGGTCCGTGAAGGGGCGGACCGAACCGTATTTTCGCAAAAAATAGACGTCCATGTTTTATTCGACAATTTGTGAGCTGGGCGTTTTTGTTTTTCAGTGATATTGGAAAATGAAAGCGCCCAACTCAAAAACGAATAAATCCAAGGCATTTGTTCGTGGGAGGGGCCAGGATTCGTAGTGCACTGGTCCCCCTCACATGCCAGGACACCAACCGGGCACCCTAGGGGGCACTTTTACAAAAACAAAAAAAAAGGTAAAAGAGCTCCCAGGTGCATAGCACCCTTCCCTTGTGTGTTGAGCCCCCCAAATCCCCCTCAAAACCCACTGCCCACAAGTCTACACCATTACTATAGCCCTAAGGGGTGAAGGGGGGCACCTACATGTGGGTACAGTGGGTTTGGGGGGGTTGGGCGACTAAGCATTAAGCAGCACAATTGTAACCGGTAGGGGGGGGATGGGCCTGGGTCCACCTGCCTGAAGTCCACTGCACCCCCTAACAACTGCTCCAAGGACCTGCATACTGCTGCCAGGGAGGTGGGTATGACATTTGAGGGTGAAAATAAAAAGTTGTAAAACATCATTTTTTGTGGTGGGAGGGGGTTAGTGACCACTGGGGGAGTCAGGGGAGGTCATCCCCGATTCCCTCTGGTGGTAATCTGGTCATTTAGGGCACTTTTTGGGGCCTTATTCGTGAAAAAACAGGGTCCAGGAAAAGTGCCCTAAATTCTAGCTACAAACGCATACTTTTTTTCCATTATCGGCGAAAGGCGCCCATCTCTGTTTGGGTGATAACCACGCCCCAGTCCCGCCTTCACCACGCCTCGACACGCCCCCGTCAACTTTGTACGCTTCCGCGATGGAGTGCAGTTGAAAACGTCCAACATAACATAACATAGTAACATAGTTCGGCTTTCGATTATACCGCGTTATTCATTTTTTTTAGATAAACGTCCATCTCCCGATTTAGGTCGGAACTTGGGCGTTTTTCTCGTTCGATTATAAGCAGGATTGTGTATCTAGATTTTCAAAAGGCATTTGATAAGGTACCTCATTAAAGGCTGCAGACAAAATTGGAGGGTCATGGGATAGGAGGAAATGTCCTATTGTGGATTAAAATATGGTTGGGGTTAAATGGGCAGTATTCACAATGGAGAAGGGTAGTTAGTGGGGTTCCTCAGGGGTCAGTGCTAGGACCGCTGCTTTTTAATATATTTATAAATGATTTAGAGATGGGAGTAACCAGCGAGGTAATTAAATTTGCTGATGACACAAAGTTATTCAAAGTCGTTAACTCGCGACAGGATTGTGAAAAATTACAGACCTTACGAGACTGGGAGACTGGGCGGCCAAATGGCAATGTGAACAAGTGCAAGGTGATGCATGTGGGAAAAAAGAATCCAAATTGTAGCTATGTCACGCAAGGTTCCACGTTAGGAGTTACGGACCAAGAAAGAAATCTAGGTGTCATCGTTGATGATATGTTGAAACCTTCTGCTCAGTGTGCTGCTGCGGCTAGGAAAGTGAATAGAATGTTGGGTATTATTAGGAAAGGTATGGAGAACAGGTGTGAGGATGTTATAATGCCGTTGTATCACTCCATGGTGCGACCGCAACTTGAGTATTGTGTTCAATTCTGGTCGCCGCATCTCAAGAAAGATATAGTAGAACTGGAAAAGTTGTAGCGAAGGGCGACGAAAATGATAGCGGGGATAGGACGACTTCCCTATGAAGAAAGACTAAGGAGGCTATGGCTTTTCAGCTTGGAGAAGAAACGGCTGAGGGGAGACATGATAGAGGTATATAAAATAATGAGTGGCGTGGAACAGGTGGATGTGAAGCGTCTGTTCACGCTTTCTAAAAATACTAGGACTAGGGGGCATGCGATGAAACTACAGTGTAGTAAATTTAAAACAAATAGGAGAAAATGTTTCTTCACCCAACGCGTAATTAAACTCTGGAATTCGTTGCCGGAGAACGTGGCAGAGTTTAAAAAGGGGTTGGACGGTTTCCTAAAGGGCAAGTCCATAGACCGCTACTAAATGGACGTGGGAAAAATTCACAATTTCAGGAATAACATGTATAAAATGTTTGTACGTTTGGGTAGCTTGCCAGGTGCCCTTGACCTGGATTGGCCACTGTCGGGAACAGGATGCTGGGCTCGATGGGCCTTTGGTCTATTCCCAGTATGGCATTACTTATGTACTTATGAGGCGTATTTTCAAAGCACTTAGACTTACAAAGTTACATGGAGGGGCATTTTCGATATGATGTCAAAATCTGAATTTGGACGTTTTACACAAAACGTCCAAATTCTGTACAGGAAAGAAGGTCATTTTTGAAAATGAAAAACATCTTTTTTTCAGAAATACTATGGGCGTTTTGTATTTTGGACATTTTGTGATTTGGTCCATTTTGGAAAAAAAAACCGTCCAAGTGCAAAACATACAAAATCAAGTCACTGGGTTGTAGGAGGAGCCAGCATTTTTAGTAGACTGGTCCCTCTGACATCCCAGGACAGCAGTAGGGCATCCTAGGGGGCACTGCAGAGGACTTCATAAAATGCTCCCTTACTTTGTCTGCTGAGCCCCCAAAACCCACTACCCCCAACTGTACACCACTACCATAGCCCTTACGGGTGAAGGCAGGGGCGGTCTTAGGCAGGGGCAACCAGTGCGACCGCATAGGGCCTCGCGCTCACAGGGGCCCCGCGGCGCACGGCTGGTTGAATCTTATCTTGTGCGTCCGTCCCCAGTGCATGCGGCATATGAAGTTTTCCCAGCGCCACGCATGTCAGCCAGGTTTGGCTGCGCCACCGTGCACCATGCCGCTGCTGGCTGCAGCATCGCCACCTGACACCGATGACCCCCACGCCGGAGGCATCCTGGGGGCTCATGAGCCATCGGATCGGGCACTACGCCGGTGAGCATACCCCGGTAAGGAGCTGTGCCAAGGGGCACGAGAGACCCCATACTACACCCCATGGAAAATCCCTAGTGCATATTGCATAATGATGATAAGGTATCGTTATAAATGAAAGAATTTAAGTGGTTCCATCCAGCTGTTTACAGGTTAGTCTTCCAGATTCAGAGGTTGATAAAAGCAGGCAGTGTTTATGGCTATACAGTTTGAGCATGCATATGCGAACAAACGTTAATATGTGCAGTATGTGTAGAACTGTGTGATTTTTCTTGGTTTTGGAGAAATATATATCGATCTAAAGCTGGAACCTCTGAATTAGAACTCCTAATTGTTTGTAGTAGCCTTGAACGGAATAATTTCTGGGGGGTTTCCAATGCTTAATATTAGGTTTCCTATGATAGCATTGTGCTTATTTCAATCAGTTTTTCTGTACAAGTTTTGCTTCATTTGTCTTATTTGAAATTTCATAAATAAAAGGTTTTCTAAAAATGTACTAAACTTGTCAATGGGGGCAGAGCTAGGGTAGGGCCCCACCAAATTGGTCTGCAGAGGGCCCCGCACTTGCTAAGACCGGCCCTGGGTGAAGGGGGCACCTATATGTGGGTACAGTGGTTTTCTGGTGAGTTTTGGAGGGCTTGCAGTTTCCTCTACAATTGTAACAGGTAGGGAGAGGTAGGAGGCTGGGCTGGGTCCACCTGTCTGCAGTGCACTGCACCCACTACTAGACTACTCCAGGGACCTGCATGCTATTCTGATGGACCTGAGTATAACATCTGAGGGTGGCACAGAGGCTGGAAAGCAATGTTTTTCATCACACTTTTTGAGGGTGGGAGGGGGTTAGTGGCCACTGGGGGAATAAGGGGAGGTCATTCCTGATTCTCTCCTGTGGTCATCTGGTTATTTAGGGCACCTTTTTGTGCATTATTCATAATAAAAACAGGTCTAGCTCAAAACGTCTACGTTTTAGTCCTGGACATTTTTGTTTTGTTCCATTATGGCTGAAAAACATCCAAGTCTTAAGAACGCCCAAGTCCTGCCCTGAACACGCCCCTGAAACGCCTGCTTGAGATTTGGACATACTTCTGATGGTCTTCATAGAAGAACGTCTAAAAATAGGTTTCGAAAATACTGATTTGGACGTTTTTGTGAGAAAAACGACCAAATGCAGACATGCCACTTTTTAAACATTTTTCTCTTTTGAAAATGAGCCTGATAGTAACCTATGGAACTTTGTAAATCTAATGCTTTGAAAATGACCCCTCTAGTGCTTCAGTGTAGCAGTCTAAATGAAGGACCTCTTTTCCGCTGATCTTAGGTGCCTGGCTGAAAATAGGTTATTGACTAGCTTGAGGGACCTAGAACAAAAGCCCCCAAATTTAGACCAGCTATTGATTTCTCTGAGCTTTAGGACACCTAAGTATGGCACCTGGGACTGCAAATCAGCACTGAACTTGTAATGTCATTCCTGCCCCCCCCCCCCCCTCCCTACTTAAAAGAGACACCTAAATTCAGAAGCTCAGTGGGGGAGAATTTTTATTTATAAAGATCTGAGCACCTACAGTTAACTTAGATGCCTAGAAGACGGTATGAATAATCATAAGAACATAAGAATTTGCCATACTGGGACAGACCGAAAGTCCATCAAGCCCAGTATCCTGTTTCCAACAGTGGCCAACCAAGGTCACAATTAGCTGGCAAGATCCCAAAACGGTAGAATACATTTTATGGTGCTCATCTTAGAAATATGCAGTGGATTTTCCCCAAGGCCATGTTAATAATGACATATGAACTTTTCTTATAGGAAATTATCCAGACCTTTTTTAACCACGCTAAGCTAACTGCTTTTTCAACATTCTCTGGCAATGAATTCCAGGGTTTAATTACACACTGAGTAAAGAAATATTTTCTCCGATTTGTTTTAAAATTACTACTTTGAAGCTTCATTGCGTGCCCCCTAGTCCTAGTATTTTTGGAAAGAGTAAACAAGCAATTCACGTCTACCATTCCACTCATTATTTTATAGACCTCTATCATTTCTCCCCTCGGCTGTCTTTTCTCCAAGCTGAACAGCCCTAACCACTTTAGCCTTTCCTCACAGGGAAGTTTTCCCATCCCTGTTATCATTTTTGTTGTCCTTCTCTGCACCTTTTCTAATTTCACTATATCTTTTTTGAGATGCAGTGACCACAATTGAAAACAGTACTCGAGGTGCAGTCACACCATGGAGAGATATAAAGGCATTATAACATCCTCATTTTTGTTTTCTATACCTTTCCTAATAATACCTAACCTTCTATTTGCTTTCTTAGCTGCCGCTAAACACCGAGCAGAGGATTCAACGTACCATCAACGATGACACTTAGATCTCTTTCCTGATCTGTGACTCCTAATGGGGAACCTTGCATCACATAGCTATAGTTCGGATTCCTCTTTCCCACATGCATCACTTTGTACTTGCTCACATTAAACATCATCTGCTATTTGGATGCCCAGTCTCCCAGTCTCGTAAGGTCCTCTTGCAACTTTTTACAATACTCTTGTGATTTAACAAGTACATAAGTACATAAGTAGTGCCATACTGGGAAAGACCAAAGGTCCATCTAGCCCAGCATCCTGTCACCGACAGTGGCCAATCCAGGTCAAGGGCACCTGGCACGCTCCCCAAACGTAAAAACATTCCAGACAAGTTATACCTAAAATGCTGAATTTTTCCAAGTCCATTTAATAGCGGTCTATGGACTTGTCCTTTAGGAATCTATCTAACCCCTTTTTAAACTCCGTCAAGCTAACCGCCCGTACCACGTTCTCCGGCAACGAATTCCAGAGTCTAATTACACGTTGGGTGAAGAAAAAGTTTCTCCGATTCGTTTTAAATTTACCACACTGTAGCTTCAACTCATGCCCTCTAGTCCTAGTATTTTTGGATAGCGTGAACAGTCGCTTCACATCCACCCGATCCATTCCACTCATTATTTTATACACTTCTATCATATCTCCCCTCAGCCGTCTCTTCTCCAAGCTGAAAAGCCCTAGCCTTCTCAGCCTCTCTTCATAGGAAAGTCGTCCCATCCCCACTATCATTTTCGTCGCCCTTCGCTGTACCTTTTCCAATTCTACTATATCTTTTTTGAGATACGGAGACCAGTACTGGACACAATACTCCAGGTGCGGTCGCACCATGGAGCGATACAACGGCATTATAACATCCGCACACCTGGACTCCATACCCTTCCTAATAACACCCAACATTCTATTTGCTTTCCTAGCCGCAGCAGCACACTGAGCAGAAGGTTTCAGCGTATCATCGACGACGACACCCAGATCCCTTTCTTGATCCGTAACTCCTAACGCGGAACCTTGCAAGACGTAGCTATAATTCGGGTTCCTCTTACCCACATGCATCACTTTGCACTTGTCAACATTGAACTTCATCTGCCACTTGCACGCCCATTCTCCCAGTCTCGCAAGGTCCTCCTGTAATCGTTCACATTCCTCCTGCGACTTGACGACCCTGAATAATTTTGTGTCATCGGCGAATTTAATTACCTCACTAGTTATTCCCATCTCTAGGTCATTTATAAATACATTAAAAAGCAACGGACCCAGCACAGACCCCTGCGGGACCCCACTAACTACCCTCCTCCACTGAGAATACTGGCCACGCAATCCTACTCTCTGCTTCCTATCTTTCAACCAGTTCTTAATCCATAATAATACCCTACCTCCGATTCCATGACTCTGCAATTTCTTCAGGAGTCTTTCGTGTGGCACTTTGTCAAACGCCTTCTGAAAATCCAGATATACAATATCAACCGGCTCCCCATTGTCCACATGTTTGCTTACCCCCTCAAAAAAATGCATTAGATTGGTGAGGCAAGACTTCCCTTCACTAAATCCGTGCTGACTTTGTCTCATCAGTCCATGTTTTTGTACATGCTCTGCAATTTTATTCTTAATAATAGCCTCCACCATCTTGCCCGGCACCGACGTCAGACTCACCGGTCTATAATTTCCCGGATCTCCTCTGGAACCCTTCTTAAAAATCGGAGTAACATTGGCTACCCTCCAGTCTTCCGGTACTACACTCGATTTTAGGGACAGATTGCATATTTCTAACAGTAGCTCCGCAAGTTCATTTTTTAGTTCTATTAATACTCTGGGATGAATACCATCAGGTCCCGGTGATTTACTACTCTTCAGCTTGCTGAACTGACCCATTACATCCTCCAAGGTTACAGAGAATTTGTTTAGTTTCTCCGACTCCCCCGCTTCAAATATTCTTTCCGGCACCGGTGTGTCCCCCAAATCCTCCTCGGTGAAGACAACTTTGAATAACTTGCAATAATAAATCCCCGTTAATGTATTTAGCACGCAACTATGCTTTCTTGACTACTGAAGACGGGTAACCTCTTCCAACCAGCGATTTTTTCGCTTGAATCTTGAAAATCAATTTCAGCATCACAATCTCTACGAAATCTGAGAAAGTGAGAGTAAGAGCAAGATACGTGGAGATCAACATTAGAAGAAGATAAAGTAGATACTTTTGCGTTATGTACAAGGGGGGGAGGAAGTGGCAAAAATCATCAGACGAAATTGGGACATTATGAAAACACATCCAGTGTTTGAAGATTGTAGGTTGCAGCTAGCTTTTTCCAGAGGTCGTAATCTGAAAGATCTATTAAATCCGGCCAACCTCCCGGCTAGAGAGCGCGATATGTCTAAAGGAGGTGGACATTTTAAGTGCAGACATTGCAGCACCTGTGATGTTATTCTTGAATGCT
Organism: Microcaecilia unicolor; assembly: GCF_901765095.1. Classification (NCBI taxonomy): domain Eukaryota; kingdom Metazoa; phylum Chordata; class Amphibia; order Gymnophiona; family Siphonopidae; genus Microcaecilia; species Microcaecilia unicolor. The sequence continues at coordinate 155,589,255 of NC_044034.1, read as the reverse complement.
CAGAATTTATTAATCCTATGGATTCTAAAAGTTACAGTATGACATCTATTACTACATGTGAATCCAAGAATGTGGTGTATTGGTTAAGGTGCCCTTGCAGCAAATTGTATGTGGGGAAAACCACGAGACGGCTCCACACCAGGCTGATTGAATATAAATCCTGTATTTCCAGACAGAAATTAGGAGCCCCATTAGTAGCACATTGTGTCACAGCTAATCACACGTTTAGAGATTTGAGCAAGATAGAGCAAGTAACAACGTCTATGCAAGGAGGGGACTCTGATGGATTACTCACACAGAGAGAGCAGCGCTGGATTCACCGTCTCAGCACTTTAGAGCCTGATCGTGTTAACACTATAAGAGTATATATAATATTGTGCACATTGTGTGGTTAGAACCAGTATCTCTCCCACATCTTCCTCAGTGAAGACTGAAGCAAAGAATTAATTTATTCTCTCTGTTATGGCATTGTCTTTCCTGAGTGCCCCTTTTATCCCTCAGTTATCTAAAGTGCTTTACCAGATTGAATCCCCAATGTATCTACTGTGGTTACCTCAGGTTTGAGCAAGGCGAGCTCACTGAAGGTGTTCAGCTGCCTGGTTATTTCGGCCATCTCCGCCATCACCTTTAGCATCTTCACGTTCACATCTGCTAAGACTTCAGACATATGGGCAGAGGCCACAGCTTCCTGCAAATCCAGCAAGTGGAGTGCTTGTCTCTTTTCCTCATGGGCCAGTTGATGCATGTCTTCAAACTCGCGCACAATGATATCCTTCATCTCACGCCGGGTCACCTGCACATCACAGACATAATTGACAAGAGGAACATCATATTAAAAAGAAAGCCAAACTGTGGCTAGAGTAACACTGCGTTATTATATCCATCATCATGTGGAGGGAAATTCTACAAAGTATGCATGAAAATCATTAGGATAATGGCATGTACCTGCGGTACTCTGTCTTGGTTGAATCTCTGTATAAAGGTAATGCCACCGGCATTATACCTGGAAATTTGGTGCCTGGTCATATCTGAGTTCAGGCACTGAATTTCTGAGTATACAGACTCGGCCGAACTATAGCCAGTGAAGTGTGATATTTGGCACTTAACCAATTATGAAGAATGACATAAAGATAGGACTGCCTTTTATGTTGTCCTATTTATGCAGTTAACTTTAAGAACACCATCAATTTAGCCGGTTTTGGTTTGGGCGCTGACCGGGCAGTTTCAATGTCACAATCCAGTTGTCGTGCTGAAAATGCCCAGTTAGCCCTGGACGGGTGATTTAACAGCCAGGAGCCTCTTGTGGCCGTTTAAATCATATCAGGCCTGTGGTTAGTAAATTCCAATAAATAAATAAACAAATAAAGGCACATGTGGGTGTAGAAACATATGTAAATGCCACAATCCTGCCTAAGAGTTATTGTACAGATACCCTGCATATCTTCCACGGTGCACATTTTACAGTTCGAGTGTAGGCAGACTCACATTTACATAGATAATTTCCAGAGTACTGTAAGTAACGCACTTATCACTGGAACTCAGGCACCCACATGCCGGCTCTATGGATGATACACATGCTTGTGCCTATTGTATAAAAGGAAAGCAAGTGCATGTCCCTTTATAGAACAGACTCATACCAGGGTCCAGTGATTTAATTACCTCCAAAGTGCTCATGTCTTTTCTCTTCTTTGACCCAACAAAAGGCCTCCATGTTCTGTGAAGAGGATCAGTTCTCCATACTCTTGTGATCCCCTCCCTCCTTCTCTCCCTGAAGGCTCTCAAGATGTCCTGTTGTCCTGTCAGCCCCTCTTCCATACTCTACACATCCGTTCACTGGCAGTGGCTCTACAGTCTGGGGAAGTTGATGGTCCCCATGGAAGCTAAGTCTTCCTTGTGGGTTGAAAGCATTTACTGAACAAATAGAACAATTATCCACACTTGCTACTGCTTGTGAAGATTGCATACATCCCTGTATTTTGAAAATGTGACTTCAATGTGTGCCTAGAAAGCTCTGGATAATTTTTATGTTTATGGAGTAAAGTACACTCTATACTGCAAATAATCCAGCTTTTACTGCCACTATTACAGCTCCTAGACCTCTGCACCACACTTTTAAGACTTTCTTTTGGGGGAGAGGAAAGGGATCTTCAGCCAACAGTCTCTAAACATGTGAACCAAGGCAAATCTACCAGCGTGCTGGAAATCAAACGAAATATTTACTCACCTCATACAAGAAAGAATCTACAAGAATATAAAGATCTTGAAAACATAATACTACTACTACTTATCATTTCTATAGCGCTACTAGACATAAGCAGCATAGCCCCTAGCTCCAGCAAAGTGTTACCTTAGCTTTCACCAAGGGATTTTTATTTTGGATTCTTAACAACTAATTTTCCCAGGTAAGCATAGGTACTCTCTGGAAAGACAAGAGGATCAAAAGACCAAGGATAGGACTGGAGCCCCAGCTAGGTTTGATAAACCTGCTGATGTCAGATCTTAGTCACTGAGGCAGATACACTGAAAATAAAAGGTTGACGGGCAAATCGGAGGCAATTCCTTTTTACTGGACAATATATTTCTCCCCTTATAAGGGCAAAGTCAAATGAGCAGTAGATGTGATAAATAAACATGCCAGAGCAATTCTATGAACGTTTCAATGGGAGACAAAATCAGTTTCTTAAATAGATATATTTTATCACTGTATAAAGGGTTAATTCATCACTAGAGACTATCTACAAATGAACATATCTACAAACCAGGGCTTTATCTCAGGGCACAATTGATCTGTTGTATCTTCTGCTGACCCTCAACCAAATAGCCTGATCTAACGCTGATCTGTATATATCATCGTAAGTGCCAGAAAGTGAACTGTTAGTATCAAGCCACAAATTACTGCCGTTATTAAACAGCCTCCAGTTTCAGCGCCTGATTGTATATCTTGCTGACACATCCCCTGGCTTGAAGTTTCACTTGACATTATAACCTCACCGAGCAGAACAGCCCTTGTGTTCCTGATGCAGCTCTGGAGGCTTTGTGAACTGTGGTATCACATCCCCTCTTATATACCCCTACCCTATTGGGTCTCGATGGACACCACCAGGCATTTCTTCATCATACTGGAATTAAACCATATGATCACTCACCTTGGAAAACATTACCCTAAAAAAATCAGCCTTTCCACTTCTGGGGTGATGTTTTTTCTTTTTCCCAGTGTTCCCAACCAACCCACCTCATCCCCTCTGTCAGAGGGTTGTGGCCATTCTTTCCAAAATTATAATCATGCATAGTGAGTGGATCCAAGGTTACAGATATTCTTTGAAAAAAAAAAGACAATAAAACATATTAAGTCTCCTTTAAATCATGAACTGCTTCTGCCATTCTCCTTGGCACTGATTATAAATATTTCACCACACGGCACAGTATCTATGGGAGCACAGGTTCATACAGGGCTGGAGTTAGGAGAGTGGAACCAGGTTCATGCTTTAGACTCCATGTCACAAGGGGCTCCAAGCCTACCTGAAGCAGAAGGCAGCACAGCCTGCTGACAGCTTTGAGGTCCCCTCCCAGATTTCTGCCCAGGGCCCCAGCATGTCTAATGCCATCCCTGGATTAATCCTAAGAACATCTCTGGATTTCCTCTATTTTTCTGTATGCACTGACCCTGTCTATCACCCATAAGCGAATTTACAAGACTTCTGCTCAAAAATATATTCTAGCTACCTTTCTCCATGGGTTTTAAAATCCCATGTTTCATTGTAAAATGGATGGCAAAACTGTGCCCTTAAGCCATAGGGCTCTGCAGTCCCTAATGAAGACAGTGCTTTTTGATACCATTTATTTAGTGATATTCCTCTTTTGCAACCAACACAACAAAGCCGTGTACAGGAAAAATAAAACACTGAGACAGGAAAGAGGAGATAAGGAGGGGAGAAGTGTAGGAGGACAGCATGGCTGTGAGAGAGGAATGGGAGGCGAGAGCCAACAGCAGCCACTTGTTCCAATATAGCAGCAGAAGTAGAGGAGTAACCTAGTGGTTAGCGCACTGGACAAACAAGCAAGGAAGCCCAGTTCAAATCCTGCTGCTGCTGCTCTTTGTGACATTGGGCATGTCACTTAGGCCCAGACGCACAAAACTTAACGAGCCATCAAAATGCTTTTTATACTGATTCTAGCTGGTTTAGTGAGCACGGAGTTAAGCGAGACATGCTTAAAGGGGTTGTGTGGGCTCCTTTCCTGTCATGGTAGCAACGAACAATAATTGTATGCAAAGTTATTTTTAATGAGCTAATTACTATTCAAATGATCCATTTTCCTAGCGATGCACAGAATTGGACCACCTACCTTTAGGATGAAATTTTTACAGGTGGTCAGGAGTTGTCAGTACTGCTGTTTCCTTCCTATTACTGCTGAAAGTTTACCCTCAGCTGCAGCTACCTGGATGGCTGAGGGGAGCTGCGGCATCTCTACCTGCTTGCAGAGTCAACACAGGCTCCCTGGCTATATTGCTGCCGATGGGCAGATCAGGCAGGTTTAGCTGCACGCCCAGGAAAGCGAGTGCTGCTTACACCAGAGGAGACAGCTGTGGCAGCAATAAAAAAAAAGTTTGAAAAAAGAAAGCTACACACTGCTTTCATACATGCAACTTGTATGCATGTAAGAAAGACGGCTGTAGCATGCGCACAGCAGCCATGCTTAGTGATTGGCTGTTCTGCGCACGTTTGGGCGACCGATTACCTTCCCCCCTGCCGGGCTGCTTGCTGTTTTTGTGAGTACCTCATTTGCATCCCATTTCTTTTGAGCATCGCTCGCTATTTCCAACTCGGTAATTTTTACTGAGGTAAAAATAGCTATCGGTACTTTACCAGGACTTTGGTGCATCTGCCTCTTAGATAGCAATACACTGATGCCTAAGTACAGGTGCTAACAGCGGAGGTATGATACAGATGACTTGTGCTTATACACATGATTGTTTAGTGGCATACCACAGAATCAAAGCGGTTAAGATATGCAATAAAACCATTATCTATAAAGTAGGAAATGGACAACAATGTTTGAAAAGGACAGGAATGAAAAAAAAGGAGGTGTGCCTCTGCTTATCCGCCACCACCCGCATCATCATCCATCAGGAAATGCTAAAGGAAAAAGGTAAGTTTTCAAGGATGCCCAAAAACTGAGGACAGAAGTCTCTGCTCTGCTAGCAGAGAGTTAAGGGCGACAGAGCAATAGAGAAGAAGGGAAAAGTGCCTGGTAGATTCCAGTCATGAGCAATAAATCCAGGGGACCAAAAACTGATTTCCAAAAGAAGAGCGTGAACGAGCAAGATATCCCAGAAAGAAGGACCCTCCTGCTTATAATCGAACGAGAAAAATGCCCAAGTTCCGACCTAAATCGGGAGATGGACGTTTATCTCACAAAACCGAATAAAGCGGTATAATCGAAAGCCGATTTTTGGACGTTTTCAACTGCACTCCGTCGTGGATGCGGACAAAGTTGATGGGGGCGTGTCAGAGGTGTGGCGAAGGCGGAACTGGGGCGTGGTTATCTGCCGAACAAAGATGGGCGCATTTCACCGATAATGGGAAAAAAGTATGCGTTTTTAGCTAGAATTTAGGACACTTTTTCTGGACCCTGTTTTTTTCACGAATAAGGCCCCAAAAAGTGCCCTAAATGACCAGATGACCATTGGAGGGAATCGGGGATGACCTCCCCTGACTCCCCCAGTGGTCACTAACCCCCTCCCACCACAAAAAAATGATGTTTCACAAATTTTTATTTTCACCCTCAAATGTCATACCCAGCTCCCTGGCAGCAGTATGCAGGTCACTGGAGGAGTTGTTAGGGGGTGCAGTGGACTTCAGGCAGGTGGACCCAGGCCCATCCCCCCTACCTGTTACAATTGTGCTGCTTAATGCTTATTAGTCGTCCAACCCCCCCAAACCCACTGTACCCACATGTAGGTGCCCCCCTTCACCCCTTAGGGCTATAGTAATGGTGTAGACTTGTGGGCAGTGGGTTTTGAGGGGGATTTGGGGGGCTCAACACACAAGGGAAGGATGCTATGCACCTGGGAGCTCTTTTACCTGTTTTGTTGGTTTTGTAAAAGTGCCCCCTAGGGTGCCCGGTTGATGTCCTGGCATGTGAGGGGGACCAGTACACTACGAATCCTGGCCCCTCCCACGAATAAATGTCTTGGATTTATTCGTTTTTGAGCTGGGCGCTTTCATTTTCCATTATCGCTGAAAAACAAAAACGCCCAGCTCACGCATTGTTGAATAAAACATGGGCGTCTATTTTTTTCGAAAATATGGTTCGGTCCGCCCCTTCACGGACCCGTTCTTGGAGATAAACGCCCATGGAGATAGGCGTTTTCGTTCAATTATGCCCCTCCCTGTGTATTAAATTTTGTGTTGAATCCTATAAGAGATCGGGAGCCAGTGATTCTGCTTAAGGGGAGAGATGACATGGTCATAACAATGAGCGGGACAGAGGGGATGTATAGCCATATTCTGAACTAATTGAAGCTTCTTGAGGAAGAAGGCCAGAGTAATGTTACAATAGTCCAATAATTAAAAGGTAGGTACATAAGCACTAGTGCTATTCACTTAAGGGCCATTTTGCTAAAGGGCATTAAGCTTAAATCACACTTAGTGCATGAAAAACACATTAAATGTGCATTAACTATTTTTGGAGAGACATGTAATGGGCCGAGAATGGGTGTGGAAGTGTTAACCAGTGAGCACATTCTAATTAGTACGCACTGTCTGTCTGAATTAATGCAGCATCTCCTAGATTGGACGTGATAAGTGCTCTCATGTAAATATTTTGCAAGTACCACACACTAATGGAAAAATTAATGCAGGATCTTAAAATATAAAAAGAAAGCCCTAAAATACTGCCACATTTAATCTGGGCTTAGTACACAGGAAAGTCCTGCATTATGATGCGCTAAGCCCAGATTCTAATGCTCTTAACTAAAAGAGCCCCTTAGTGCGCAAGAGGGGAGAGGCCTACATGTGGGCAGAGCACAAGTGTATCACCAAGCGATGTGTGTCACATGCAGGGCAATTTTCAAAAGAGAAGGACGCCCATCTTCCGACACAAATCGGGAGATGGGCGTCCTTCTCTCAGGGTCAACCAAATCGGCATAATCGAAAGCTGATTTTGGGCGTCCCCAACTGCAGTCCATCCTGGGGACGACCAAAGTTCCCAGGAGCATGTCGGAGGTTGGACTGGGGTGTGCTTAAGAGATGGGCGCCCTCGGCCGATAATGGAAAAAAGAAGGGCATCACTGACGAGCATTTGGTCGACTTTACTTGGTCCCTTTTTTTTCACGACCAAGCCTCAAAAAGGTGCCCACACTGACCAGATGACCACCGGAGGGAATCAGGGATGACCTCCCCTTACTCCCCCAGTGGTCACCACCCTCCCACCTTAAAAAAAATGTAAAAAAATGTTTTGCTAGCCTCTATGCCAGCCTCAAATGTCATAACCAGCTCCATGACAGCAGTATGCAGGTCCCTGGAGCAGTTTTAATGGGTGCAGTGCACTTCAGGCAGGCGGACCCAGCCCCCCCCCCCCCCCCCCACCTGTTACACTTGTGCTGGTAAATGTGAGCCCTTCAAAACCCACCTGAAACCCACTGTACCCATATGTAGGTGCCCCCCTTCACCCCTTAGGGTTATATTAGTGGTGTACAGTTGTGTGGAGTGGGTTTTTTTTTTTTTGAGGGGGGGTTGGGGGGCTCAGCACCAAAGGTAAGGGAGCTATGCACCAGAGAGCAATTTGTGAAGTCCACTGCAGTGCCCCCTACGGTGCCTGGCTGGTGTCCTGGCATGTGAGGGGGAACAGTGCACTACGAATGCTGGCTCCTTCCATGACCAAATGCCTTGGATTTGGTTGTTTTTGAGATGGACGTCCTCGGTTTCCATTATCGCTGAAAACCGGGGACAACCATCTCTAAGGACGACCTAAGGATGACCATCTCTAAGGTTGACCTAAATGTTGAGATTTTGGTGTCCCCAACCGTATTATCGAGACGAAAGATGGACGCCCATCTTGTTTCGATAATAGCGGTTTCCCTGCTCCTTTGCCGGGACGTCCTTAGAGATGGGTGTCCCCGTTCGATTATGCCCCTCATGGTGTACTTTAGGTGTGCCAACTTACACCAGCCATTGACATGACATAAGTTGGCACACCTCACTTCTGGCATGTCAAAGCAGCTTCCATCAAGTCTTAGGCATCCCTAGAAGCTGTTATACAATTGTGGCACCTACATCTTGGCACCAATTAATAGAATTACCCCCTTAGGTACAAACTTAGGGGTCCTTTTACTAAGGTGCGCTAACAGATTTAGAGCATGTCATACATGCATTTGTATCCCACTTATATCTGCATAAGAATCAAAGCAGGTAACAGAATTAAACAATAAAAAATAATAATTAAAACATAACCAGAATCCTAAAATCACTCTAAATATTTGTTAAACAAGTAAGTCTTCAATGATTTGCGGAACAGATAATGAGTCATTGTCTGGACTACTAGATTGGTAACTGTATGAACTATCATAAATCTTTTAAGTAGCACATGCTTAACTGAGGAAAAGCCTATGCTTAATGTAGAACTGAATTGAGATGAAAATCTGAAAGGACGTACGGATAATAATTGAATATGAGAGCTTGAGAGAAGACCATAAATAGTATTAAAGACCATACATGCAACTTTAAATTCTATTCATGCAGCAACTGGCAACCAGTGCAGATTGACCAACAATGGTGAAACGCAATCATACTTTTTAACACCGTAAATCAATTTTGCTGCTGTATTCTGCATTAACTGCAGTCTATTTAACACTTTGCATTCCTGAATTATAAAACTCTACAATAGTCCAAATGTGATAAGATTATCACTTGAACTAAAACTCAAAAATTCTCAGGAAAGAATAGTCATCTAATTGCTCTTAAATGACGTAGCTTGCTACGAATTATTGCATGTTAGGTACCATGGAGCCCATAGGTAAACAATGGGCTGTGTAACATTTAGTGTGCGCTACATCCATTAGCACACCTTAGTAAAAAGGACTCCTTAGATTGTGAGCTCTCCAGAGACAGGAAAATACTTGAATGTAACACACCTTAAGCTACTACCGACAATGGTGTGAGCTAAACCCAAATAAATATGCAAGTGCAGCTGTCCTCTATCGCAAAGGGACCTGCACACTGCCTGAATTTAAATGTTCAGGAGGCGGTGATCAAAGCTCCTTTACATCCTCCTAATCTATGGTTTTGGTTTTGCTACATAAACACCTGTCTTCCAACAGTGGTACTGTAGGGCGCTAAGATCTTGCATAGGGCAATGATAGGTCTGTGACCATTCTTTGAAGAAATAATGGATCTGTGCGATTGCTCCATTCAGTGTTCACCATTATTGCACTAGGAAAAACTATGACCATTCAATATGCAGAGAGTCATCAGGAAACAAAAAGGGGAGCTAATTAAACCATAAATCTGAATAAGCAGGAATTCCTGTCCCATGTAGTAATTGCCCAGAAGTGTTTTAGCAGAAACTCAATGTGCTTAATAAGCTGAGAAAAATCAAGCAGTGGGTTATGGGCCCATTTCTAACAGCATTCTCTAGCTTCAAAATAAACTGAAATCTGTTTATCAAAGCAGTGTCTCAACACAGTCCACCCTAACTATTTGCTGGCCCAACTGTTTAGGCCATAACACTACAAGATAGTGCTGCATGCATTCCCTGTCCAGGAAGTAGAGAACAGTTCAGAGAGACAGCCAACTTGAGAGGTTCTTGCAGATGTGAGACAGCAGCTCACAGTGCACTGGAACCTTAACACCCCAACAGGGATTACAGAGTTAGTAGCTTGAGAAAAAATCAGTTACTTATACACACATTGGCTCACGAAATGTGAAGGCTACCCATTACTCCATTTGATCAGCACACGATATACGGAACTGGGTATCTTGTTGGTCAACTGGTACTTTAAGATTCCCAGTGCAAGGAGCAGCCTGTGTGCACTGCCTCTGAAAACAGACAGTGCACCATCTGTATCTCTTGGCAGGAATGAGTCTGCACTGACCCCTTGCCCACTGTCAAATGAATCTCTTTTTATCTAAAAAGTAATCTCACAAAAAGCTGTTAAAAAAAAGCCTGGATGCTCTTCAGAATCATTTCAAGTCTACAGAAGTGAAAGACATCCATCACTGTCCAAATGCTGAATTTAACCCTCATCTTACGCATGAGAGTTCTATGCCATTCAAATGAGATACCAGATGAATAAATTTACACTTCCAAACAGAATACACCATATGGGATGTCAGCAGTTTCTCCTTGAATACAACTTTGCAATTTGCATGGATAGCAGTGGCTCAGAAGGGATCATTGTGCAGTAGCTCTTAAATCCATTCCTGAGATCATCCCATAGGTCTGGCTTTTAGTGACCAAAGCATTCCTGTTAACCTGGTTCAGAGACCACATAAAGACAAATATGATCTCATGTATATTCACTGACTACATCCTGAGAACCTAAGCTGATTGGAATGAGATTTGGGTGCCCCTGGCTTGGAGTACTGGACATCACCATTACAGTGGTCAACCATGCTAATCAGGGATAGGGGGGGGGGACACCTCTGACAGTATAGGAAGGGTGGGTCTGACAAAAAGAAGCACTATTCTAGGGGTCTCCAATTCCAGTTTTCAAGAGCACCAACATGTATCACTTTCAAAATAAATAAAAAAAAATCTCAAAATGAGAAATAAACAAATCCACCAACATGAACGTAGACGAAAAACAGTGCTTAATCAAAGTAATACTCTGAAATGTTATCCAGCAAGAAGTCTTACTGAGAAAGGACATTAGCAGAGGCAAAACCATGAAAATGCTCCAATGAACTATCCACCAGCTACTCTTAACTGTCATTCATCAGTCCAAATTTCAAACTAATGGGAACTGCACTGCCCTAAGCTTCAAGTGATTTATCGACCACTGAGACTCCTATTCCATCCAGGTGCCCTGTGCCAGATAGAGCTTATAATGAGCTCCCAAACCCAACTAGTTGGCATCCACTGTCATCTCCCATTGTGTTATCGGAAAGGGAGTACCAATGGTCAGATTCCTGGGTGACAACCACCACTGCATACTCCATCTGGCAACCAGCATCCAAGAAAGATAAAAGTCATACTGCTGTGACACTGGAGACCAGCTTCTGAGAAGAGATTCCTATAATGGTCACATATGAACCTTGCTCATGGCACTACTTCCATTGCTGCCAATATTGATCCCAAAACCTGGACGTAGTCCTAGACCCTAGGCCTGCCTTGACTGAAGAGAAGATGAATCTATTGAACCAGCTTCAACCTCCTGCGCTTCATGAGGAAGTTCCTCTCCCATGCTGTGTTGAATAGAACGCCCAGATACTCCAGCATCTGTGATGGAGTTAGCCTTCTCAAAATTGATCGCCCAACCCAATAACTGCAGAAGACAGACAACTTTGTCTGTTGCTGCCATGCTGTTCAAATAGGATGCCGCATGAATGGGCCAGTGATCTGATTCCCTTGCACTAAAGGAAGGCCGCCATTGCTACCAAAACCTTGATAAACGTTCCTGGAGCCGAGGCAAGACAGAAGGGCAAAGCCCTGAACTGGAAGTGATGGCCCAGCAATGCGAAACATAAAAATCTCTGATGTGGCAGCCAAATTGGTATATGCAAGTACGCCCCCTTGAGATTGAGGGCAGTGAGAAATTCTCCTGCTTGAACCGAGACTGTGACTGCTGTTAGTGTCTCAGTGTGAAAGTGGGCCACTTGGAGGCGGCGGTGCAGACCTTTGAGATCTAAGACCAGACAAAAGGTGCCTTCCTTCTTTAGGCCAATGAAGTAGATGGAGTATCTGCATTGTCTTTGTTCAGTCTGGGGAAGTGGAAAAACGGCCTGGAGTGCCAGCAAGGAATCTACGGTGGTCTGAACCTCGACCACCTTGATTCCCTTTCGACAAGGAGACTGCAAGAAGAGAGAAGCGACCGAACGGGAGAACTCTAACTTGTAACCTTCTGTAACAATATCCAGAACCCACTGGTCTGATGTGATTTTGGCCCATTGCTCCCGAAACTCCTGAAGACGTCCTCCCACCAGAGGAAGAGAAAAGTGGACCAGCCTCACATCACTGCAGAGCTCTAAAGGCATTGGACACTATAGCTGACTAAGAGGAGGACATCCTGTCTGCATGAAAGGAAGGCTGGCATGCCTGAAAGCGGGACTTCTGATCATATTGCTGACAACCAGGCCAGTAGCGTCTGCTGTCTTGAAACTGAGAGCCTCCTTAAGATGGATGGCCAGAGGTCTTTAGCTTATCCTCCTGCAACCCCCAGTTCTTTCACCAAGTTACTGAGATCTTCTCCAAATAGCTACTTGCTCCGAAAGGGCAGCTTAACTAGACGTGACTTTGACGCGCATCCGTGTCCAATGCTGCAACCAGAGTTGCTGATGTGCCATGATAGCCAAAGACATACTGCAGGCCGTAACCCGTAACATATCATAAATAGCATCCACCAAGTAGGCCAAACCCACTTCCAGCTGGGCATTCTGATGCCTGTCTTGTGTTGCAGACTGCTAATGCCACTTCAGTCATGCTCTTGCCATGAATGAGCTGCACAATGTCACTCGAATGTCCAAAGAGGTCACTTCAAAGGCTTGTTTCAGAGAGCCTTCTAGCTTCCTATCCTGTAGGTCTTTTAGGACAATGCCCCCGTCCAACAGCAAGATGGTCATCTTAGTCACCACCATAACCAGGGAGCCCACCCTGGGAAGCTGCAATTTATCTTTCTCCTCTGGAAATAACGGGTAGAGGCGAGCCATGGCTCTTCTTACTCTCAGCTCCTCTTCCAGTGAGACCCATTCTGCTGTAATCCGATCCCAAATGTCTGGATGCATCGGGAAGGCCTTAAAAGGATCTCTAGGCCCCCTCATGATTGATGAAGATGGAACTTCTGACGCCAAAGCAGAAAGCTCCTCAATGGCAAACACCACCAGTGCCTCAGGAATAAGAGTTCAGAGCTCCTCTTTATGAAACAACCTCAGTACTTTTGGATTATCCCCCTCCTCAAGAGGGAGCTCTCCCTCCTCTAATGGTTCTTTCAATGATGACTCCTCTGTATAGACTGAGGCCACGTCAAATAAGGAAGGAGAGCAGAGATAGACCTCCAGGAGTGGGCAGATGAGACTAAACAAGATCTCTTAGGAGCTGGAGGGGCTGCGGGGTGAGAAACTGAAGTACCCTGCAGCAACTCTGACTGTCCCTGCTTCAGTAAACACTGGTGTAAGAGCAATATAAACTCTGGAGATCCCAATGCAACTAAATGCTCTGTCGGGCCAGGAAACTGTACATTGGCAACTGTGCTCCACACATGATCAGACATAGGCTGCTCCTCACTGCCAGTTAGCCCCAACAAAATAGCACCTGTTCCCGTGCTCTCAGGCATCAAACTACACACGAAAACCCTGGCATATTCAAATACTGTACTGAATCTGAAGATGTGCTGCTGCCGACTGTTCCTCCGCATCCTGCGGGATTCCTGTCTTGCATGCACTGCAACACCTCGACGCCTATCAGCAGGTCCCACAGTAGGAACACTGCTTAGCTGCCTCTGTGGGAGTCGCCATTCACCCCAACTGTCATCAGCACAGCACAATGTGTCCCAAGCGGTAAGTCAGGATCCTTCTCCTGCACAAGTAGAACTTGCACCAAGTAAAACTTTCAGCCCTCCAAGCAGTTCTGAGTCAAACTTTAGTCAGACTTACCACTGCCGGCTCCTTCCCCCCCCCCCCCCCCTCAAGCTCACAGTCTCCACAACTCTTACCACAGATGAGAAAGGCTCAGGACTGATACTCTGAACCAAGCTCTCCAGCAAACCTCCTTCCTTCTTCTTTCTTTCTTTTAACTGCACTTGCTGGTTGATGGACACAACTATCCTTCAGGTTCTGGAATATTGGGAAGCTACACATTGCTGGGACAATAAAATCACTTCACTATAAGGCCCGTCCATGCACCTATCCATCTCTTACACAATACCCACAATGACCCATTCTGAGATACATTTGCTTGCAGCATCCTTACTACAAAGTCAGTTCAATTAACTTGGTTATTCTGATAGCATGGGGTCCTTCCAGGGTCATGGGGAACTAAATGCATTAAGAGAGACTCAGTCCCTAGTAACGCCCAGCAAACGGTCACAAGGCGCAAGATGCAAGCCATCAGCAAGAAAGCCCTAAAGTGCACTAAAATCTTTTTCATTAAAAAAAATATATATCTTTCCTATTTAGGCTGGAATTTTACCGCTCTCCACCCCACAGGGAAGCATTTCAGGTGCTGAGTCAGTTAGACTTTAAAAGAATAAAATTAAAAATTAAATTTCAAATGTCTCTGATAGCATGTACGATATGAACTGCAAGTCATGCCTCTAAAAATCTCCGTTACTGTTCTATTTTGTACCACACAGTCAGTGAAAGCCAGTAGAAAAGGTTTGACGTCTGAAGGATGAATGCATGCACACCCACACTGAGAAGAGCGTCTTTGTACCAAATTATGACTCTGTGTGATCGAATGACTAATACAATATGCTGGCTGTCAAAGTTGCCACCAGCGGGCTCCATAAAGCACTTCTTTTAAATTACAGCTCACGTCAGGCTGTGGAGCGAAAGTCCTCATTAAAAATCCTCTCGGGACATCCAGCATAAAAGCCAGCTAGAGAAAGAAGGGATGAGGGCTGGTATGGGAAATCGGCTCCAAAGAACAAGTAGTTGAGTGGGAGAACTGTATGACTTCACTCAGCTCCTCAGCCTGACTTCTTGCCATTAATATGGCTTTACCTAGAAAGAGAAGGAACACCTCGGAGAGGGAATTTTGAAATAGTAAACATAAACATAGTAGATGACGGCAGAAAAAGACCTGCACGGTCCATCCAGTCTGCCCAAGAAGATAAATTCATATGTGCTACTTTTTTATTTGTACTGTCCTCTTCAGTGCACAGACCGTATAAGTCTGGTCAGCCCTATCCCCGCCTCCCAACCACCAGCTCTGGCACAGACCCTATAAGTCTGCCCAGCACTATCCCCGCCTCCCAACTACCAGTCCCGCCTCACACCACCAGCTCTGGCACAGACTGTAGAAGTCTGCCCAGCACTATCCCTGCCTCCCACCACCGGCTCTGGCACAGACCGTATAAGTCTGCCCAGCACTATCCCCGCCTCCCAACTACCAGTCCCGCCTCACACCACCAGCTCTGGCACAGACTGTAGAAGTCTGCCCAGCACTAGCCCCGCCTCCCAACCACCATCTCTGCCACCCATTCTAGGCTAAGCTTCTGAGGATCCCTTCCTTCTGCACAGGATTCCTTTATGTTTATCCCACGCATGTTTGAATTCCGTTACCGTTTTCATCTCCATCACCTCCCGCAGGAGGGCATTCCAAGCATCCACCACCCTCTCCGTGAAAATGAAGAATAATGTTTCAAATGAAGGATCCTCTTGTACTTATCTGAGGAGCAACATTTTAAGTGTCCATTATCTAAGAATTCCCATTCAAGCCATTGTGGCAGCCCAAAGCCCTGAGGCAAAAGAGTTAATAATGGTGACTGCTGGAATTCGAGATCAGATTTTGCAGACATATCTTCTGTTGACTTCTAAGGTCTTACATCTGCCACTGATTTTTATAATGTGTTAAACTGATAACTGTGCAAGGCTGTACCAGACTATAAGCTCCTAGGAGCAGGGACTGCCTTTTCTATGTGTCTCTATAGTGCTATGACCAACTCGTAGCACTACATAAATGTTCAGCAATGGTAGCACAGCACTGAATTAAGATGAACAATCCGGGCTCAGAAATCCTTGTGCTAACACAGCTCCGCCTCCTCCCCAAATCGAAAATTTCAGGCAGCCCATTTTCTTGACGTAAATCAAATCTTCACAATCTACACCGAACACAAGATGAACTGGAAAACTGAAATGCCAGTTGCAGTGCATATCACTTACCACAACAGTAAGGTTTCAGATGTAGGCACTTAGTCTTAAATTAAATGGTAAAGTTAATCTTGCACTGGAAACATGACTTCTGACTGTCTCTGGGAAGGATGTGACAGCTTCGTCTTGCTTGTTAAAATGGGTTTTACCAGTCAGTCGGACAGGTGAATCAAACGCTGGCAGACAGCATTATTATTTAGCTTTTCTTTTTTTTTTTTTTTTTTTTTTAAATGTTTATTTAGATATTTAAACATACATTTCAAAGTATATTGCTGTAGTTTACATATAAACAATCCCATATCCCCTCCCCCCTCCCTCATTTCCCCAACTCCCTGTCCATATGTCTCTTCCATTTTCATTTTGCAATAGTCCCAACACTGCTGCCCCTGTGGATAAGTTTATGCTGTATTTCAGTCCTCACATTCTTAGTGGTGTTCAGAGCCGCGGTGTCATCAGCTGGGGCGCATCAAGGTCAATCCCGTCTCGATGCCTCCACTCTTTGTACTTATCCCATATTTTTAAGAAATGGGTTACTTGTCCATTCTTTATTGCTGTCAATTTAGACATTTGGTAGAAGTAGTCCATTTTATATATAACCTTCATTACTGGGGGAGTCGATGTTTGCTTCCATGCAGATGCCATCGCTATCTTGCTCGCCGCCAAAAACATGGAGGCCAATCGATGTAGCGGCTTCGAAAGACCTGTAGGTCGAAAGTGTAGTATGCAGTGGTCCACTGTCATTGGATACTCTTTGCCCAGTATTTGGTTAAGCATTTCCAACAGTTCTCTCCAGTATCTTTGTATCTTGGGGCACGTCCACCAGATGTGTAGCATGTCTCCCTTCATTGTACATCCCCTCCAGCATTGATTTGACGTTTCTGGTATCATTTTGGCTAGTCTGTCCGGGGTGTAGTACCAGCGATATAGTATTTTGTATCCATTCTCTATAATGGCACTACTCACAGAGCTACTTAACAGGAAGCTCCATGCCTTCTCCCAGCTGTGTATATCATGTCTAGTATCTGTGTCTTGTTCCCATCTCTGTGTGTACTTCAATATGGGGTTTCTATGTGTCAATAGTGCTGAAAAAAATTCGTGTTATACATCCCTTGGCACTATTCCCACCCATTGCCCGTTCCAGCTCTGTTTCCTCTCCCTGTAACTCTGTCCTTGCTTTTCGGAGAATGTAATTTCTAATTCTGGAGTAGTAAATTAAATGTTGTGGTTGAAGATCATATTCCTCCTGCAGCTCCTCATAAGCCCGTATTACCCCCTCTTCCCAAATTTGTCCTAGCTGTTTTAGCCCTCTCTGTTCCCATTGTTTATACACTATATCTCCCTCTTCCCATGCAAAACCTGGTGCTCCCCTAATGTGCATCTTTCGGAAGTATGATCTATTTGGGCAGTGCTGCTGACGTATCGTATTCCAGGTCAGGAGTGGTGATTGTATTGCTATTGGCAAAAGTGCCGCCATTGCTCTAATACGCTTGCTAGGTTGCCATAGCAGCATGGCTGGTTGATGCATACCCACCCACTGTTTTTCTATCTGAAGCCATGGTTTTGTTTCAGCGTTAACCCAAGCTACCAATATCCTCAGCTGTGCTGCTTGATAATACCGATAATAGTCCGGTACTCCCATGCCCCCTTTTTTTTTTGATTGATAGAGCATTTCCGCTCGAACTCGCGGTGGCTTATGCTGCCATATGTATGCAAATGTTTTACGTTTTAATTGTCGAAAAAATTTTTTGGGGATCGGTAGTGGTAGAGCTATAAAGAGATATAATATCTTGGGTAAGATCATCATTTTTATCGCTTGTATTCTGCCTATCCATGATAGCTCCAATCCCTCCCATCGGTCTAGCTCTTTGAATAACTCCCTTAATTTAGGGGGAAAATTCGCTTCATATAAATCCGTTAATGTGGGTGTAAGATTGACCCCCAGATATCGCAATGAGCGAGTTGCCCATCGCAATGGGTATTGCTGTTTTATGGCCTTGGTAGCTTCTCCGGACAGGTTCAGGCCCATTAATTCTGATTTAGTCATATTTATTTTAAAACCTGCTATTTTCCCAAATTGCTGTAGAATTTGTATTATGCCCTCCATGGAACCCAGAGGGTTTGTCATAGTGAGCAAGATATCATCTGCGAAGAGCATGATTTTATGTGTCTTTTGGCCGATGTGAACGCCTTGTATCTTGGGATGTAATCGGATCTCCTGAGCTAGGGGTTCCAGTGTTAGGGCAAAAAGCAGAGGTGACAGGGCGCATCCCTGTCTTGTCCCTCTCTCCAGTGTAAAAGTTTCAGAGCATTCCCCATTAATAATCAGAGCCGCTAGTGGGTGTTTATATAATTGTCTTATCCATGCTATAAAGCTGCCTGTTATCCCCATTTTACGTAGTACTTCAAACATATAGGGCCAATGGACTCTATCGAACGCTTTTTCGGCGTCCAGTGACAGGAGTACCGCCGGTTGCTGTGTACTATTGATCTCCTGTATAAGATGTATGGCTCTTCTTATGTTATCAAATGTCTGTCTACCCTCTATAAACCCCGTTTGGTCATCTCGTACTAATTGCTGCATAAACATCTGTAGACGTTTAGCCAGAATCTTCGTAAAGATTTTGTAATCTGTGTTTAATAACGATATTGGGCGGTATGAACCGCAGTGTGTCGGGTCTTTCCCCGGCTTTAGCAGTATAGTTATATGTGCCAGTCTCCACGAGTGGGGCAGTGTTTCCTGATGCTCAATCCCATTTAACACTCGTGCCAGTAAGGGGGCTAATAGAGTTTTAAAGCTCTTGTAGAATTTATTCGTAAACCCGTCTGGCCCTGGCGCTTTTCCGTTTGGTAGGTTGTTGATGGCCCACTCTATCTCTTTTAGTTCTATCGGCGCCGAGAGTATGGCGCTTTGGTCTGGTGTGATTTGGGGGAGCTCCACTTTTTCCAAGTAAGTCTGTGTTGTTTGAGGGTCTGCTTGAATCTCATCTCTATATAAATGTTTATAGAAGTCCATAAAGGCCCGGCTAATTTCCTTAGTTGTGGTTAATCTTTGCCCTGTGCTTTCTTCTATTGTATGAATATGATTTTTGCTTTTATGCTGCTTCAGTTTATATGCTAATAATCGGGATGCTTTATTACCAAATTCAAAGTGGCTTTGTTGAGTTTTTTGCAGAGTTTCCGCTACTTCTGCTAGCTGGAGTTCCCTAAGTTCCAATTGTACCTGGTGGCTTCTCTCCGCTACGTGAGTGGGCGGAGTTCCATTGGCCATTGACAGTTGCAGTGTTTCTAGTTCTATATGCAGTTGTTGTGTTTTTGCTTGTTTCTGTCGGTTCCTATAGGCCTGTAGTGATATAATTTGACCTCTTAGGACTGCTTTTAGGCCCTCCCATACTATTTCATCTCCTACTTCCCCCGTATCATTTTCGCTAATATAGTGTTTTATATCTTCTTCTAATTGTTTTGTAACATTTTGGTCTGCTAGCATACTATCATCCATGCGCCATGTTGGGGGAGGCAGTCTATTAGTAGCACTTTTTAGTTGTAATGTTAGCGGGGCGTGGTCCGACCATGTTGTATTCTGTATTTGGGTTGTTTGCACCCGTTGCAGTATATCTCGCCCTCCTAGCCATAAATCTATTCTGGAGTATGAGGCATGAACTGCAGAATAATATGTATAGCTACGAGATGTAGGGTTATAATGCCTCCATATATCTATCATTTGCCATTTGGACAAAAACGTATGTAGTTTAGCTCGATCTGTTCGTGCATATCGTATCCCCTGCGTGGAGTTATCCATTGATGGGTGTGGTGTTAGGTTGAAGTCCCCTCCAATCAGTAATTTTCCCTCTATATATTTTGCTATAAGTTCCGATAGTTCCTCATAGAAGGAGCCCTGTTGTTCATTTGGGGCATAGATGTTCAACAAGGTAAAGACCTCTGTCCCCAAGCTTATTATTAGTAATATATATCGACCATCTCTATCTCTCACCACTCTCTGCACCTGCCATATGTATCTGTGTGTCAGTGCTATCAGTACCCCTTTTTTTTTGTTCTCTTTATGACTAGATGCAAAATATACAGTGGGGGAAATAAGTATTTGATCCCTTGCTGATTTTGTAAGTTTGCCCACTGACAAAGACATGAGCAGCCCATAATTGAAGGGTAGGTTATTGGTAACAGTGAGAGATAGCACATCACAAATTAAATCCGGAAAATCACATTGTGGAAAGTATATGAATTTATTTGCATTCTGCAGAGGGAAATAAGTATTTGATCCCCCACCAACCAGTAAGAGATCTGGCCCCTACAGATCAGGTAGATGCTCCAAATCAACTCGTTACCTGCATGACAGACAGCTGTCGGCAATGGTCACCTGTATGAAAGACACCTGTCCACAGACTCAGTGAATCAGTCAGACTCTAACCTCTACAA